>NC_092237.1:57493707-57538707 GCF_036320965.1 Panulirus ornatus | reverse complement strand
CAACAGCATCTTCTCAGGAGTCCTTCCCAATGGGAGGCAGAGCTGTGCACAGGCAGGAGTGAGGGACGTCTTCTTGCTTGCCCTGTAGACAGTCAAGCTTTCCTCGCACCAGATGTGTTGTTCTGCCATCACTTTACTCGACAGTGCCATACAGTCTGGGTAAATGGTATCAAAATCCCCTTGCGTCGATCTACATGTAGAAGGGCGACCTTATACAAAGCCTGGTCGGGCCAAAGTACAATAGACGACAAGACCCGATGTTAAACAATAGACGGCAAAGACCCGACGCGAAACAAATGTAACAGGATTGGAACTGACAATCAGGGTTACACACACACATCCGTACGTCAGGACAACATCTGTGCAACAACTGTTTCAGCACCTCCGCGCCATCAGCCTGTATACAACGCCAGGCAACGCACTGCCAGCAAGTGTAAAGTGAGATGATGCACTTGCACACCAGGTTGATAAATCTTTCGGTATGCAAATGTTCAGGTTATCTGAGGAGCTGGAGATATCGGGGTGGTGGGGAGGAATGCGTTTACTTTCAGCTTGTAAGAAAAAAATAATTCATTTATGGCCTCCAGTATATCACACACGCAGATTTTCGATATGTATGTTTAAAAGAGAGAGAGAGAGAGAGAGAGAGAGAGAGAGAGAGAGAGAGAGAGAGAGAGAGAGAGAGAGAGAGAGAATATATATATATATATATATATATATATATATATATATATATATATATATATATACCATGGAGACATCACACACCCCTGCCGCAAACCTACATTCACTGAGAACCAATCACTTTCCTCTCTTCCTACACGTACACATGCCTTACATCCTCGATAAAAACTTTTCACTGCTTCTAACAACTTGCCTCCCACACCATATATTCTTAATACCTTCCACAGAGCATCTCTATCAACTCTATCATATGCCTTCTCCAGATCCATAAATGCTACATACAAATCCATTTGCTTTTCTAAGTATTTCTCACATACATTCTTCAAAGCAAACACCTGATCCACACATCCTCTACCACTTCTGAAACCGCACTGCTCTTCCCCAATCTGATGCTCTGTAAAAGCCTTCACCCTCTCAATCAATACCCTCCCATATAATTTACCAGGAATACTCAACAAACTTATACCTCTGTAATTTGAGCACTCACTCTTATCCCCTTTGCCTTTGTACAATGGCACTATGCACGCATTCCGCCAATCCTCAGGCACCTCACCATGAGTCATACATACATTAAATAACCTTACCAACCAGTCAACAATACAGTCACCCCCTTTTTTAATAAATTCCACTGCAATACCATCCAAACCTGCTGCCTTGCCGGCTTTCATCTTCCGCAAAGCTTTTACTACCTCTTCTCTGTTTACCAAATCATTTTCCCTAATCATTTGTTTATGGATGGGGTTGTTAGGGAGGTAAATGCAAGAGTCCTGGAAAGAGGGGCAAGTATGAAGTCTGTTGGGGATGAGAGAGCTTGGGAAGTGAGTCAGTTGTTGTTCGCTGATGATACAGCGCTGGTGGCTGATTCATGTGAGAAACTGCAGAAGCTGGTGACTGAGTTTGGTAAAGTGTGTGGAAGAAGAAAGTTAAGAGTAAATGTGAATAAGAGCAAGGTTATTCGGTACAGTAGGGGTGAGGGTCAAGTCAATTGGGAGGTGAGTTTGAATGGAGAAAAACTGGAGGAAGTGAAGTGTTTTAGATATCTGGGAGTGGATCTGTCAGCGGATGGAACCATGGAAGCGGAAGTGGATCATAGGGTGGGGGAGGGGGCGAAAATTTTGGGAGCCTTGAAAAATGTGTGGAAGTCGAGAACATTATCTCGGAAAGCAAAAATGGGTATGTTTGAAGGAATAGTGGTTCCAACAATGTTGTATGGTTGCGAGGCGTGGGCTATGGATAGAGATGTGCGCAGGAGGATGGATGTGCTGGAAATGAGATGTTTGAGGACAATGTGTGGTGTGAGGTGGTTTGATCGAGTAAGTAACGTAAGGGTAAGAGAGATGTGTGGAAATAAAAAGAGCGTGGTTGAGAGAGCAGAAGAGGGAGTTTTGAAATGGTTTGGGCACATGGAGAGAATGAGTGAGGAAAGATTGACCAAGAGGATATATGTGTCGGAGGTGGAGGGAACGAGGAGAAGAGGGAGACCAAATTGGAGGTGGAAAGATGGAGTGAAAAAGATTTTGTGTGATCGGGGCCTGAACATGCAGGAGGGTGAAAGGAGGGCAAGGAATAGAGTGAATTGGAGCGATGTGGTATACAGGGGTTGACGTGCTGTCAGTGGATTGAATCAAGGCATGTGAAGCGTCTGGGGTAAACCATGGAAAGCTGTGTAGGTATGTATATTTGCGTGTGTGGACGTATGTACATGTGTATGGGGGGGGGGGCCATTTCTTTCGTCTGTTTCCTTGCGCTACCTCGCAAACGCGGGAGACAGCGAAAAAAAAAAAAAAAAAAAAAATATATATATATATATATATATATATATATATATATATATATATATATATATATATATATATATATATATACACAACATCTGCACGTTATTCTGTGTCATCATTTGATAATCACACAACGAACTGACATGCATAATTAATAATAGCCACTGTAATTAGTGATACGTACTGCATTTGGCAATAGGTGCTGTAATTAGTAATGGCTACTGCAATTGGTATGACCTACTGTGATCAGTTATAGGTACTGCATTTAGTAACAGGTGTCTCAATTCAGTGATCAGCATCGCAATCACCAACAAACATTGCAATTAGCAAATGGACTCCAAGAGTGATTAAGGTCAAGACGATGATTTCTGTAAAGGAATTACCGTGATTCGCAGAATTCCTCCTAACTCCTCTCCAGCGGGCAGGGAACCCGAACCCCCCACACCCATCTATATACTCGCAATTCAATCCAGTGATAACAGTATTCTTATCTTTCTTATATAGAGGTTGGCCAGCCTCTGGCCTAGCAGAGGTCCTTGGCTTTACAGACGGACCCCCGTCACATCCAACGACGCTTTTAAGATGAGCTGATTACTCAAGAAACTATAAACCCTCAATCGCACACACACACACACACACACACACACACACACACACACACACACACACACACACACACACACACAAGGAGCAGACATGTGGATAAACATAAGGGTTCATCTTGTTAACAGGAACTTTAGGTTTAAACTGGGTATGGATGAATCATTAGTGATTCTGTTCAAAGGAAAAGTCTGGGGCCATACATTAACCAATAAAGTAATCTAATAAATCATCCACACATAAAAAAATATATATTATCATTTGAATATATATATCATATACTGTATATCGTATACTCTGATACCATATCACTTATCACACTATGATATTATCACTGAATTGTCTTTGTTCAACAAGAATGACAATGGGATGAAAAAGAAAAGAATGCATATATAATGATATGCAAAATATGACTCGACCAAAATCTCCAAAAAGAAAAAAAAAAGCTATTTTGCCCAATGGTAAACCTGCACAATGAAGCAGAGACCAGCGAACAGGTAGGTAACCTTACCGGAGGCTCATACACGCACACGCCAGTGCAACACGTCGTCGTACCTGGAACGGAGGAAGAAGAGCAGGAGTTAGCCAAGGGTGAGTGAGGAGATGCCATCATGATGGTCAGGTCTACAGGGGAATCTTAACATTACGAGGGGTCACACAGGGCAAGGATGAAGTGATGATTATGGCGGAACATGATGCGTGTGTGTGTGTGTGTGTGTGTGTGTGTGTGTGTGTGTGTGTGTGTGTGTGTGTGTGTGTGTGTGTGTACCTGTTCACATTTCTAGACATATTATTCATCTCAGGCTTCTCTTACTTTAGGAAGATGAGTGAAGAAAGCTTCTACATAAATCCTTATTACACACAAAAAAGTTCACCTATACATCAAGCATCCTTAGGCGGAAACACATACGTGAATGAAGCTTGAAGCCACCATACCTACCTACAGTCTACATCGTGTGGAGGTGAAGCTACAACGTATTGTCAGTCATGGTATATTAGATTACATGGTACGTCACGCGTCGTTACGGCGGGGTATATGTCTCGGGGGTCAAATGGTGTGACCTCACACAGGAGCCTAATGATCTCTCATCTTGGGACATCATTCCTGTCATCCATATGGGGAAGAGAGGAAGGCCGGTGCTGTACAGTGACGTTAGAGAGGATTGGTCAGTATGCCGTCGAACAGGCTGGCCATCAAAGAGGGGGGACTGCAACCACCACGTTCGACTGTACTACGATGGCTAGAGCTCTTATCACGCATATGGACAGCTTCCAGTACCTGCAGGAGCCGCTTGTCTGTACCTGACGCGACGATTATAGCGCTTCCCTTCGCATTGGCTGCTACCCGCCGGTGCCTGATGGCTGATGAAGTGCCGACCAAGGGGGTACGTCTTGCTCGCTCCGTGTGGCAAATGGTCTGGGATGCACATGGGTTCCAAGTCACACAGCGGTACGCGTACACTGCGCTTGGGTTAAATTTAGCCGGGACGTCCCGCTCTGGGTATCAGTGCAGTTACGCAGCCCTGGGCTTATCAGGGACGCCCAGGATAAGGGACCCCAAGATCAGTAACACCAAGAGCAGGTGGGCCCCCCCGAAGATCAGGCATGCCAAGATCGTGGACTCCAAGACCTGAGAAGCCAAGGTCAGGTACCTGACGGCAGCGTCGACGTGACGGCAAGGCTGACCTGATATCAGCGACGCCACCCTGAAGACGGTGAGCGTTGGTGACCTCATGGAGGTGAGGTGGGATGGGGGAGGAGGGGAGGGACTGCTGGCATCATGCGCATGGCAGCTACAGCGGTGAGAGGATGGCAGGTCCGCGTGCGCGCACACCCACTCTCGCCCATAATTCTCCTACTTAATGATACTCCCAGCTGAATGAGGCCCGGTACAGAGACCTGCACCGGTAAGAGGGTATGCCTCGGTACAGACCGGTACAGGTCTGGTGATTTCTGTACCTGGGAAGGCTCAGGCTCATGGGTCTGGCCCGGTAGAAGTCTCCCAATGTAAGGTGAGGTCAGATTTACCTTACCAGTACCTTACCTTACCTTACCTTACCGTACCTTACCTAACACTGGTTTCAAGATCTGTACTCTACGCTGCAGTTCAGCCAGAAACCAAGCTACTACTGCGAGAACCTTAGGTCTACCAGACTATTACATGCTGGCAGATTCTGTGCAGCCTGGTTGGTCCGGCACACCCTGAAGGATAGCGAAGGACTGGCCCCCCTCTCGAGGAGGCCTTTGGAGACGTTGTATCTAATTCCTGTAATATTCCCCCGGGAGCAAGATGAACAGAAGCAGGATCTCTAGCACCTTTGGGATTAATCTCTATTTCCTCCAACACCTCCATATTTCTTCTGGTCTCTCGATTTGATCAGCACATTGCGGGCCACTCTGGCACTCCAGCGAGGGATCATCATCTTCGTCTTGTGTCCTGCGAGTATTGTCAGCGTATGACATAATGTGCCTCGCGGGCACGGCCGGATCAGTGCCGCTTTAAGACCTATACCTTGTCACATAATCATCAAGGTGTCTACTGACGAAGGCAGTAAAGATCTCTTGTACGTTTTATAAATCAGCAAATCCCCTCGGCTTTATGCGGGTGATGTCAGCTACCCAGTAGTACTCCAGCTGCGAAGCGACGACGTACTGCAAACAGCGTCACTACCACTAAGTTCGGCTTCTCTCGTTTTAACACTCCTCGGTATCCAGCCTATCGCTATCTGCGCGGATTCGACGGTTCCTCTGCTGCGTTTTCCCAAAGAGTCTAGGTAGGTCGTCCGAACACCGTCACGGCTGAGACCTACTGATAAGGGTCTCCCAACGACTCCCTCTTGTACACGCATGGGATCGGGAGTAATGATGCGCCTGAGGAGAGAGAGAGAGAGAGAGAGAGAGAGAGAGAGAGAGAGAGAGAGAGAGAGAGAGAGAGAGAGAGAGAGAGAGAGAGGATATGCACAACCACCGACAAAGTTAACATTCCGCGCATGCCACCAAGGAGGCCCACACAGCCATGTCCCACACATTCCTCCGTCCTGTTCTTTAACTGGGAGGGACGGTCGCGAAGACGCGACAGTTCCTAGAGTCCCATAGAGATCCCAGCCTCTCTCCCCCATCCCCTAGCCCCCCCCCCTTTAAGTCCTTATGTAGATTCTAATCTCTTATATGTTGGTCTCAATGAGGTGGTTCCTCTCCCCGGCGGCGGAGGTCTGTGCAAGGCGGCACCTCTTAACCCCACCACACCCTCCCTCACTCCCTCCAACTGCCCTGCCCTCCTGAAGGCTGCCTATGTACTTAGTTATCAGGTTATGTGTCCGTTGGCGTCCGTGGTGAAGGGCCTGTATTGCCTTCTGCATCCTGGTGTTGCCCTCCCATATCCACGGCACACGAACACACACACACACACACACACACACACACACACACACGCCACCACCACCACTCCTACAAACACCTCACCCACACTACTCCTACCCTCCCCAGTATTTCAAACCACCAGATGGACTTTCCTCTTCCCTCCAGCCCTATTGGATGAAGTTCTTATCACCCACCCGCCTCCTCAGGAGCAGCGAGCAGCCAGGGATCCCTGCCTGCTTGCCTCCCACGGTCCTTAACCTTTCCAAGGACACCGTGACCTCCGTCCGTATAACCTTAAAAGGGACACCAGTTGACCCTGAATCCCCAGCTCGGCTTGTTTTCAGAGAGCTGGGAATGTGAGGCCTTTACCTGCCGGGTTTCCATGAACAAGTTCCCCTGGCGCCATCTCTCTCCGCCTCTCTCTCTCTCTCTCTCTCTCTCTCTCTCTCTCTCTCTCTCTCTCCCCTTCCCCCGGCCTCTTGTCAGCGCTCAACATAGAGGCTTTGCAACTCTTCCGACATTATATATTATTTCTGGGTTTTTTTTTTTTGAGGTTTATCGCAGACAGAAAACTTCTGGAAACCTGATGAGTGTTCTCTACTCTGGTCTTTCTTTTTTCTTTTTTTTTCTCTCTCTTTTGGGAGGTGTGTCTGTGTTCATCACTGTCTTCTGTGTGTGTGTGTGTGTGTGTGTGTGTGTGTGTGTGTGTGTGTGTGTGTGTGTGTGTTTATCCACAACTAAAGCTTGATGAGGGAGCTTTGGGGGGATGATCTACATACATGTGTTCCTTCCCCCCCGCCCCCTCAACTCGCATCATCTCTCGACCTTTCTCAATCATTACAGAACTTTTCCTAAACGTTTGTTCATGCTGCCAGCATCACGCGCTGCCTCCACCATATGCAGGTCAGTCGGTTCACTAAGTATTAACCCCAGGTGCTACGAAATGACTTCATATGACATTTTCGTGTTCTCAAATGTCTCTTGCTTCGGCCTCTGGTTGCTCTATCACTGACATTATCTTTCTCCGTCGTCACCGACTTCGTCAACACTGGTTCCTAGAACTCGGACGCTGTGATCAACTCACCCCTTACTCTTCTCTCTTCCGCAGGAGGGCAAATCCGTGGTCTCTACCCTCTCACTGTAACTCAGCTCTCCTGATCCCACCTGGGTCCTCTTCCCCTGTGTCCCATCCTCATGAATCTGGATATGAATCTTCGATGTATATCAACTGACTGTTATATTTCTCTCGTGTGTCTCCCCTGATGATGTGATTATTACACGAAAGTGCACTTGGGAACTCATCGTGTTTCATTTTCCCTGTGGACTCATAGGGATATATATATATATATATATATATATATATATATATATATATATATATATATATATATATATATATATATATATATAAACTGTTAAAGAGAATGATACAGTCTTCGGTACTATCCCATCGTATTTCTGGGACAGATGGAAGGGGCAGAAGCATGAGAAAGGGGGGCTAGGGGGTTCAACATTCCCTCTTTTCCATTAGTAGAGGAAAAGATAAAAAGCCGGCCTTTCCTGGCCCACGAGGAAACTCACTAACGACATGAGCCCCATAGTAACTCTCCATGGTACACACACACACACACACGCACACACACACACACACACACACACACACACACACACACACACACACACACACACACACACACACACACACACACACACACACGAGGTGAAAATCTACAAGAAACAAAATGTATGAAGACATCAAAGTACTTAAGTTAGAAATATAGTTCAGTCCTGACCCTTGTAGAGTGCTTTTTACCCTAGAGAGAGAGAGAGAGAGAGAGAGAGAGAGAGAGAGAGAGAGAGAGAGAGAGAGAGAGAGAGAGAGAGAGAGAGAGTGAAGATTACTCACAAAAACAAAATACAAACTATAGAAAAAGAATTGTACGCTTAAGCGCCAGTAGGCCTATCGCCTCACGAAGCCCAGACGAGTTTTTTTTTTTTTCTACGAGGAAGGAACAGAAACAAAACAAAAACAAGAACACATCCCCCAGGGAACAAAAAAAACAAAAACAAAAAACAAACACACGAGAAACAAATCAGCATGTTGCCAGGGAGGAGGCGGCCAAGCACCCCCCCCCTTCGCTACCACGAACACAACACATTTACGACGTGTATCCCTGACGCAGGGTACCTCACCCCGGAGACATCCACGAGGGCGTGCCATGGTCAGCAACGACACCAAAATCCTCTCATATATGCTGGAGATAAATATCTGGGAGAATGACGTAACCTCAGACACTTACCAAGGGAGGTAAAGAGTTCACACCTGGTGGAGAGGTGGCTCTGGTTCTCCCCATACTGACCTATACTCTCCAGCACCCCCCACACACACACACACACACACACACACACAACCCAGCCTACCAAAAATATCGGGGGGAGGTAAATCACACGACGGAATTCGTCGCAACGGAAACATGTTAGCCCGACATCGAAAATCCCGCATGAACAATGTCAGCGGCGTAAGGTTAGACCATCTGGTACACGCTTAGGGGAGGAGGGAAAGCAAGACACGGACCAATGAAAGTGGAAACTAGATGGCAACGGAGGAGACGCAGACTTACAGACACATGCAAGACCTTAAGAGCTACGCAACTGTGGAGCAACACATCGTTTCCTCGCGGGGCCTCCGAGCCGCGGGTGAGGCATCAAGTCATCCACCGACGTACGAAGTGAACTGTTCTTAGCTCAGTTTAACTATAAAGTTCTACCTGAATCACCGACCAGCAATATCACTACACACACACACACACACACACACACACACACACACACACACACACAACACTACACTCCTCCATAACTGTCGTATATATTTTTCGACCGTGACTTCCCATGACCAACCCCTTTCTTCCCCCCTAAAACACCTCCCTTCCTCCCTCCCTCCCCTTAAAGGAAAAAATCTTTACCAACCCACACGCGAGAGGGTGGAGGGGGCTACATAGGCCTTCCTCCCCCAGCAGACGACAGCCAGCCGCCTCCTCCTACACAAATCCCTGGGGCAAACGTCCACAGAATATCTTTCATTCGTTTCCCTCTGCTTTCCCCCCCGCTGACCCCTTCCTCTCACCAACTGACTTTTGCCTTCCCCCTTAATCGTAAGTGCCTAGACAAGTCCCCCCAAAGCAAGGAATAGAAAGGCACCCTTGGCAGCCCTCCCCCTGGCTAGGCAACAAATATGTCCTCCCTAGCTAAGCACCCTAGACAACTCGTCTACTTCTATCCCCGTAACAAGGTAGCTAAAGACGGTACCTCAAGCTAAGCACCCTGGACACAGAGTTATAATACAAGATGTCTGCGTCCAGGCAAAGCGTCGCTAGTTAAAATGTCCATCTCTTGCCTGCTGTTGTTGTGGCGCTGTTTTCATCAACTATCCTGCAAATATCTATACGTAAACGTACATAGCTTAAAAGCGACATTTCCAGCTCATAAGTATCGCCATAGAGCCATTCTGAGCACAAGACTATCGCTACATGAGCATTTTTACCTCAATTTCAATTGAGTACATCGCTACCTAAAAATTTCTAGCTCACAAGTATGGCTCTAAAGGTATTTTCAGCAAACGAATGCCACTACAGCAGAATCTTAAGCTTGAAAAGTATGTTTAAGTGAGCATTTCAGCTTACGTGTTGCACGTGTGTGTGTGCGTGTGTGTCTGATTCTCTCAGGCGTTGCAAGAGGAACGTTTCTTTCCCCTCACAGATATCGTAACGAGACCACCTGCCTGCAGGCAGTTCAGCACACTTGCTAGACAGCTGAACTCGGCCCGCTAAGTGTAGTTAGAGCCGGGAGCTTCTGGCTGAGAGCTGCTACCATAAGGGCGGCCACTTACTACAAGGGCAGCCGCCCTCTGGCGAACATGAGCAGGTGAATTGTAAGACAATACATTTCTCCACAGTATGTCCCTGAGGGGGATGAGAAAAGATAATACGGAAAAAGAAAAGAAGCAGAAACAAAAGCAAAAAAGATATCTAACATCATAATTTCGTCTCTGGGGAAAGTAATGGCTGACGAAGGAAGAGTTAGTCAGTAACTACCTCTTCAAGCACTCCGGCGGGAGGAATCACGGCTGCCATGCATGACGGAGGGACGTCTACAGGTTGCATCACTCTCATCCGCCGGCCTTGAGGGTCTCAACTCAGCACCCGATGGGCTTCACGCATTCCCTCCCTCCCTCTCTCGTCGAAGTAACATCCCCGCGAGGATTAAGCCATATAAGACCACACCGGCAGGAGGAAATGGGGTAAGCCAGCATGACTGTCTGTCTGTCTTAGACAACGAGACACTGTCTGACACGTACCTCCTTCCCCTCCATCCGATAAATAAAACTTTATTTACGGGTATCATTCGTCAGCTTGTTTGGTCTCTCCTGCACACGTTGGGCTGGTAAATTGGCCATTTCAGTGCCCAGATTCGGAACGTCTTTTGAAGCCAGTACAGTGCCGTACACGTGCCCAGATTGAGTGCATCTGTTGAGCTAGCTCAGTGGAATACATGTGCTTTTATCACTGCACCTGCTGGACTACTAACTCGAACGCTTTCTGGTAGTAGGTATGGGTCGGAAGGATCAACAGATACCATGGCTCCACATAAAGATACCACAGCGATATGAAATTGTTTGGTCCTCTCTGCTTCCCCTCCCTCCCTTCTGGTCTTCCTCCCGATCAACCACAACACGAGAATAGCTACTAGAACACGTACAGAGAAGAGCACGCTAGATCATCCTCAGTCCCTCTCACCGTATGAGAGTCGCCTTACACGCTGGTCCTCCCGACTCTCTCTCCTTCCGTCATTGGGCTTCATCGAAAAGCTCGACAGGAAGCTACTACATCATCCCCGTCACCCTCACCTCCTGCCATCAGAGATACCTCGTCCCCGTGTTGAAGTTCAACAGCGCAGCTGCACTGATCCCACCCGAGCTCGAAGAAAGCGCAACTAAAACAAATCTGTTTTTAATACGTGTATCTTTTTCAGCTCATTTTCAACCCTTAGCAGCAATCAGTTCAATGAAATGCCAACCATCATCAATAACATTATCATCATCATACATATCGTCCTACCAACCCTCTACAGAAAGACACACACACACACACACACACACACACACACACACACACACACACACACACACACGCACACACACACACACACACACACACACGCACGCACACGCAGGTGGTCCTCACCTTGAGCAAGGTTCCTGGTCGTTAACTGGGGAAGCTGTCGTTGGGGGAGAGACTGGGTTGCGGAGGAGGGGGGAAGGGGGAGAGAGGGAGGGAAGGGATGATGGAGGCAGCTCTGGCCGAGATTAAATAACCAAAGAAAAACTAGTGGAGCTCCTCGCTTTTCGTGCATGGCTGGAGACGTGTGCACATGGGCGGCCGACCCAGGCGACGGCCCAAGATTATGACCCCTACAGCTGACGAGCTTGGCCCCACCAGCTGACGAACCTGGTCCCTCCAGCTGACGAACCTGGTCCCACCAGCTGACGAACCTGGCCTCACCAGCTGACTAGCCTGGCCCCACCAGCTGATGAGCCTGGCCCCACCAGCTGACAATCCTGACTCCTCCAGCTGACAATCCTGGCTCCTCCAGCTGACGAGCCTGGCCCCACCAGCTGACGAGCCTGATCCCTCCAGCTCACAGGCCTGCCTGCTCTCCCTTGCTCCCACCATCTCTGACGCGTATATACCCTAATTCAGTCTCTCCTCACTCATCCTCTCCATTTATCCAAACCGATTCCGCTCACTTTCCTTGGCTCTCTCACACACACACTTCGCATACTACCACATCAATCTCTCTCGCATGTCATTCCCCATTCTATCAACCCTCCTTGCTTTGCATATTGTTCTAAAGTATATACTTTCTAACGCATCTACCCTCCTTCCGCACTTTGGCATTTTTAGAGGCCTCGACCAACCTCCAAACAAACGCCGCTGGGACTATCATACCATCAAATATACCCATCTCCGTCCTCTCAGGTAGCGGCCTCTTTTTCCAGACACTTAACAACCTATCCTGTAGTTCCCTTCACTTCTCATGGTTCCACTTATTGTCACGTCCACTCCCAGGTATTTAGAACACCCCCACATCCTCCAGGTTCTCTCCATTTAGACCTACCTTCAAACCGAACAGTTTCTCTCCCCCGAGTGAACTTCAGTACCTTACTTTTATTCACATCAACTCTCAACTTCCTCCTTTCACACACTATTACAAAATTCAGACACCATCTTCTGTGGTGTTTCTAGTCTGCCACCACAGCCGCGTCATCTGTAAACAGCAGCTGGCTGTTTAAACCCCCCCTCCCTCCCCTCAACCTCCATCAGACTGCAGACCCACCTCTCACTCCGAAACCTCCCTCACCACCTCATCCATAAACAGATTAAATGCCCCTGAGGCAGACTCACCTTCACATGGAACCACCCACCCTCTTTTCTTCCTACTCTTCCCTTGGTAGGACACGACCTAGCAATTACAGCCCACCAGGTAACACGAAAGGACTCCGAAATAGTGAATCTCCTACAAGTGGTGGCCAATTAACAACGATCGACCCGGCCTTAAAAGGGAGTGGGGGCACCCGGAAATATGAAGAGAGACGGCAAAGTAACGGAGAGACGAACTGGTAACAAAATCATGGCCCGGCGTTACGAGGGCGATCTAGTAACAAGAGGTAGCCTAGTTTAACCATCTTGCAACAAGGGGGCAGCCTGGTAACCAGGTCTGGCAACAGCAGACATCTTAGCAACCATATGCCTGACAACAAGAGACAGTCTAGAAACCACGCCTTGTCACAAAAAACAGTCTAGTCAACATGCCTAGTAATTGCAGGTAGCCTAGCCCAATAACAAAAGATAGCTTTATACACAACAACAACAACAACAAAACAACAACAACAGCAGCAACAACATCATCAACGAAAAGACCCGGAAGTCAGACTTACGGCCAAGTAACGCATGTTAGCCTGGTACCCCGTGACGGCCTAGCAACAAAAGATGGCCAAGAAACAAAAGATGCCCAAGTAACACGGAGCGACGCTGTAAACAGATGATGGCCCGGTATCAAAAAGACCGTCTGGAAGAGACGACTTAACAACACATGAAGGCCTTGTAACAAAAGCTGGACTGCTAATAGAAGACGACCAAGGCAACACGAGGGGGGGGTTGGCTCCTAACAAAAGCCGGCGTCTTAATGAAAGACGAAGAGCTGACGCGAGATGGGCCGGTACCGAGATGTCTTGGAAGGACGAGGCTACCTGGTAACAAGTCAAGAAAGCCTTGAAAAGGGAACGAGTCGACCATGATACTTTGGACCGATCAACAAGAGACCAACTAGGATCATAACGACCCGTTAACAGGACCAAAAAAAAAAAAAAAAGCCCTGTTATGACCTGGTGAGACAAGAACTGCCACCAGGAGACGAATCGTCAACAAAAGCGGCAGTTCAGGTCTTTTGGAACGGTCAAACGCCCTCGAAGAAGAAGAAGAAGAAGAAGAAGAAGAAGAAGAAGAAGAAGAAGAAGACGAAGAAGAAGAAGAAAAAGAAGAAGAAGAAGAAGAAGAAGAAGAAGAAGAAGAAAAAGAAGAAGAAGAAGAAGAAGAAGAAGAAGAAGAAGAAGAAAAAGAAGAAGAAGAAGAAGAAGAAGAAGAAGAAGAAGAAGAAGAAGAAAAAGAAGAAGAAGAAGAAGAAGAAGAAGAAGACGACGAAGAAGAAGAAGAAAAAGAAGAAGAAGAAGAAGAAGAAGAAGAAGAAGAAGAAGAAGAAGAAGAAGAAGACGAAGAAGAAGAAGAAGAAAAAGAAGAAGAAGAAGAAGAAGAAGAAGAAGAAGAAAAAGAAGAAGAAGAAGAAGAAGAAGACGAAGAAGAAGAAAAAGAAGAAGAAGAAGACAAAGAAGAAGAAGAAGAAGAAGAAGAAGAAGAAGAAGGGCTGAACCACAAACTATTTTTCACCACTTTTTTTCTTCCTCCTCCTTCTTCATCACGTGAACCTATACCAAGAGCAGGAATCCAATCTGCGACGTAGGGAGGGGCTTCCTCCCACGCGAGGGGCGGAAAAAAAAAAAGAAACCCATACTTCCAAACGTCTTGACAAAACGTTCGCCCAGCACAAGCGAGCCAACTGAACGTTTTCGCGGAAACGTGTCCCGGGCCTGACGTGACACGCTCATTATCGCCGACGCGCTTCCTGGAAACTAATAACGCCTTCGCCGCCTTATCAGTTAAAGGGAAAAAAAAAAACTATCCTAAGGGGAGTTCGTGACGTGTAATATGACATTTTTCCGATGGGGGGGGGGGATTCATCGGGCGGGCGCGTTCACTTCCGCAAACCTAGCAAGACTTGATGGGGGGAGAGGGGAGGAATTGAACGGCGCTGCGCTCTGAGGCGAGGATACGGGCGTTAGGAATGGGACTCTCTTAGACCAGCCAGTCCCACCCTGGCACGTAAACCATCCCCAGCCATAGATGTGGATGAGGTCAGGCCAAGGTTAGAACAATGCTAAGCCGCTCTCAAATCAAGCTAGGGAAATGTAAGCCTCACGTTCTTCGATATAATGTAAAGTCAGGCTAGGATACGTTAGCTAAAGTTTGGGTTAGGTTTATTTTAGAGTTAGGTCGAGTCAGACTTGGTAAAAACTGTTTAGGTTGACACCAGCCTATGTAGCGTAAAGGCGTTAACAAGGCCGAGCAATCAGGTGAAAGTGTGACCCAGGTCATGTTCGTCAGAATATCAAAAGCTAAAAAGTGATCATCATTTGCGAATTCAGGTTAAACATGACCTTCATGAACAACACGGGGTAAACTGACCGATTTCGTGTACCTGATGAAGACGTTTCGAAGTTGCGACCGAAGTTGTGTTGCAACTTAAGGTGTGACTCCCGACGACGAACGGACGGACGGACGAAGCGACCCCCACCACGTCTGCCGTGCCACGCAAGCGACACAGAGACCAAGAGACATCAGAGAGGTTCTATGCGTCGCTGCAGCGGCACTCGCCAGTCTGGACAAGAGCTGGGATTCGATGTGGTGAGAGAGAGAGAGAGAGAGAGAGAGAGAGAGAGAGAGAGAGAGAGAGAGAGAGAGAGAGAGAGAGAGAGAGAGAGAGGCCATCCTGCCTATGCGTTGTAGCCGACTCGTGTCCTGTCCAGGCATGTGCCTTCCCCCTTCGCCAACCCTTGCTCCCGTCACCCCCCAGCGTTGTTAAATGGCCTCTTCGCTACACACTGCCATGCACGTGATACATCCACAGACCCCCCCTTCACGACTCTGGTATAACCTTACACCAAACCCTCCATACTCGTCTTATGGGGAAAGCGTCTTGCGACAGATGACGTTACAATGCGACAATTACTCTATACGAGCACCATGCTCACTTCGTCCTTACTCCGCTTCTCCAACATTCACCACACCCAACTTCCCTACAAACCACCCACGACCTCCAACCCTAACCAACCACTTATACACCTGATCTCACTTCCACACTCACCTTGCATTACCTCCAATCACCCTATTCCAACTTTACGTCTTATGAGTATACTACGCATGATAAGCCCTCACAAAACATACCTGGGTGTCTCCTCTCGTTTAAGTTACACCTCCCCTTTGACTCCCTAAAGCAAAAGCTCGCCCTACAGGCACTCCTCCCGAATATCTTTTCTTCTTTTTTTTTTTTTGAGAGAGGGAGTCACAAAAGCACGTCGCCCAAGATCTTCTTCAGGGGTTCAGTATTCACGAAGCGTCGTCAGGAGACCCCTGTTCGATACCTGATTTATCGTTGCATTAGTTCTGGAGTCCGAACCACAAGGACTCCTGCAGCACGTCCACACAGCCAGTCTCTCTCTCTCTCTCTCTCTCTCTCTCTCTCTCTCTCTCTCTCTCTCTCTCTCTCTCTCTCTCTCTCTCTCTAGCTACCTTAACAATAAAGACCTTCAACTCTAGACTCACTCAACCAATTGTTAAATAAGCACCAGGACATTCTCATATATATATATATATATATATATATATATATATATATATATATATATATATATATATATATATATTCATATATATGCCGAGGTGGCCGGCACCGCCCAGCAGGACACCTACCATCCTCATGAGCTGCCTTATGAACGAACACTCCAGTATTTCTGGCATGTCCTCGACTCTCACCTTTCTCTGACATTCACATTACCACGCGAACTGTGTGTGTTGTCTCTCCTCCTAAGTAATCTAATCAGGAGTCCTTCACTTCATATTTCTCCCCCCGCCTCCTCCCCCAGGTTCAATAAGCGGTCATTTCTGAGAGAGCTCGTGGGCTAATTTGGCCATGTTATGTAATTACTTAGACCCGTCCATAACCACTTCTGGTCTTACTATACTGATGGTCGTGTTCCACTCATAGCCGTTGTATCTGCCAGTCCTTCCCTACTCCGACCCCATACATCAAATGGATAGAATAAATAAATGACGATAAAGTTGAAAATGAAAGAGAAAAAAACCTATTACGTTCTCTCTCTCTCTCTCTCTCTCTCTCTCTCTCTCTCTCTCTCTCTCTCTCTCTCTCTCTCTCTCTCTCTCGGCCTTGGGTGGCGAATGTACCCTGAACTAGTGAACATAAAACTCACATTATCATCATGGACCACGAGACGTGGTCGGGGTCGCTTCAATCGTCTGGGCAGTTTGACATGCACCTCGCGCGCTACATACGCGAGAAAAAGCATTACGAGCTATTTAAATGCAGACGCCATGGTGCATGCTGCCGGGGACATGGAGAGGAGACCCCAAACGACCGCCATCGCCACCCTGGGTACTGATCACAGCCGCCACAAGCACTAATGGGCGTCTGAAGGGGTCACCCATCAGGCACGGGGATCGCCGCTCTTCATTACCGCCTGACGGCTGATCAGCAGCGCTCGAGAACCAGCGATTAATGATTAACGCCGGGACCACCGTCGCTTATCAACGCCAAGCCACGATCAACGCCAGGGGACACTGCCTGCCACTGATCAAAAAAAAGAGAAAGAAAACCTGACCGACAGCGATCAACGCAAGGTACTCCACGGATCAACACTTAAGGCCGCGTGCGACTAGCCAGCAACACCGAACAAACGACTCAGGAGTTGTAGACGTTAAACCTGACAGAGCCCGTTGTTGCCAGCCACCTACCGACAGAAACACAGTTTCAGGAGTTGCCGAAGGAGACATGACAAAAGAACCTGGCGCGCCACAGGATGCCCTGCTGGCCGCCACCTGTGGTCGAATGCGGTGATACCCGCGCCAGAACAAGACATGATGAGAGTGGTGAAGACAGACAGGAGCACTTCACTCCCATCCCTGACGACCCGAGCAAACTTTCTCGCTCGTTAGAGGGAAGTTAAAGCCAGGATTCTGCCGTCTTCTTACCAGACGGAGAAGGCGGCTGTCAACAGCGAGTGAACACGGCAAACAGATGACCAACTCGCCCACCCCTCCAGCGCTTGGGAATAGTAAACATCCGGTGGTTAGGTCGGAAACCAACACTTCCCTCCACAGGGAAGAACCACTTCCAGTCCCTTGGCTTCGGCAGGGGAGCCGACCGCGCCTACCTCAGCTGACAAGATCCACACTTCGAGGAGCCAACATTGTGTTCTGGAGACGCTGGATATCATAGGACGAAGCTACACTGCTCTCGGTAACCCGTCTCTCCCAAATCATGATGCGTTTTCTGAAGACCATAAATTCGAAACGGAAAGAATAATCGTAAACGTCCGAAAGGACAACATTATTCGGCATCTGGCAACTTTGAGCTTAGTGCCATATACTTTCTTTGGGGGAAAACTCCGGGCAAAGTTCTCATTTTACAGGTGATACCTCGAGGCACAGACTGGGGTCTTTATGCTGAACATACTCATGCATGTCATCACTATCTCCCTCTTGTCAACCTCCACACAACACGCTAAACGCAACTGGTTGATTCTCGAAGTGGACCTCCTCACCCACAACTTTGATTTCGCCTCAAGCGATTAACTCCCTGCCTCCCTCCCTCCCTCCGTCTACACTTAATTGCCGTACCAAATACGACGACCATCATCAATACCACTTCTATATTCAATACAGTCATTGTGGTCAACAGATGTATACGAAGGTGAAAGACAGAATTCATTACCTTGACTACAAGGGCGTCCTGAACCCTCTACCGGGAACTCGCCGAGCCACTATTGTTTCGAATGACTCCTGTTGAACAGTTCGAGAAACGGAGAGCTCAGTGTTCTGAACATGCTAGGGAACGCCACATCCATGACGGTTCCTTGGGCGAGAAATAAGGGAGCATTTTCGCCAAGACTGTGTCGACTGCTCGGCCACGCACGTCCCTTCGTCGTCACCGGGGTGCTGTCAGCTGGTGCCACTGTCCTCCTTTTACGAGCTCTTAATGACGTATCTTTGCAGACGGCGTTCTAGCCAAATGTTTTACAGTTGCCTTGGCGTCACCGTCAGGGTCGCCTGACATCAATATGGCAGTAGACCTAATCGTCGTCTCTGCGGTGCCAAAGAAGTGTAGGAAGACACAAGCATCGAGAGAGAGAGAGAGAGAGAGAGAGAGAGAGAGAGAGAGAGAGAGAGAGAGAGAGAGAGAGAGAGAGAGAGAGAGATAAATCCGCAAACAGACAGGCAGGCAGTCACAAGCACCTCTGGGCCCGAGCAACTGCGCACTTCCTCCCTCGACGTCATCACTCAGGAGGGAAACGTTTTACTCCTCGAACAGGAAGGTGTGACCTTCGAACAGGATCACAGTCCTACTTTCAGGTAAGACCTGACCACAGAGTGTTGACCTAGAGTTGGTATACACCTTGAGAGAGATCTTTGAGTAGGAACAAAAAAACTCTCAGTTGTCTGGCTAGTGTTGGGGATCTTCATGGACTGTGTGCATATTTACTAAGATGAATTTTCGAAATGTAATGGGGTACACTGACCTCTACCCTACGTTTCAGATGGGTGGAAAGGCTACTACTGCAAGATTCTTAAGGACATGAAACCGAGACGAATGGACGTCCACAAGTAAGGATGTGGTGTTTAGCTGTCAACTTCCCTCCAAATCTTAAACCCATTTCTGAGGATAATTGTACCTACCTTCCTACCTACGAATACCTACGACGCGGATCAAACTACAACAGTACAATCTCAGAGGGAAGTACGAAGAAGGGCATCTCTAGTAAGAAACCAAATTATCTTTAAGTTTTTAAGTGAATATTTTTGGAAAGAAATTGTGCACGGAAACTACGCCAGAGAACGAAGGACTACGTGTTCTGTCTTTTTTTTTCTAGTTATCTACAACATCGCGAGACCGAACACTTTCACTATATACCTATCGTAAGAGGAACTCCAGCTTGGAAATAAAAACGAGGAAAGGGCTTGTAGCGAGAGAAATGACCTTTCCTATGACAGAGAGGCCGAGCTTCTGCAGGGAGAGAGAGAGAGAGAGAGAGAGAGAGAGAGAGAGAGAGAGAGAGAGAGAGAGAGAGAGAGAGAGGGGGGGTAATCACCCTGTGTCACAGGCACAGGGAGGAGAGACTGGGACGGAGGTGTGTATCGTCAGGGAGGCCGGAGACACTGGTGAGGCAGGACGCAGGTGTGCTGTCGGGCAGGCCAGAGACAATTGCGACACTGGACGCAAGTGCGTCGTAAGGGGGGAGGGGAGGAGGGGGAAAGGGGAGGGGAGGGATGGGGGTGTTGAGGGTAGGGGGATGGTGACCAGAGACACGTGTCCGTAATCACCTGTTCCAACAGCCACGTGTCCGTAATCACCTATTCCAACGGTCAGCCTCGTCCAATCAGCACATCGTACCCAGTTTCCCCCTCTCCCCCCACCAACCAATCCTCCCCCCCACATCCTCTCATATTTACAAAAAGCCTTTCCCCCTAGCCCCTTATCAGATGGCCCTACACCTGCGGCCGAGGCAATAAGGGGAGGGGAGGGGAGGGGAGGGGAGGGAGGGAGGGAGGAGGGGGTCAGTGAGCCGTAAGAAAACACCGACTTAACTCCCCCTCCCCCTCTCCCCCTTGGGGCAGGGGGAATCTTGCCTCCTTGCGCCCTGGTCGACGACACGGTAATGTAATCCCGTGCATGGAAGATTTTTGCCCATGTCCTCCCTCCCTTCACTCCAGCTTATGTTACGGAGTTATCTCCTTATTTCCCTCCTCCCTCTTTTCATTCCTTCCTCCTCTTCTTTCGCCCGTCCCTCCCTTATTCAATCTGTCTGTGGAAAAAAACTGGCCAGTGACTCGACTCCCTCCACCCCCTCCTATACCCAAGAACCAGGCTTATATATATGGGGAGTGAGGGTGATGCTTCATTATACTGTATATGATGGTGAACGTGACTGACAAGAGCGGTGTCATCTTCTCACTCACGGTTCACTGAGAATGTGAGAGGAGTCGTATGGTCAGTGGGCGTTCAACTTCAGAGCCCATGCTGTGCGAGGGCCTTGCACACGTATGACACCATCACTGCACCTGCAGTGCCCCAAAAACTTTTACTACACCTGCAGTGCCTAAAAGACTTTCAATGCGCCTACAGTGCCTAAAAAAAACTTTCACTGCGCCTGCAGTGCCTAAAAAACTTTCACTGCGCCTGCAGTGCCTAAAAACTTTCACTAAACCTGCAGTGCCTAGCACTTTCACTGCGCCTGCAGTGCCTAAGGGCAATGCAAGACGAGGCGCAGGCACTGCAGCAGACTCGAGCTCCACCAGAGTCCCAATATCCATACTAAAAATGGTATGCACAGGCTATGCATACGATATGCATACCGAAGGCACTTTTCTCAGGGAGGAGGGGGTGGCGTTGGGGTTGTTAGTGTGGGGGGGTGGTGGATGGATTCCACCCCCCCCCTCCTCCAATCTCGAGCTGCCACAGTGCCAACTTCTGTTGCACCTGTTGCAGCATATTTGTGCAAAGGGATCACCTTCGAACGAATGGATTCTCGACCATCATTCTCCCCATCCAGGCCCCGCAGCATTTTAGCACTGTCTTGACCGTCACACATCAGTAGGGAGAGGGGCGGGTGTAATAAGACATTCGTTTAGGGATGGTGAGTACACTGGCGTTTTATAGGATTCTGAGGCCATGCTGTTTATCACTATCATCATCATTATCATCATAATTATCATTATTATCATGTAATCCCAGGACACACACCCCCCCCTAGGACCAGCAGCTTCAAGGCTGCGATACGATCAGCAGCAGGGAAAGGATAGACCAACTCCTTTTGAAGGGAGTAGTTCTCTGAAGAGATCACGTGGGAGGAGTCCAGTAACGCCTACACACACACACACACACACACACACACACACACACACACACACACACACACACCCGAGGGTATAATTGCCCCAACAATCGGCCATCTCTGAAGAGGCCTCGCCTTACCCTGGGATCGTTTAGCTCCATAATTAAACCCGTTTTTAATACGAGGAGCGCAGCTCTTCCCGTAGCACAAGGCGAGGTCCAGGGCCTCGTGGACAGCTGGCCTCGCCTTGAGGGGGCGGAGGAAGGGAGGAGTAAATGGGAGGGGGAGGGAATCAGGAAGGCGTGTGTATGTGTGTGTGTGTGTGTGTGTGTGTGTGTGTGTGTGTGAGGGAAGAGAGGTACCTGATATCAAAGCACTCCACAATGCCCTTTACAGTGACTAGAAAGCGGTCTCCTACCACACACACACACACACACACACACACACACACACACACATATATATATATATATATATATATATATATATATATATATATATATATATATATATATATATATATATGGTTCCAGGGAAAACAGTGGTAGGGTAGGATGGTCGATGACCCCAGAGAGGAGGCCTACCTACCCTCCCCTGATACTGTGATACTCAGACAAAAGGCTCTTACGACCTGACCTCCGAACGGACGGGAGGTACGCTCGTTTACGAGGTCAGCCAGCAGCACTAAAGGCCCCCCCATTATCCGGCGCCCCAGTGTTAAGTCCCTCACACAAGCCAGACTCAAAACGGCAGGAAGTGAAATAACACACGGTAAGAGTTAACCCAGGCGAGCAGACTGTGTGTGTGTGTGTGTGTGTGTGTGTGTGTGTGTGTGTGTGTGTGTGTGTGAGAGAGAGAGAGAGAGAGAGAGAGAGAGAGAGAGAGAGAGAGAGAGAGAGAGAGAGAGAGAGAGAGAGAGAGTCTCTCTCGACTCTCTCGACGAGATTCGAAAACCAACAACTAAGCCAAAAAAAAAAACAAGCCATGAATTCTAGTGTGTATATGTGTGTGTGTGTGTGTGTGTGTGTGTGTGTGTGTGTGTGTGTGTGTGTGTGTGACGAACGCCAAGCTCCTCTGAGTACTGAAGGTAATTCCTCTTTCCACCAAACAACTAGGGATATGCGATTACACTACGACGCCGCTACAGTGCACACGCCAAATAAACTCAGCAGCAGCACTCCGGCCACGACCCGTGGTCTGCAGACCACAATACATCACGAATTAATACAGCATTACCTCCTCTGCGAAAATTATAACAATAAAGTATTACTCTTCCATGAGGATATATATATATATATATATATATATATATATATATATATATATATATATATATATATATATATATATATATATATATATATATATATATATCATAAGATATATAAATGCACCGAGTATTTATCTGTCGTAAAGACCTTTGTGTTGTCGACACGTCTGTGGCAATATAAACGTACCCAACACAAAACAGATAGAATACCTGGGAGAGACTCTAGCCCCATTAAATCCTTTACGATACGTTTCGGGCCACAGTTTTTGAAACAGTGTCGACAATATATATATATATATATATATATATATATATATATATATATATATATATATATATATATATATATATATTCCAGAGCTGCTGTCTTGCCTTGGATAGGTACCTCCGTCTTAACATGAGCCTTCGGAACCCGTTTCACTTTCACGAAAAACCTTCGCGTATTTCATATACCGTTAGCTTCTATCACGCGATCTATACGTCATGCACGGATCAACACCCCAAACGAACCACGAATCAACTCCCACAAACGGAACACGAACCAACGCCTACTCGACACCAAAATCAATACTCAAACGAAGCACAACTCAACACCCAATCGAAACACGGAGCAACATCCACACGCGAATGAACCTTATGGACACGTTCATACGTGTTTCACCCACGGGTCTCTTGGGGAGCGTCTACACCGAAGCTGACCATTTCCTTTATGACGCACTTTACTGTGGGATTCCCCCCCCCCTTCCCCTCAATTCCTCTCTCTCTCTCTCTCTCTCTCTCTCTCTCTCTCTCTCTCTCTCTCTCTCTCTCTCTCTCTCTGTTTCTCCCCACATCTGTTAAGGTCTCATTCCTCATCAGAGCCTCAACACTGCTCTTTCTGGTGTCCGGCAGCTGCCCCTGTCCACCAGGTGGCCGTCTCCGCCAAAGGATGAAGACCCACATCCATGTATGATAAACCTCGCCGGCAGCAGCAACACGACAACACTGTCTTGCCGTAGGAGGGTAAGGCACGGCGCCTCATATCCCACACACTCCCAGCCCGGCAACAGACACACGCTTTAGACAAATCCCGTTGGAAGAGCAGATGAAGATTTTCCTTCGGTGTATCCTATCTTCCAGATGCTCTGGTGGGTTCCACTTGACCCTTCGCTACTTGACAGTTACATCACCTTTCTCGCTCGCCTCCCTTCATTCCTTCCTTCGCCCCGACAACGCCCCTCCCTCCAAAATATACACCTCAATTAACGTCATTCTTAACGTTCGTGGCGTAATGAGGTCACGTTCGTGGTGAAATGAGGTGGCGCTTAAGCCCATCTCATGACATCTCCTATTAAACTGAGGATTCGGAACTCGGCCACGACAGCGTGTCTGTAGTACGTCCCATGGTAAGGGAGGATCTTCAGAAGTACAGAAAAGGCAGGGTCCCGGCGATGGAAGGGTACAGGGAAGGCAAGGTGCTGATGAGGAAGGGCAGATGAGGAAGGGTAAGATGAGACAGTCTGAAGACGAAGCGGGGTACATATGAGGCAGGGTACAGCTGAGGCAGGGTACAGAAGGGGTAAAGATGCGGCTTCAGCAACGCAGGTGAAGCTAAATTAGAAAATTACATTTTAAAAATCCCCTTCCTTCCCCACAACGCGTCAGAAGCACCCAAGTCCCTGCCATAACTAACGCTAACCAACCAATGTTTCGACAAACGTGAGGTACAAAAGACACGTACCATACGAAACAGACAACGTACAAGACACGCACCATACGAGACTGGCACCATACAAGACACGTACCATACAAGACACGCACCATACGAGACACGTACTACAAGACACGCACCATACGAGACACGTACTGCAAGACACGCACCATACGAGACAGGCACCATACGAGACACGTACCATACAAGACATGCACCATACGAGACACATACCATACAAGACACGCACCATACGAGACACGCACCATACAAGACACGTACCATACGAGACACGTACCATACTAGACATGCACCATACGAGACACGTACCATACAAGACACGCACCATACGAGACACGTACCATACAAGACACGCACCATACGAGACACGCACCATACAAGACACGTACCATACGAGACACGTACCATACGAGACACGTACCATACAAGACACGCACCGTACAAACGTTACTAATACCACCACTTTGACTCCAAAGTGTCATTCGTGGGTGAAGCTCCTTGATTAATGCTACTGGATTCTCGCCCTCCAGCCTGGCGACCCTCGTTTATTTACCTTTCATTCATAATTCTCTCAAGGAGAGGAAAAATAAGGGTTCCCTGATGGCTTCAATATTTCGAATCCTCGCGGTGAACTCTTGAGACTTTACTGGGGCGATAAGTCAAAATCAGAACCGGATTTGGGAGGAGGGGGGAAGTTTCATTTGAATATAAGATCACACTGAATGAACCCTGGGAGTCCAAAAGAGAACTTTTATAGATAAATCGAGAAAGACCGAAATTCTTCCAATCTCAATGGAACAGCACGGAAATCCCTTCCAGCGAGTCTATAACTGCTGCTGGAATAGCACTGGAACCCTTCCAGTGTGGGGTTGGGAAGGAGGCTCACGTCTGGAAAGGGAGAAGTTGAGTTAAAGTATATTGTCTTGCGATTTAAAGGTATGTTGATACTCTTCAAATACCGATAACAGTCCTCACACTGATAGTCCTCACAGTGATAGTCCTCACACTCACAGTCCTCACACTGATAGTCCTCACAGTGATAGTCCTCACACTGATAGTCTTCACAATGATGGTCCTCACACTGATAATCCTCACACTGATAGTCCTCACAGCCATGGTCTTCACACTGATAGTCTTCATACTGATAGTCCTCACACTGATAGTCGTCACACCGATGGTCTTCACACCGATAGTCTTCACAATGATAGTCCTCACACTGATGGTCTTCAAACTGATGGTCTTCTTACTGGTAGTCCTCACACTGATAGTCTTCACATTGACAGTCCTCACACTGATAGTCCTCACACTGATGGTCCTCACACTGATAGTCCTCACACTGATGGTCCTCACACTGATGGTCCTCACACTGATAGTCCTCACACTGATGGTCCTCACACTGATAGTCCTCACACTGATGGTCCTCACGCAGATGGTCCTCACACTGATAGTCCTCACACTGATGGTCCTCACACTGATAGTCCTCACACTGATGGTCCTCACACTGATAGTCCTCACACTGATGGTCCTCACACTGATAGTCCTCACACTGATGGTCCTCACGCAGATGGTCTTCACACAGATAGTCCTCACACTGATAGTCCTCACATTGATGATCTTCACACGAATAGTCTCCACAATGATGGTCTTCACACTGATGGTCTTCACACTGAAAGTCCTCACATTGATGATCTTCACACGAATAGTCTTCACAATGATGGTCTTCACAATGATGGTCTTCACACTGATGGTCTTCACACTGATAGTCCTCACACCGATGGTCTTCACACGAATAGTCTTCACATTGATGGTCTTCACACGAATAACCTTCACACTGATAGTCCTCACACCGATGGTCTTCTCACGAATAGTCTTCACACTGATGGTCTTCACACTGATAGTCCTCACACCGATGGTCTTCACACGAATAGTCTTCACACTGATGGTCTTCACACGAATAGTCTTCACACTGATAGTCCTCATACCGATGGTCTTCTCACGAATAGTCTTCACACTGATGGTCTTCACACTGATAGTCCTCACACCAATGGTCTTCACACGAATAGTCTTCACACTGATGGTTTTCACACGAATAGTCTTCACACTGATAGTCCTCATACCGATGGTCTTCTCACGAATAGTCTTCACACTGATGGTCTTCACACTGATAGTCCTCACACCGATGGTCTTCACACGAATAGTCTTCACACTGATGGTCTTCACACGAATAATCTTCACACTGATAGTCCTCACACTAACAACATCTGGTTGTAGTATATATTCCAATCTCTTACAACTGAAGCCGTAAAAACCGTTCCTGCCCACATCGTGCATCACACGTCTCCTTCCATCTAATTCTACGTGATATTTACGACCGTTGTATTTCCATCTAACGAGTTGAAAATTGTCATGAATTATGGCGGTGAAATTATTTAGTATTCTCAAAATTTCCATTAGATCTCACCACGGAGTCTGCGATCTTTTGTTGATATTCTCTATTCGGTAAAATTATTTTACTCGTGAGCCTTTCTTCGCGTGGCTTTCTTTCTGAACGAAAGAATAAGTTTTGTTGTTCCTCTCTGTATTAGTTCTACGTCTTCATCACCTCTAAACCAGGTCTTTGAAGAGCGTGTTTCCAAATGAGGTGTGGCTTAGGGACCGGCAAACAGTGAGTGTTGCATTCTTCATTTTACAGTTTATATATCGAGGGGAGGGAATGGGAAAGGAGAGTAGGGGAAGGGATGTGAGGAGGAAAAGGAAGGTACAGGGGATTGCTGGGGAGAAGACACGAATGGGGTGGAAAAGAGGGAGGGTATGACGGGAGAGCTGGGGAGAATAAACAGAGGAGGCTGGGAAGGAGGGTTGAAGAAATGGGGACCTGGGGAGAAGATGCGGAATGAGTGGGGAGGAAGAGAAGGTACGGAGGAGCTGAAGAAGGAAGAAAATGTAGTGAAGAGAAGCAGGGAGATGAGATGGGCGGAGCAGGTTACCACACAACGAAGGACAAGTAGGGACGGGAGGGGAGTGGAAGGAGGCCAGGGAGGGAGGGATAGTGGGAGGGGGAGGGAAGGTGAGGGAGAAGTCCAAGGGGGCGGGATGGGGAGTAGAAAAGGAGAGGAGGAGGAAGAGACCCATAGGAGAGGCAGGAGAATGGGGAGGGAGAGGAGGCCCATAAGAGCAGAGAGGGAGGAAGGTGGAGAACGGAAGGGGGAGGAGGAGGGAAGGGAGGGAGGGGAGGAGGCCCAGGCGAGAGAGAGAGAGAGAGAGAGAGAGAGAGAGAGAGAGAGAGAGAGAGAGAGAGAGAGAGAGAGAGAGAGAGAGAGAGGGCAACGGGTACACCAGCAGCTGATGTCTGGCATACCACAGCGGTAGCGTGCCGTCCTCTGCCACACCTCCAACCACAACACACCTCACCACCACCCCACACCTCCACCACACCACACCACGCCACCACAACTTCCACCACACCAAGCATAACCACACAGCACGACCGCAACTTCCACCACACCACACATCACCACACCACAGCAGCACAGCCTCCGCCCAATCACACCCACACCTTCACCACACCATCCCCACATAACCACCACCACACTACCATCGTTCCTCCACTGACTATCACACAAATCTAACCATATAACACTACGAGATGTTCACCTTCCCCTTCCAAACATATAATTGAGACCATCAAATTCTTATGCATCAACCCATACGAGATCTCCAGTAACCTCCTCCTCCTCCACCTCCGCCTAATCAACCACCCCCTACATAACATGACCTCAATCTGGGGTTACTCCCCCCCCCACCCCTCTCAAATCTTACCCCCACCTCCTCCTTTCCCCTCGACGCGTGAATACCCCCTTCCCCCACTCAACCTACATTCCTTCATATCTCTCTCTCTCTCTCTCTCTCTCTCTCTCTATATATATATATATATATATATATATATATATATATATATATATATATATATATATATATATATATATATATATATACATTTTTTTTCTTCTTTTAGCCGTAGAAGGGCGTGAGGGACTGCCCGTTAGGCAAGTTTTATTTTTCTTCTTTTTTTAAGCTAAGTTGTCGCCGGCTTGTCACCTCGGAGGTCGCTCCTTGCCCACCTGAGGGACCCCCAGCTGTTATCTGGCCACCTGCAGGAGCGCTACGCCCCCTCCTTCTCTGCCACACTCGCCCGCCCCCCCAGCGGCCGGTCATTGCAGGCCATTATCTTTCGCGCCACCGTTATCTCTTCAAGTCGCCCCGGCTGAGCGGCCTTGTCGCTCGCTATCTTCTCCTGCCCTCCAAAAAAAACAACATCGAGGAATGGAATTACCATTCCAAGGTGGGGAATGTCTACGTCACGTCATCGAGGGAGGGAGGGAGATTGTGGGGAATGCCCTCGACACGTCAACTGTGTGGGAGGAGGAGAAATGCCCTCGACGCGTCGTCACGAAGAACAACGTCCCCACCACATCACCGCCACGAAGCGTTACCAGCTCGCCATACAGGCTCCTGATACCCGGTCGTCATGACTGAGAGAGAGAGAGAGAGAGAGAGAGAGAGAGAGAGAGAGAGAGAGAGAGAGAGAGAGAGAGAGAGAGAGAGAGAGTCTGTATGCGTGTGTCAGGCCGCAGCCTCAGAGGGGAGCGCCCCCCGTGTTACCCTGTTGCTCTGGACTCAATACAGTCATTACCTTGCTCCTTGTGGAGGTCTGGCGTTACCTTGTTACCCTCACGAGAACAACGCTCTTGAGCTCTCTATCCGGGGGGTTGTGTGGGTGAGTTGCGACGCTAGCCGGGGAGTATTGCAAAGCTCCCCGAACAATGACAGTAACGATAGATGGGCACACACACACACACCCACACCCACACACACACACAAACACACACACACACACACACACACACACACACACACACACACACACACACAAACACACACACAAACACACACTTGCCGTGCGTTGCTTGTGTCTGTCTGTTCGCTGCCGTGGGAGGAAGAGGGAATGGGGGTCATCGTGTGGGTACAAGCGGACGTAACCAGATGCTAGCACGTACCGGGAGACGGAGAGAGAGGTTGAAGAGAAATGACGACATGGTGTGAGATGATTAAGACCTACACAGAGGGATGGAAAGAAGTTAGGAAGTAGGATAGAGAGAGAGAGATAGTGAGGGGTATGGGGTCAGGGTGACGATTGGGGACTGGTGCTTCGACACCACTGATGGAGACGAGAGGGAGGTCTGCTCACTGTCCCACGTTCAAAGGCACAGAGGGACGTGTGGCCGGCCGCCGCAGGAACCATCAACGTCCTGAGTTATAAACCTCTGGGAGGGAGAGAGTCGACTACCAGAACCAGGTGCAGGGGGGCGGACGTGTGTAGTTCTCATGGCAGCTTCTCATGGCAGCTCTGCTCCCTCCCTCCCTCTCTCCCTTCCTACCCGACAGAGCATCTTCATGGCCTGCGCTGCTGGCTGCCTCCTTTCACCGCCTTCTCCTGCCTGACTGCTTCCTACTTCACCGTCGCCTTGCACCTGCTTCCTGCTTCGCTATCTCTTTCAGTGCCTCCTGTGTCATCACCCTCCTCACTACCTTCAGACCAGCTTACCTTCCGTATACCTCACGTCGATTCAGGGGCTCGCCTCTACCCACCCCACAGCTTTGAACTGGGACTAAGCTGCGCTGTTGCTCCTGCCGACGAACCAGCTCAAAGGACAACGCGTGTCCTGCAGGTTTCACGTACCAATTACCTTTCACAGCCAAACTGATGAGATACCATTTGCTCATGTTCCTCAAGAGATGAGTTCTTCAGTCTTCTGCTGTCTGGCTGGTCTATATCACGTTTCTACTGCTTGCTGCTTTGCTGGTGGAAGGCAGAGCAACACACAGCTACGATCTACACCATTTCCTCTTACTACCATCTGCGGCATCGAACCCCTTGATTAAGATGACACGATCCTTGAGCACTAAAGCATGACCCTTGGGTACGAAGGCCTGCCCCCCTTTGACACGACCCTTAAGGATTCAGGTCAAAGATCACGCCATCATACCCAGAGCCGGCATGGACGTGCTTAAGAGTCTAATAACGTATTCATGGGTCGCGCCGTCGAACTCAAAGAAAAAAAACCTGACCAAGATTTTCTTTTTTATGTATATTATCTCACAATCCTCCCGTCTGGTATGCAGGCAATCAAATCGAAGTGTTTTCGTTCCCTGACATTAATGATGATTTCTGACAAGAGTCAATGAGAGGTGTGAATGCTTCCTTGCATATCTCAACAGCTCATCAATTCTGACAACCTCAAAAGGCAATGCCACCACACACTCAACTCTAATCTAGCGTGGAGAGTACAAATGTTTTAATCAACGTTATCAATGGGTTTTTGCCTCTCTCTCTCTCTCTCTCTCTCTCTCTCTCTCTCTCTCTCTCTCTCTCTCTCTCTCTCTCTCTCTCTCTCTCTCTCTCGTTTTGAAGATCCGCTAAATCCAGCTTGACCAACTCTGACAAGCGACGGTGTACGCGTGCTGTTCGATGGAGGACAGGCCCTCTACTTCAGTCCTGATCCGTCACTCTCCTCTCCCGTGACGTACTGATCATCCCCCGTTCTCTCGTGTGTACAGATTTCGATTCCTTCGCGTTCCCCTGAAGCGGAGTAGCTGTGACTTATCTCCGTCGAGGGAACGCGCCGTTATCAGAGGCTCAATGAACGACTGTGACTGATGTGTGCACTCTTAACCTCCGAGCGTCGCTTGAAGACGGGGCCTTTCTTTTTTTTCGGATTCATTCTGGTCTCACCCGCAAATGACGATAAGGAACCGTGGTTTGTGTCTATATCTGTGTCAGATACGAAGATTAAAAAAGAATGAATAAACTCGTATGAACAAATCTCTTATATATATATATATATATATATATATATATATATATATATATATATATATATATATATACTATATATCTTTACCACGGAGGACGTATATCAGACGAAGCCTGGCTAACAAGTGGTGCAATCCACATGGTAAGTTACTGGGACACATTTTCCCATCCCAGGGACTACTTGTGTGTGTGTGTGTGTGTGTGTGTGTGTGTGTGTGTGTGTGTGTGTGTGTGTGTGTGTGTGTGTGTGTGCGTGCGCGCCATGGCACCATCATCACATTGGTCAAAGGCTTTCGCGAAGTCCCCGCACAGGACTTTTTAGCATTTCTGTCTGCCTTCTAAGTCCTCCCAAATCAGCCTTACCCGACTACAAAATAACTGAGGAAATGTACAAGGTCCCGTGCTGCAGCCTCGTTGCTCTGGGTTCGGCAGGTTAGTCTACCCCTGGAGACCTGCATGAGAATATGTATCTTCGACGACACATGGAACGTCGATGCACCGGTCGACAGGTCTTCATGATTACTCACTGATGGGGGGGGTCGTCGAGTTCTGTCGCTTCAGCGCTAACGCCGGAGCCCAATTTCCCTCTCCTCCTCCCGGCGCTCTGCTCCTACGGTGGGAAATCTCCGCACGTCTTTACAAAGAGGGGGGAGACTTCCAACGGTCTTGCTTCTGGAGCAGAATGCACGGCAGGGGAAGTCAGTGACCCCTCTTGAAGCCCGAGTGTGTGTGTGTGTGTGTGTGTGTGTGTGTGTGTGTGTGTGTGTGTGTGTGTGTGTGTGTGTGTAGTGGTGATACAAGATATGTGCAACATTGGAGGATGACTGTTCAAGAAGTCATTGGGGTCACTTATCTCTTGAGGTGATTACTGGCTCACTGAACACTTGTTCAGAATGATCCCTCAGTGTTTCGCTCACGGCCTTACGGTCGCCTATGCGTGTCACTCTCCCAGGGCCAAGTGGCAGTGAGTGGTCCTCGTCCTGATCTCAACGCACTGGATGGCCTTTACACTCCACTTCTTTCATTTCCGCGAATAATTCGGTTCGCCTTCTTTCCTCCTGGTGTCCTGGGGGGGGTAACCCACACCACTGCCTTCGAAATCCGTGCGTGTGTGTGTGTGTGTGTGTGTGTGTGTGTGTGTGTGTGTGTGTGTGTGTGTGTGTGTGTGTGTGTTTAATGCACGTCTGGGGGGGATGCCACTCTGGCCACTTTGCCAATCATTCTCCTGATATTTTGCCATTAAGAAGAGATTACCATCGTACAGCTGAGAGTGAGTCATTTCTCTCCACTGCACATGTTAATTCATGGCATTAAACTGGCTATCTTTTTTTTTTCTTACACACACACACACACACACACACACACACACACACACACCCTCACCACCACCCACCACCTCCCTACGGCACTGCCTTGAACTGAGTTCTGGGCAACACCGGATTCTGGACATGGTGTCGCTGTCCTATCTCATAATTCTACATCATTTAGCGATATATATATATATATATATATATATATATATATATATATATATATATATATATATATATATATGACAGTTTCCTTTCTCTTGGTTCAGAGGAGAAGCTGCCGTAAGAGCGAGACCTTAATGCAGCTGTTACTGTACACCGCTGAGCCTTGAAGGGTCTTCCCTCAGATGTGTCCAAAAGCCAGATATCCATCCTCGGTGAGGTAGGTTAGGTCGGAAAGTAGATCGCATCGTCACGCTTCGTAGTGTGATGCACTGAGGATCATCAAGAGTTGCCAGGCGTTGCTGGTGGGTTATGCCAGGGTTAAAAGTATTATAGATCACAAGGACGACACCAAATATGTGTGGTCCGCGTTCCTTAACTCCTTCGTATCTTCCGTCTGTTTTGGATTTGCTCGAATTCACAGACGGTTCAGTAAAGAAGTTTAAAAACAAACAAACAATGTTTTCAACCTGATGTGAGCAGATCAGCGTTAATGAGCAGGCCTTTTATCCACAGAGAACCTAATGCAGTGTCTCTTCCCTTGTACAATCTCACTCATGTGAGATTGTGGGACGACCCCCACAAGCCGCGCGCTTCGTGCCGGAGCCACACTAAAAAGCCATTTGGCGCCACGATGCCACACACTAGAACCACACACCGAATCTCTAGAGCGAGACTTGTACGACCCTCGAAATACGACGGTTACGACCGTTAGGGTGTGCTGGTGAGGTACTTGACCTTGAGGATCAGGTCAAAAGGCCACGCCATCATACCCAAAAACTCGTACCGTCGTGCTCAAGGGGGACGTACCGCCGTCCTCGAGGGTCGAACCGTCGCCCTCAAGATATCGACAGTACAGAACCTGCCGACGCTCTGCATAGTGTTCTTCAATGGTTCTCTCGCAGCAATAAACTTGCAGTAGCCAGGCTCCCAGCGGAACCCAGTACCGACATGGCTTCCATACTCCAGGTGGGTTTGTTGGTCAGAGATAAGGGCGGCGATAACACTTATCTGCAGTGTGAACCAAGAAAGGAAGGATTTATCTGGTTGCAAGAGGAGGAGGAGTAGGAGGAGGAGGAGGAGGACCCTTCACTGGTTCCTCCTTCATTATCCCAAAGGAGGCTATGGGAGCTGAGAGGGAGAGGGAGGGGTAAAATTGGGGTGAACAGACAACAGAGGAAAGAGTAGGGAGTCAGGGAGTGGGGAGGAAGAGTAAGTAGGAGGGAAGACAGGGGAAGAAGAGGAGGGAGAAGTGAGGAACTGGGAGAAGGACTGGGGAAGTGGAAGTAGGGGGTGGAGGCAAGTAGTGGCAGGTGGGTGGGGTCATTTGGGGGGAAGTGAGGAAGGGGGTAGGCAGAGGCGCTGAGGTGAGCGTGACCCAGCTCAGCTAAACATCAACAACAACAGCGGGACTGGCGACGCTGACCAAAGCACCTGCCGCCGCTGACCCGCCCCGCCTTGCCATTCCCTTAGACCTGCCCCTGCCCTGCCCTGCCCCGCCCCGCCATAACCTTAGGCCTGCCCCTGCCCCGCCCCGCCATAACCTTAGGCCTACCCCTGCCCCGCCCCGCCATAAACTTAGGCCTGCCCCTACCCCCCCCCCCCCCTTCCCTACCCAGACGCAGTCCTCCATGCTCAAGGAAGGAAGGAAGGAAGGAAGGAAGGAGGAGGAGGAGGAGGAGGAGGAGGAGGAGGAGGAGGAGGAGGAGGAGGAGGAGGAGGAGGACGACGACGACGACGACGACGACGACGACGACGACGACGACGACGATGACGATAACGACGATATGATAAAGGAACACAGTCCAACTGTGACTTCATAAATGCAAACCAGGTACAGGAGTAAGCAGTCCCAGCCCTCACCCGCCGGACAATGCCAACCCTTTCTCGCAGTCCACCCAATCCAATCCGGAAGACGTGATACAACGCCTCTCACAGCCCCGCCAACCACAACCCAAGTGCCCCTGAAGTCATCAATCTTTCTTCCAGGACTGAATGGGCAGCGCGCTGTGGCGGGACAGACTAGCATGCGAGACGCGAGGGTCAGCAAAGACACGGAGCCGCACTCTGTACTTCCTGTGACAACAATGGACCGGCAGGAGCTGACAGACGGGCTGTGACGCTGGCTCAAGGTTGTGGCGTCAGCGTCCGGCCCACTCCTTGCTGACACCGCGGGTAAACAGGGCTCACCTGGGAGTCAGCTCGAGTTGGTGTGGGGTGGTGGTGGCGGAGGTGGCGGTGGTCAGGTCAGCCGGTTGGTGCGGCAGGTGGTCGTGCGAGGTCAGGGTGGCGGCAAGGCAGGATGGTGGTCGTCGAGACGGGATGTTAGTCACGACGGCAGGTCGTCCTTTCCATAGGGAGGTCAGGTCGTCGCCTCCATTGGTGGTCAGGTATAAAATCTGGTCGTCAGACAGGCTGGACAGGGATGGTGAGGGTGGCTGGTCGTGTGGTCGTGGCCCAGGCAGGCTGGTGGTGGCGGTCGAGTCAGGTAGCAGTGACGGGGGAGGGGATGGTGGTGTGGTCGTGACAGGGGAAGGGGGTGGTGATGTGGTCGTTGATTCAACCGCCTGACCGACTGACTGACTCAGCCAGGAAATGCCGGAGGAGAGTGAGGAGGTATACAAGAGGAAGAGGAAGATGACCTAATCAAGAGGACAATCATGGGGCACAGGAATATGACCTGATCAAGAGAAGAGGCAAGAGGAAGAAGATGACCTGATCAAGAGAAGAGGCAAGAGGAAGAAGATGACCTGATCAAGAGAAGAGGCAAGAGGAAGAAGATGACCTGATCAAGAGAAGAGGCAAGAGGAAGAAGATGACCTGATCAAAAGAAGAGGAAGAGGAAGACAACTAGATCAAAAGAAGAGGCATGGAGAAGAGATATGAAAAAGAGAAATATAGCCTGATCATGAGGTCACCTTTGGCAGTCCAAAGGAGTCAATCATTTCTCTGCTACTGGAAGTAGCGCAGCTTTGGAAGTACGCAAGGTCTTGGGTAACACCAGGGCTCTTTCTTAGAAGGGGGGTCTTTGGACAAATACATATCTATCTACCTATATATATATATATATATATATATATATATATATATATATATATATATATATATATATATATATATATATATATATATATATTCAAATATACATATGAACATATACATGTACTGCGTATGAATAAAAAGGATAATAACAGGACTCACGTCTCGTACACGGGACCCTCAAGTCTTCAGTTACCTGGAAGAAGAAGAAAATGTACATTAACATCATCTTCTGGAGGCGGATGGCTCTCATACTAAACCCCTTGAGCAAGCCGGTGCGACCCTTGGGTATGACGACGTGACCTTAAGGACATCAGAGGCTGGGTCATCCTACCCACGGTTAACGTTAAGGCAAGGTTAATCATCAGGCCATCATTCTAGCTGGCGACCGATTCCACTCACGGACACAGCACAGATGATCTAATTCATCCCCACACACATCTCGCACAAGCTGGTTGTACTGGAGGGATACCTCAGCTATGTCAACGTGTTCATCGATGGCTCAGGAAAAGGGGGCAACGGAGTACTGACTCCAACACTTAACTTCACCTAGGGGGAGGGAGTTACTGACCTTCAGCGACCGACTGTAATTATGAATGTATGACTTTGAGCGACCATCTGACCAGTTCACTTGGTGGTACAAATGGTATCATTCCGAAAGTCATTGTTGTTCAGGTCCCCACCGACCCCTACCAATGTTGTTCAAGTCCCCACCATTCTCTATTACTTTAGCTCAAGCCCTACCCACTCCCTACCAGTGTTCAAGTCCCCTACCAGTCCCTACCAGTGTTCAAGTCCCCTACTATTCCCTAACGGTGTTCAAGTCCCCTACCATTCCCTACCAGTGCTCGAGGCCTACCGTTTCGTATCAATGATTTACAAGCCACGACCATTCCCTACCGATGTTCTGCAAGGCACTCGCAACCCTCCGCCTCACACCACTACCCTCCACCTCACTCCTGTCATCCTATACCACTGACTGACGATATGTACAAAACATCAGGTCAGCTCAGTGCGACGGAATTCTTTACGCCCCGAACTACAGGGTCAACTACGCTGAATCGTAGGTAATGATGGGTCGTTTAGAACATTTTTTGAAAATCTTTTAGGCCCGAACCCTTGTTTTGAAGGTTCTTGAGGTCCGCAGGAAGGTCTGCAAATACCACCACCCACCCAAAAAGAAAAAAAAAATAGAGGAGGTGGATGAGGATTAGAAGATAGAAAATGGGGTCGAATCGTGTGATAAAAATTCTAAATGGAACTTGCAAGTCAGGAGCACTGTAAAAGGAGAAATTATTTCTGTTGGGAGTAGGAGGAATACTAGGAGATGGGAAGAGAGCAAATACTCATCTCTCTCTCTCTCTCTCTCTCTCTCTCTCTCTCTCTCTCTCTCTCTCTCTCTCTCTCTCTCTCTCTCTCTCTCTCTCTCTCTCTCTCTCTCTCTCTCTCTCTCTTAGCACACAGATCTCTCGCTCCCTCCACCAACATTAGGAAGAGCCCTCTTCCCTTCAACACAGAGATCTCTCCCTCTTCCCCAACATCTGTCCCACAGCAATGAAACCTCTACGTCTTCTCCAACACTCCTCCATCCCTCGAACTCCGGTACTAATTCCTCCCCATCTCCCTCTCCCTCCAACACTCTCTCCAACGAACGGGTGCTTGGTCCTCTCCACCAACACTCAGTCTAACACCATGACGATGACCTCCACCAAGACCTACACCAGTGGGGCAGCAGAGGTGGTGTATCAGCGGCTTAGTGTCAGCAGGGGCAGTGTGTCAGCGAAGGCGGTGTATCAGCTATGTGTCAGCTGGGCCGGCGTGTCAACGGGGACAGTGTTAGCAGGGGATGTGTGTCAGCGGGGGCACTATGTCAGCGGGGACGGCGTCAGCGGGGGCTGTGTGTCAACGGGGACAGTGTAAGCAGGGGAGGAGTGTGTCAGCCGGGGGAAGGGGGCGGCCGGCTGTGTCGGTGGCGCGATGTGTGAGCGGGGGACGGAGTGTCAGCGAGGGCGGTGTGTCAGCAGAGGCGATGTGTCAGTTGAGGGCGATGTGACGGCGGAGGGAGAGGGGTGTCGTCGGAAACAGTCTGGTGTCAGCGGGGACCGTGTGTGTGTGTGTGTGTGTGTGTGTGTGTGTGTGTGTGTGTGTGTGTGTGTGTGTGTGTGTGTGTGTGTGTGTGTCAGCCGATGGGGCGCGACAGAGCCTACCGAATGTTCAACGACTCCCAGGATGAACAAGGGGGCCCCAGCATCACTTCACCTCCCCTTGGTCGCCGCTCCTGCCCTGCCCTCACCCACGGGAGGAGGAGGAGGAGGCGGGGGAGGCGGAGGTAGGGAGAGGAAGAAAACTAGGGGACGTGAATGAGACGGGACGGGACAGGACAGGCGCTGGGATTGGGACAGAAAAAAAAAGAGGGATGGAATGCATGGTGTTGAAAAAAAGGGCGGAAACCAGTAAAGTCTGTGTGCGCAGGGGAGGGGGAAGTGTGTTGTTCTGGGGGGTTGTGGGGTTGGCAGGGGCTGTGCCACTTATCGGATGTGTATCACTGGTGCGTCTGATATGTGGAGACTCTCTCCCCATCCCTGCCATGCATGCGATTCCTCACTCTCCCTGCCGCTCATACACACTCTCCCTGCCACGCATGCACTCTCTCCCCCACCCATCCCCCATTTCCCGCCACGCATGCACACCCTCCCTGTCCCTATCGTGTACACATTTTCCTGCGCCCCCTGCCATGCATACACAGTCTCCTCTTCCCTGTCACGCACACAAACTCTGTCCCCATATTATGCATAGAAACTCACCCCTTTCCCTGTCATGCACGCACACTCTCCCCCCTCACTGGCATGCATACAAACTCTCCTCTTCCTGTCATGCATACACACTCTCCCCCTCCCTGCCATGCATACATAATCTATCTTCCGTTACTAAGTATACACACCCTCCCCCTATGTGTCATGTACACACATGCACCCGACCCCCTTCCTGCCATGCACCAGGATCCTCCCCCCACCCCCATCCTGCCAGGCACATTAGCCTTCCTTCTCCCTGCTGTGCACACACACACACACACACACACACACACACACACACACACACACACACACACACACACACACCTCCCACACATACAACCCTCCCTCTCCTCCTCCCCCTAAGAAAAAAATATGAATTCCTCTCCCTTGTTCCGTCATGCACAAAATTCTCCCTCCCTGCTGCTGTCCGCTCATTCAGCTCTCTCCTTAGCTATTCATCCACACTTCCCACCTGGAAAACCCCTCCTCCGTTTCCCACAATCGACTCCCTCCTTCCCGCCATTCCTCCCTTCCCACCATCCCCCCCCCCCCCTCTGGCCAAACTCTTCTTCCCCCTATAACTACACTCTCCCTTCCTCCCATTCCCTACTTCTTCACCCTGAAATGACTGGTCCAGTGGTCCGAGGACTTGTGCTGGCCCATGGGGATGGGAACTTGCTGGTCTTGAGACCGGAAACTTATTGGTCTGGGGACTTACTGGTCCAAGAGTTTGAGGACTTATAGTCCAGGGGGCCAGGGTCTCACTCGTCCAGGGGACTGGGGACTTACTGGTCCAAGGGTCTGGGACCTACTGATCTAGGGGACCGGGGTCTTACTGGTCCAGGGGGCCACTCCTTCACCCTAACTCTGTCCGTCCCCTATTTTCCGTAGGCCCCTGGTCCATCCTTCGTCCTCTCCCTTCATCCTTCTCTCCCTCCTCCTCTACCCTTACAGTCCACCCACAACTCCCTTCTCCCTCCCGTCTCCCCAACGAATCGAAGGATACGCTTACGGAATATTCGCCAGCGAGGGCCAATTGCGACGTCCTTCCCCCTGTGCAAGAACCGCCAGGCTCAGCACTTTCCACAGGACATAAATCCCAGGAATATGAAGCCTCGAGGGGGACATGAACCAAGGGGAACAGAGGACACAGGCACGTTGGGAAGAGGTACAGGGAACGTAAGGAACGTGAACAGAGGAGGACACAGGAACTTTGGAAAGAGGTACAAAGAACGAAGGGAACATGAAACAAGGAGGACACAGGAAAGATGGGAAGAGGTAGAGGGACCGGGGGAAACGTGAACTAAGATGATCAGAGGACAGAGGAACGTTGGGAATGGAGACATGGTCAAGAGGAATAGAAGACACGGAAACGTGAAAAAGGAGAGAGACCAAGTGGAACATGAACCAACAGGATGATACGTAAATAAGACTCCTGATCCAATAGGCATAAGGGCGAAGGGAAACAAGACCTTAGAACCGACAGTAACTAAGATGGATGGACAAAGGACCAACAGGAACGCCAAACGTTGAAAACTATACTGACCAAGAGGACTAGTTTGAAATGCAGCGTTCCCTGTCGGAACCAGTGTGCCAGTGCGGTTGTGAGTGGCTGACGCTGGACCTCACTACTGCGGCCGAGAGAAAGGCGTTGGCGTTGGCGGGAAAGGCGTCGGGCGTTGACCACGTAAAACGATGCCATCTGCACCCCCCCCCCCCACCACTCCCAACCCTCCCCTCGTTAGAGCAAAAAACGGGAACCATTTATAACCTCAGAACCTGAAGGAACGCGTGTGTGTTCTTGACGCGTCCTACGTATGATATGCGCAGAAAGAGAGAGAGAGAGAGAGAGAGAGAGAGAGAGAGAGAGAGAGAGAGAGAGAGAGAGAGAGAGAGAGAGAGAGAGAGAGAGAGAGAGAGAGAGAGAGAGAGAGAGAGAGAGAGAGAGAGAGAGAGAGAGAACCCTTTGTACCTTCTCTCTCTAGGTTTGAGGACAGGCGAGAGACCTCTCGGGTCTCGAACCTGGAGAGAGACACAGGGGCTTGGACCAACAGCCACCTCACCAGGCGAGGCTGAAGTGGTGAACACAGTCCCCAAGTTACTGACCTTCTAACCCCCCCCCCCCCCCGCACTCCCCCGCATCATGAGAGCACGACCCTAGAGGACGACCAGACGACGACCCCCGAGTGTTTCTTTGATGGCCTGACCTTTGAACTGATTCATGAGGGGTTTAGGATACAAAGGCCATATCGTCACACCCAAGGTCTCGTACAATCGTGCTCAAGGATCACACAGTCGTGTCTCAAGGATCGATCGTACCGTCGTGCTCACACACACACACACACACACACACACACACACACACACACACACACACACACGCACATACACGCACGCACGACAATCGTCCTGGGAAGCACACATCCTTCGCCAGTCACCCAGGCAACCAGCAACACCCATGTAGCGACAGTCGGTGCCTCGGTAACAGCCAGCAGCCAGCAGCTCGCTGCCGCCTCCACCCTCCTCCTCCCTCCTCCTCCTGCGACCCCTACCTCACTCCTGCTCCCTAAGTAACAAGCGGTGAGTCAGCAACAGCGCCTCAAGTAGCAGGTGTCAAGGGCATCCTCCCACTTCTTGAGGGGCGTGTCGCTCAACATCTCCCACTCCAACCCGCCCCTGACAAGGGGGGCCCAACTCCTGTCATGTGCCCGGGTGAATGTCATTCGACGCGCCTCGTGTCCTGTCCTGCTGTCATGTCATGCATTGGGATTCGTCATATGCCTGTCGCATGCCATACATTATGGATGTATACACGTCCCGTGTGACCGTCATGCGCCCGCTGTGTGATGTCTTGTGCGCATGTGACTTGTCATACATCCGCCTGGTGTCATCTGATGTCACCTTACTCCCCCTCCCTGTGATAGCAAACACCCAAGTGATGGCAGCGCGATGTCAAGCACCCGCGTGATGACGTGACCACAGATATCCGTTCTGATGACGTATTGCCACTGTCGCTTCACGTGACCTTGTGAAGTCATATATTAGCCATGCTCCTTCAAGCACGTGCCCAAGGAACTCTTCTGGAGACCAGGAGGGGGCGGTGTCCTCGTAGGACCAGGAGGGAGGAGGGGTGGTGTTTCTCGTAGGATAAAGGGGCCTCCTTAACCAGTAGAGGGCTTCCGAAGACGTCCGAAGATCTCCAGAGGTTTCAGGAGTCCTCAATCCGTGACGGTAAGGTTGCTACCCCTCCGCCCATCCACCTACCCACCTGACGTGGCAGTGGGCTCGAGTGCTCTACCGTCTGCCACTTCGTCATGATGTCTGGAGGTTCTCCGACGTCGATGCGGTGGTATGGAAATACTTTGCAAAATACTACTTTCTTTATGTTGCTTTGTTAAATACGACCTTCCATTGTTTGCCTTGTAAAGTACTACAACCTCCCCTCCTTTACTCTATTAGAATATTTACACTCTTTGTTTACAGACTTGGATTGGTGGCAAAAGCATATATATATATATATATATATATATATATATATATATATATATATATATATATATATATATATATATGGAGACAAGTGCATAATACAACAAACAAGTATTGTCACACCCGACTGAAGATGCAAAGTCGAAGAGAGTCCTCCTTCTCCTCCTACTTTTCTTCTTCTTCTTCTTCCTCTTTGTTTTCCCTCTCGTAATTCTGCATGTTTTGAGATGCTTTGAGATGTTTTAAGATGCCCTGCACTCACGTCCTCCTCAGTGTAAATATTAAGATATTTGGAATAAGGTCGACCAGTGGGACGATTTGCTGTACCCTCGGACACAGCCTGACTCCAAGCGCGTCCATGTTATCCTGCGCTGAACATTCTGGCACGGCACGCAACAGCATCGCCTCGGGTAATGGGCAGGATCTCTCCGGGGGTCTTATCTCTCCACGAAGGTGGAAAGCAAATAAGTATGCCCTTAACTGTTTCCTGTGTACACTGCACAGCCTCTTGCTTTCGAGTAAAGTCCAGTTTCAGCCATGGGATTGCACTGCATCAGCCCCAACCACACTGACTATACAAGGGAATGCAAACACCATCAGATTACTGGCTTCCTCCGAGGTGACTGTAATGGTGGAAGAGACGAGAAACAAATATGGGATGTGGTGTTGGTAGAGAAGCAAAGGAACGATGCAGCCGCCAAACCGACCACAAACACAAACCATAGCGCGGCTAACTAGCCGTCTGGCATCAAACTAAACATCCAGCACCCGACACAAACCATCAATCATCCACAAGAGGAGCGGCGGACGCTTAACTCTAATCAAATAATTAGCCACACAACGGACAGCCATTAACTAGCCAATCAACCTAGCGGGAGAAAGCAATCATTAACTCACCACTCGGACAGCAGATGCCAACCCACTAACCAAAACAAAGCGCATCCCAGACACAGACCAAACAAACTGCCTGGGATGCAGCCACCGGCCATAAAGATTAACCAAATACTGAACCAGACGGTAGACCAACCAAATCCCCCCCTTAAAAAAAACATTAACCCATCAAACAGATGACGGTGGAGACGAACCAACCAAAATCCGAACACCCCCTCAGATACCAACCATTACCTAAGCGAAGAAGAAGACGAAAAAAAAAAAAAAAAGGAAGACGCCAAACACTAAACGTCTGCTAACCAAAGAACCCGTCGGCAGACACCAGCCACTGACCCACCAAACATCCGGGTCGCCTGACGGGAGCCAACCAGACCTCCTGACCCAACCACCTCGGGTGGACCGTGTGAGTTCGACAGTCAATAACGAAGGTACTGCAGACGACGAGGAGGAACCAGGATGAAGTCTCACTTGCTAAGAGTATTACGCGAGCGAAAACTATCGTAAAACCCACTTTACAGACATTCCGACACGGTCCCCTGACATCGGTGTGCCTTCCGAACTCATTCCGATGAAGAGAAGAGCATCGAGGGCACTGTGGCGGCGGTGGCGACGGCGACCACCGAGTCATATTCACACGGCCGGAGACAGTTCACAAGTCTTCCCTTATCTTCATAAGAAGGGAAGAGAGTCTTTCCATATCCCCCAACCCCCAGCCACCGTCCATAAGCCCCAGGGCTCTCCCCCACCCCCCGTCCCAGAGACGTAAAACATTTTATAACCCATGTTTGATATCTGACGCTGTGAGGTGGCGCCTTGCCCTCTTCTGATGTGGCGCCCTGCCCTCTTCTGAGGGTGGCGCCCTCTGCCCTCTTCTGAGGGTGGCGCTCTCTCTCTCGTCTGAGAGGGGTTGTGACGATTTGCCCCTCTCCTGCGTTGACGTACCGGTAGATTGTAAGTGTGTAATTACATATCTGTACCGTTCGGGGGAGGGAGTCTTACACTCGCGGTGTCCCCCATCCTCTTGAACTCTCTTGATCATGAAACTCTTTAAGCTTCTGTCTGCTTGTCCGCATCTAGAGTTTCATCGTTCAGTCCATTCCATTCACTCCACTGCTTTCATACGATAAAGTACTTTTATGTATCTTTTTTTCCCTAAACAAGTCTCTTGCATAATTTCATGTTATGGCCTCTGGGTTGTTCCAACTTTGGGCAGGGATACACGGAAAGGAACTGATGCACCATGGCGAGGTTATCTGCGGTCTAGGCCCAAAAATAATGGTAGAAGCAGGATAGTAAGGCATAGGGCACCTCCCCACCATCCTCACCCTCCAGCTCAACTGCCAACAAGAAGAAAAAAAAGAAAAAATGTTTCATGTGAGGAACACACTGTCATGGCAGATTCATGAGAAAGAGTAAGTGGAGGAAAAAATAATATACAAATAGTTTAACAACAGTTGTTCTGTGGCCAGACTCTGACAAGATTTGGTTTTCCATTCCAAAGACCATCGGTGGTTAACATCTACCAATCTCCTGCTTTACTAATCTTTCTAATCTTGGAGTCAACCAGTTTTCTCTTGGGTCCTTCTGGGACGATCTGTCAACCCACACATATTTTTTCGCTTTCCCTGAGATCCCCTCCTTCTGCTCAACAAGCAGTGGTCCTCTTCGCTCTGGCCTTTCCCAAACCTTTCATCTCCCGTGCCATAACTCTCTCTCCCGATCGTCCCGTCCTTGGCAGC
>NC_092237.1:57488707-57491207 GCF_036320965.1 Panulirus ornatus | reverse complement strand
CTATGGCAGAGGCTTGAGGACAACGATGGCAAACTAAGGACAGCCAGAGCACGAGAACCTGGACACCAGTGCAAGCACCTCACTTGCTCCATCCATCGATGCACACAGTGGACAGCGCCTTCACAGCACTTTGTCTTGGGTAACTACCCTCCCATGCCAGACGAACAAGAGACAACATCACGACGCATACACACCCCCAAGTCTACAGGGGTGTATGTAGATAAGACACCAAGGCAACGTTTCCAGCAAGCCTCCCTCACACACACACACACACACACACACACACACATCAGACAACCCATACCTTACACATACATACCCCTTAATCGTCCCTTTGATTTCAAAGCTACAACCTCCCTTGTCAAACTCCTTCTTCTTCTCTCTCTCTCTCTCTCTCTCTCTCTCTCTCTCTCTCTCTCTCTCTCTCTCTCTCTCTCTCTCTCTCTCTCTCTCTCTAATCACCCTATTAAAAAATGAGGGGTAGGGTACAGGAAAAGGGCACAATATTGGAAGAGAGAGTGATAAAGACGTGGTGGAAAGGAAAGAGGGGGAGAAGTGTATGGGGTATGGTAGAATGGAGAGAGAGAGAGAGAGAGAGAGAGAGAGAGAGAGAGAGAGAGAGAGAGAGAGAGAGAGAGAGAGAGAGAGAGAGAGAGTGAGTGGAGTATGGTAGTTAAGAAGAGGTAGGGATATGGTAGTTAGGGAGGGCTGTAAAGTATGACAGTTAGGGACTAGTGTGATGTATGGTAGTTAGGGGAATGTCGGGATATGGTAGTTAGGGAAAGGTGTGGGGGGTATGGAAGTGATGGAGGAGTGTGGGGTATAATAAGTTAAGAGGTATGTTAATGAAGGGAAGGGGGTGTATGGTAGAGAGAGCTGGAAGAGTGGGTGTAGGGTATGGCAGTATGGGTGAGGGTATGGTAGTGAGGTAAAGGAGTGACGGGTGAGAGGTACGGCAGTGAGGGACAAGGAGAGGGAGTGGGGTATGATAACATGGGAGGGTGATATGGTAGTGCGAGACGGGTAGAAGGGTGTGGTGTAAGGTAGTGAGGGAAGGGTGAGGGGGGTGTGTGAGGTGTGGTAGTAAGGGTGTGGGGGTATATGGTAGTGAGGGAAGGGGAGAGGGGTGTGTGAGGTATGGTAGTGAGGGAAGGGGAGAGGGGTGGTTGCAACCGGTTATCCAACCGTGTGTTGGCTTCATCATGCGCTTTGTCTCTCATTAATGACTCCCCCTCCCCACTCTTCCCTCCCTCCCTCCAGCACCAGCGGCCATCACAAAGCCAGGAATGTTCCCTCCCTCCTCCCTCCTCCCATCCTCCCTCCCTCCTCCTGCATGACACTTCCTCCTCCTGGTCTTACTCCTTCCTCCCTCACCTACTCTTTTATTTCTTCTTCTTCTTCTTCTTCTTCTTCTTCTTCTTCTTCTTCCTGTCCTTCTTTATCCATCCCATCCCATCATTACTGTTATCGCTGACCTCAACCCTCACCTCCTCCTCCGAAAGGATACTCTTCCTCTTCCTCCTCCTCCTCCTCCTCCTCCTCCTCCTCTTTGCCTCTTCCTCGCCTCCTGGCCATACCATCCGCCTACCACACTGCTCGTGCCCGGTCGCAGTGCTAAGCTGCATCACCAGGTCGTAACACAGCCAGGTCACGAGCTGGTTACGAGTGCCAGGTCATCAGAGTACGTCGCCAGGTCGCAACACTACCAGGTCACAGGCTGGTCACAAATGCCAGGTCACTAGAAGTAGAGCACCAGGTCACAACACTGGCACATCACAAGTCGGCGAGTAGTTCCAGGTCACCAAAATACGGCACCTTGTTATAACACTTCCAGGTCACGAGGTCTGTTCTGGGCGCCAGGTCACCAGGGTAACAAGGCAATCGTCGTCATAACATTACCACAACTTCCAGGTAATTCCCAGGTAATTTACCAGCGTGAGGTTAGCCAGGACGACAGGTCATGAACCGCCAGGTTATACGCCAGGTCACAAAGCTCTCGGGCGGCCAGGATACCAGGTCACTACTGCCAGTCCGTCATATCAGAGATCACCAAGTCACCAACCAGACTGGCAGGTCACCAGGCCGCCACACTACCAGATCACCAACACACCGGGCAGAATGATGAGTAAGGAAAGAAAAAGAAGTATACATTATCCTCTCATGAGAGAGAGAGAGAGAGAGAGAGAGAGAGAGAGAGAGAGAGAGAGAGAGAGAGAGAGAGAGAGAGAGAGAGAGAGAGAGTCCAAACTCCAGTCCTTACACTCTACGGAGATCGGTTGCCAGTTTTCATCGTAAACTGCAAATATGAGGAGCAGAAGGAGGAAGAGGAAAACGAGGAGGTGGACGACGACTACGAGGAGGAGGAGGAGGAGGAGGAGGAGGACAGAAACGTAAAAACCTATACGTAATATATGAGGGTAATGAGGAGCGGATTGAGGGGTTACCAATGACATTGAATCACTTTTTATTGTCACATGAATGAGGAGACATCACTCCCCCT
>NC_092237.1:57411207-57483707 GCF_036320965.1 Panulirus ornatus | reverse complement strand
CTGCATGAGAAACGTATGCCTGCCGTACACACGCGCCCCACACCACGAAACACAGTCCTCGTTCCTTAGCGCTTGGGCACTCAGCTGGATGGCGTGTGTCTCTACGGCAGTGATAGCTAGCTGGAACGAGGGTTCGGTCCCCCGCGCCGCCGGGCCGAGCAGAGTCATGCTGGGGTGTGAGACCGGGGTGCACAACATGCGGCCACCGGCCCGATGGGTGCGGTGAATGGGCCAAGCAAGCGAGAAGGTGTGGCTTCCTCCTCCTCCTCCTCCTCCTCTACCTCCTCCTCCACCTCTAGGGTTCCATTCGGGTCCGGTATGGCGGCCCAAAATACCCTACCCTGAACAACTATACATTCCATCCGCAATACCCGTTCTGAACCATAATTGAGAGGCTCCTCCTCGACCATTGACCTCGCCAGCCAGCACTCCATCCATACCTCCTCGGTCAACCCCTCTCGCCACGACCATCAATTCTCTCCTCGACTACCAAACTTCGCAGACACTGCACTCAAACAGCCACACAAATTAATAACACCACAACCATAACGACCACTAACAACCTCTTTATTGCAGCATCATTATTGCCAACCTCTTCCTCCCCACTGTCACCACCACTACTGCAACCAACATCATCACCATCATCACAACCCCTCACCATCACTACCAGTCACAAACTACCACCATCACCACCACCAGCCACCACCTACCGCTGTAACCACAGCAGATATCACCACCACCGGCATCACCACCACCGCCAGAAGCAGCATCATCACCAACATATATGCACCAGCCACCACCACCACCACCGCCACCCTACCACCGGTGGGGCCGGGCAAGCAGTGGGTGTGCTGAGGACAGACTGAGAAAGGAAGAGGAAGGAGTGGCAAGGCTAATGTTACGACTACTAATTTAAGGCGCCATTATACAGCGGGCCGGGACCTTCGATTTTCCCCAGCGGGCGGCCGCTCGACAACAAGATGTCTTCCAGATACCACTGCAGGATTTACGGGTGTCGCTCCGTATATTAGCCCTTGGGGAGGGGAGGGGAAGGGAGGGGGGTAGGAGGAGGCCTCGTCTTTAATAACCGCCGACAAGCGTCCGTTAGAGGACCCCCGCAGAACCCCCGTCCGTCGCCTTCGGGAGTCAGGTGACTGATTTATCATGGCGAATGTCCCGCTGGAGCCATCGCCAGCGGCGGCGAATGTGCCATGATGAATGTCTTGCCGGGTCGAAGTGCTGCCTTTGGCTGTTCCGCCGCGCGAAGAATCCGCCAAAACCTCGAAGTCTAAGAACGTCTCCAGGTCCTACTGCACTCGTCTGGAAATCTGAGAATATCTTGACCATCAAGAATTCCATCAACATTATATATATATATATATATATATATATATATATATATATATATATATATATATATATATATATATATATATATATATTTATTATCCCTGGGGATAGGGGATTAAGAATACTTCCCACGTATTCCCTGCGTGTCGTAGAAGGCGACTAAAAGGGGAGGGAGCGGGGGGCTGGAAATCCTCCCCTCTCGTTTTTTTTTTTAAATTTTCCAAAAGAAGGAACAGAGGGGGCCAGTTGAGGATATTCCAAAAAAGGCCCAGTCCTCTGTTCTTAGCGCTACCTCGCTAACGCGGGAAATGGCGAATAGTTTAAAAGAAAGAAAGAAAGATATATATTCATCTTTTTTTCATACATATTCGCCTTATTCTGCGTCAGCGAGGTAATGTTCAGAACAGAGGAGTGAGCCTTAGAGGATATATCCTCATTTGGCCCACCTCTCCGTTCCCTCTTTTGGAAAATTACAAACGGAAGGGGAGGATTTCCAGCCTCCCGCTCCCTCCCCTTTTAGTCGCCTACTACGACAAGCAGAGCATACGTAGGAAGTATTCCTTCTTCCCTATCCCCCAGGGATATATATATATCTTTCTTTTAAACTATTCGCCATTTCCCGCGTTAGCGAGGTAGCGTTAGGAACAGAGGACTGGGCCTTTTTTGGAATATCCTCACCTGGCCCCCTCTGTTCCTTCTTTTGGAAAATTAAAAAAAAAACGAGAGGGGAGGATTTCCAGCCCCCCGCTCCCTCCCCTTTTAGTCGCCTTTTACGACACGCAGGAAATACGTGGGAAGTATTCTTAATCCCCTATCCCCGGGGATATATATATATATATATATATATATATATATATATATATATATATATATATATATATATATATATATATATATATATATATATAAAACACCTACGATATCTGGATTACGAAATATAATTACGTCTTTTCAAAAACGACTGGAGAGAGAGAGAGAGAGAGAGAGAGAGAGAGAGAGAGAGAGAGAGAGAGAGAGAGAGAGAGAGAGAGAGAGACTGATTGCTTCCCGCCAAATTCGAAGACCCATTTGTTTACATCGGAGGGAGAGAGAGAGAGAGAGAGAGAGAGAGAGAGAGAGAGAGAGAGAGAGAGAGAGAGAGAGAGAGAGAGAGGCAGCTCTCGCTGGCCGAATTGGCAAGAGTTGCTCACCGCCGTGGTGGACACATGTGACAACCTGGCCACCAGCAGACGACCTGCCTTGACACTGGCAGGAGCAGGGGCCGGCCGGGTAGTCGAGGTTGTCGGGTACGCTGTGATATCACCGCACTAATAAGATGCACATAATCGCCAACACAAGAGGCGAGGGGTACGGGGGGATCGCTGCCCGACTGCAAGGTGAACCTGATCCTTCTGTTGTGATGTGTCTTCTTCTCCTTCATCCTCACTCTTCCTCTCGTTTTTCCCCTCTCTTTTTCCTACCCCCAAACTCCTCCTCCTCCCCTTCTTTTTCCTGCTCTGTCTTCTTAATTTTCTTCTTTTTTTCCCCCCTTTTTAATCTTCTTTGCCGTCTTCTCCTTCTTCTTCGTCCTCTTTTTTTCTTCTTCTTCATCTTATTCTTCCTTCCCTCTATTGTTGCTGTTCTTAATGTCTCTTGTTTCTATGGTTCTAGTTTGAGTTTTGGCCCTATACATTATCTTTTTTCCCCCGTCCACTCGTCGGGTTTGGTATCTACTCGCTGATGCTGGTCGTTGAGAAAAGATCCGTAAAAGCCAACTACTGGTGCCTCTGTGGGTGCTGAACATCACAGCGAAGCACCGACCGATCGCCACCTACCCCCACACACGGCCACTGAACACCCACCCCAACATCCGATCAGTCGCCAAGTTACGGCTGCGGGACATCTCTGGGGACTGAGGAAAAAAAAAGGAGACAACGCCATCATCACAAATTGAGTGAACTGATGTGTATGAGGGGAGAAGAAGAAGAAGAAGAAGAAGAAGAAGAAGAAGAAGAAGAAGAAGAAGAAGAAGAAGAAGAAAATGAAGAAGAAGAAGAAGAAGAAGAAGAAGAAGAAGAAGAAGAAGAAGAAGGAAGAAGAAGAAGAAGAAGAAGAAGTAAGAAGAAGAAAAAGAAGAAAAAGAAGAAAATGAAGAAGAAGAAGAAGAAGAAGAAGAAGAAGAAGAAGAAGAAGAAGAAGAAAGGATAAATAATAGGTAGTTTTTTCCCCCTACAGCCAAGAGAATTCAGCAAAAAGGAGCCGATTCTGTATCTGCGGAGACATACAAAGTAGTATTTCTACGGCTTAGGGGAGCTCAAGATACAGCCATTCTTAAAGCTGAGGAGGACTTGGCGAACTACAACAGTTTCTACAGGTAAGGGGACTCGGACGGATCTAATGTTAGAACTACGGGGGATCCACGAACAATTACTTCTCCATCAGAGGAGCCACTTGGACAGGTGGGTATTTTCTCCAAAGACATAGTGAGGCAGATGGGCATTTCTGAAGACCTGGTGAGGTAGATGGGTATTTCCAAGGACGAGCGAGATAGATGGGCATTTCCGAAGATATCTGATCCAGTGAGATAGATGGGCAATTCTTGAAGATCCAGCGGGACACACGAGCATCTCTGAGGAGCTAATGAAGCAGATGGGCATTTCTCGAGGCTCAGCGAAGTAGTCGGGGCATTTTTGAACACCCAGTAACGTAGATGAACGATTCTGAACACCTTGTGACCTAGAAGGGCACTGCCGAAAGCTAATTGAGGTCAAACTGGTATCGCTTCAAAGCTAAGGCGACCAACATGGTCAGGTATTTAGCTAACCATCACACTACGTGGCGAGGAGGAGGAGGAGGAGGAGGAGGTGTGGCAGTATTTATGGGCGTGAAGAAAAAAAAAAAAGACGGAGGTGTGTTTGTAGGCATGTGTGAGCAGCAGCAGCAGCAGCAGCAGCAGCAGCCTCAGCTGGCATGACTCCAGCTGCCGAGGATTACCGACCACCCGCCCCACACCGGTCCGGGGTACACTGCACTCTCTGCCTCATGCCATACCCTGGGTCACCCACTCCTGCTCCTCATCCTCCTCGTCCTCCTCCTCCTCCTCCTTCTCTTCCTCCAACTTTCTTCTCGTTCGCCATCTTCCCCCCTTCGCCAGTTTCTCCTCTTCATCATCCTCGTTAATCCAGTCTTCTTCCCCTCCTCCTTCCTTCTGTCACTCCTCCGGCCACTCCTCTCGCTCCCTCGTCCTCCTCCTCGTCCTCCTCCTCCTCCCCGGCCACTCCCCCTTGCCCTCCTTCTCTGTTCATTCTCCCTCTTCCTTATCATCATCCTCCATCCCCTCCTCCCCGAACTTCTTCATCTCATTCACTCCTGTCTTCATCCCTATTCTTCTAATTCCCTCCTGCTCCTCCTCCCCCTCCTCCTTTTCCTTGCTGCCTTCTTCCCCTTTTTCGTCCATTCTCTCTCTCTCTCTCTCTCTCTCTCTCTCTCTCTCTCTCTCTCTCTCTCTCTCTCTCTCTACTCTAACTCTCCCTCCTACCGCTCAATCTCATCATGACACTCCCTCTTCTCCCCCACTGTCCCCTCTCTTAAAATTTCTCTCAACTTACTATCTTCCTCATCCACTTTCACTCTCTGTTCTCCTCTGCTCCTTCAGCCTTCTTACTCTTCCCCATATGCCTTATACTCACCAGTTTCCTTCATTCCCTTCTCATTCCTTCTTTCTCTCCTTCCATCCTGCACTCTTTCTTTCTCTCTGCCAATCCTCTTCCCAACCCTCCTTTCTTCTAACAAACCCCATTCCCTTCCATCATCTCTCTCTCTCTCTCTCTCTCTCTCTCTCTCTCTCTCTCTCTCTCTCTCTCTCTCTCTCTCTCTCTCTCTCTCCATCGCGCCCGGGAATCGTCTTAGGGACTCGGCAAGGTCATTCACCTCAGCCGCCGCCACCACCACCACCACCACCACTACCACACCTTAACTCTCTCTCTCTCTCTCTCTCTCTCTCTCTCTCTCTCTCTCTCTCTCTCTCTCTCTCTCTCTCTCAACAGGCTAGCCCAGCCTCGAGGCAAGACCCCGTCGTAAGTACTCGTAGGTAGGTAGATGGGTAAGTAGGTAGGTACTCTTTTCCCCTGCCAATCACTCACTCAATTCCCCAAACAGAAGCAGAGCACGACACGAAGCGAGTCTCTCTCTCTCTCTCTCTCTCTCTCTCTCTCTCTCTCTCTCTCTCTCTCTCTCCCTCTCTGCCACTCCTACGTAGCTACCCAGGGCCTGGGGCGCCTCCGGCCTGCAGATAACCATGTGGGTTGGCGCCACGTAGGACAGCACAGACATCCACACGCAGGCACAAACACACACACACACACACACACACACACACACACACACACACACACACACACACACACACACACACATACACACACTCCAAGCCAAGCAGGGCAAAATCCATACAAAATAGAGACCGCTGGTTATGTATCTTGTGTATACGTGTGAAGGCTGAGCTAGTCACCTGCATCTATCTCTTCGTTCGGTTGAAGTCTCTCTCTCTCTCTCTCTCTCTCTCTCTCTCTCTCTCTCTCTCTCTCTCTCTCTCTCTCTCTCTCTCTCTTCCAGGATCTCCGTCAGGCGATGAAGAAGACAAGTGAGTGGTCCTCCTCCTGAACATCGGGTGTGTGTGTGTGTGTGTGTGTGTGTGTGTGTGTGTGTGTGTGTGTGTGTGTGTGTGTGTGTGTGTGTGTGTGCGGACTCTTGCAACAGGAGGGGAGTCAGTGATCTCCCTAGACGAGAGAGTGACTGCAGGGCTCCAGGCGCCGGGCCCACCCTCAGCCCCAGCCCCACCCACCCAGAACCCAGCCCCACCCAATCACCCACCCACCCACCCGCCCTCTCCCAATTAGGCGCACCTTCTAAAGCGTAACTTCGCCAAGTTTGACGTTTCCCATTATACACATTGGCCAAAAATATATGGTTTTCGATCTTACGTACTGCAAGCTACTGCAAGTATACCAGCTCCTTCCCCACCAGACACACACACACACACACACACACACACACACACACACACACACACACTGCCTGAGTCTCTCCATATCAAGGGGAAGGAGCACTGGCGATTACCTGACGCAGTGGTGGTGGCGGTGGTGGCGAGGAGGAGGAGGAGGAGGAGGCGTTTTTAAGTCAACAATCAGGAGACCCGCTCAGGCTGGCGTGATCGAGGGGGGTGTACACGGGCAACTGAACCACTTGTTGCTGCTGGACCAAGCCACTAGCCAGTCAGCTGACCACTGGCCTGACAGCCAACCAGCCAGACAGCCAGTCAGCCCATTCATCCAGCCATCTAGCCACAGCTAGTCACTAGCCAGCCAGTTATTAACAAGCCAGACAGCCAGACGAACAGACAAACAGCCACTAGCCAGCCAGCTGGTAGCCAACCAGCAAGCCAGCCACTAGCCAGCTAGCCACTAACCAGCCAGCCAGCCAGGCAGCCAACCATCCAGCTAGCTAACTGGCCAGCCACGAGCTTGCCAACCGACTAGCCACTACCCAGCCAGCCAGCCAGCTGCTAACCAGCTAGTCAGCCAGCCAGCCAATAACCACCCAGCCAGCCAGTAGCAATGGTAATGAATTGTAAATAATCAATATGGTTGGACGTGTGACGTAACTCCATGTCCAGTCCCCACCCCCCTTCCCTCCCCCCCGGGGCCGCGGCCTTGTGCCCCCCCCCAACCCTTGCCACTGACCCTGAGTGGCCACTATGGGCTACAGTGGACTTGTGGTCCCCCCCAGCCACTGACCCTTGGTATTCTTGTGACCACTGTGACCCTGTGGCCATCGTGACCTTTGCGGCCACTGTGACCTCGTGATCACCGTGACCTTGAGGTCACCTGTGACCCTGAGGCCAATTTGACTGACCTTGTGGTCTCCGTGACCTTGTAACTATCACGAATGACCTTTTCAATAACCGCGACTTTCTGAGTTCTGTCGAGTTCCATGAATGACCTTGGCTGCTATACATGACCACTAGGTCTCAAGTGACTGACAACTTCGAGTGACCCTGAAACTGCTATGAATGACCTTGACACTACTCTGACCTTGAAAATGCTATGGTTGACCTTGACATCACTATGGATGACCTTGAAACTGCTATGAGTGACCTTGACACTATTCTGACCTTGAAAATGCTATGGATGACCTTGACACCACTACGGATGACCTTGAAACTGCTATGAGTGACCTTGACACTATTCTGAACGATCTTGAAAATGCTATGAGTGACCTTGACACTACTATGCATGACCTTTTAGCTTGTATGACCGACCTTGAGCCTACTGTGACCTTCTTACTGCTATGAGTGACCTCGAGTCTGCTTTGGACGACCTTCAGGTTGACCTAGTGACAGTATGACTAGTACAAGTGACCTTACGACTCTTAAGGTGGACCTCGAGATTACACTGTGCCTTAAGGCTGATTCCAAGTGAACTTTAGGCTACTGTGAACGACCATGACACGACTACACGTGACCTTAGGACTACCACATGTGACCTTAAGACTACTTAATGTGACCCTGAGACACTACTACTACAAACGATTTGATTTAACGGGCTACGACCTCATGACGACCCCACATGACCTTTGAATGACCTCATGACTCGGCATGACCTTCGAATGACCTCAGGGAGACCCTCCGTGACCTTTGAAGGACCTCATGACGACCCTGCCTGACCTTGGAATGAACCTCACGACGACTCTGTATTACCTCGGGCTGAACTGACCTCATGACGCCTTTCCATGACCTGAGACGTGACGACAGTACGCATGTGGGAAACGCAGAAGACGCAACAACAGTGTGACCCCCAGACCATCACACGAGAGGTTCTTGGGAACACTACGAACAACAGATGATGACAACACTGTGACTGAGTTACTGAACACTGTGTGAATGACTTGGTGGAGAAGGCACGAGAGAGAGAGAGAGAGAGAGAGAGAGAGAGAGAGAGAGAGAGAGAGAGAGAGAGAGAGAGAGAGAATGACCTCCGACGATGATCAACTTAGGAGCAAATTCTCTCTCTCTCTCTCTCTCTCTCTCTCTCTCTCTCTCTCTCTCTCTCTCTCTCTCTCTCTCTCTTCTCTCTCTCTCTCTACTCTCTCTCCTCTCTACTCTCTCTCTCTCTCTCTGTGCTTTCCACTTACTGCCAGGTGCTTAAACACTGCCCTGCTACGGTTGGTGAGTGGGTGGGAATGTGTGTGTAAAGGAGTGCCTCCCCCTCACCTCACCTCCTCCTCTCCACTCCCCCTGAGTACAACCAACTGGTGCGCCTCGGTGCATGGCGATGACCGGTCTGCATGACCTCAGGCCGGGCCTTCTCAAGCTTCACAGGCGCATGAGCAGCTGGGTACTGAGCAGCTGCATGGGTACCGAGAGGCTAGACACACACACACACACACACACACACACACACACACACACACACACACACACACACACACACACACACTGACGTCCTACCATCGCACACCTGTACATAAGGCGGGGTAAAACAGGCAGATAAATCAGATATACACAAGGTACGTTTACACTGAATGAGGCGCTTCTGGCTATCAGTCACTCCGTGAGAGAGTACACTGAAGTGGATAGGTTCGATAGCAGGTGGACGGGCCGATAACAGGTGGAGAGATTAACGAACGGGTGGAGTGAGAGATAGATAGAGAGAGAGAGAGAGAGAGAGAGAGAGAGAGAGAGAGAGAGAGAGAGAGAGAGAGAGAGACCGGCCAACAAGCGGAGAGATACAGCTATGAAAACGAATGTGTGTGTGTGTGTGTGTGTGTGTGTGTGTGTGTGTGTGTGTGTGTGTGTGTGTGTGTGTTGGGACGACCCAGGTAGGTAGGTAGGTAGTACACACTACGCTGGGGATGAGGGGGGGGGGGGGGGGGGATGAGGGGTGGTTACACAACGGAGTGTGACGTGTGAGTTGACACTGACCACCTCCTCCTCTCCTCCTCCTCCTCCTCCCTCACCCGTAAGACCATCAACACCTGGTACTTACGTAAGGTCGCAATGGTACCTCGCTGAGTGCTCACTGTTTGTGATTACTACCTGCGTGTTGCGTGGAAGGAGGGAGGGAGGGAGGAGAGGAGAGAGAGAGGAGAGAGAGAGGGAGAGAGAGAGAGAGAGAGAGAGAGAGAGAGAGAGAGAGATACACTCAAAACTATACTAAACAAAGCAAATCAACGTCGGCGTCTTAAGAACACACACACACACACACACACACACACACACACACACACACACACGCGCGCGCAAACGGGAAAAAAAAGAGAGAAAAAAAATAGGAAATATGAGCGTCTGTGTCACATTTCCGGGTCAGGTAAGGTCACAAACCTCAAGCGAGGCACATTATCATGTTGATGTTCTTGGCGGCTGATCTTAAAGCGGATAACCCAGCGGACTGACGTACCTTACGGGGGGGGGGGGTCGAGCCCGCCGCCCTCCTCTACCTTCAGTATCGTCTTGAATGGATCCGAGACGCCGGGTGTCACTCGGCGATGATTTCCTTCTAGTGGTTTTTTTTTTCTTCCTTTCCTTCTTTCTTTTTTTTTTCTCTTTCTTTTATCTTATGATTCCCAAGGGTGGCGTCATTGAGCTACCGCGGAAAACTCTCTCTCTCTCTCTCTCTCTCTCTCTCTCTCTCTCTCTCTCTCTCTCTCTCTCTCTCTCTCTCTCCTATCTCTCTTATTTCCTAAGAGCCCTCGTGCAATGAGGGGGTTCGAAACCCGTGAGCACGACACGGCGACGGTTCGACTGATTCTTGAAACACGACGGACCGACGACGACGCGTTGCTTTGGTGCGATGACCCTGACATGCCCTGCGACGTCCGGGGGTCCCTTAAGGGTCATACCGTCGTGCTCAAGGGTCATCCATGACGATGTCTTCAGGACCAGGCGAAGACCAGGGACAGACAGACCCCCCTACCCCCCGCTCGCGAGTCGGAGCATTCGAAGACCCTTCGAGTCCCGCTAGTGGTGGTATAGGGCAAGACAAGGACCCTTGAAGACCAGGCGAAGACTAGGGACAGACAGACCCCCAACCCCACCCCACTCGCGAGTCGAGGCGTTCGAAGACCCTTCGAGTCCCGCTAGCGGTAGAATAGGGCAAGACAAGGACCACTCACTCACTCTACAGCGTCTGGCACGGCAGAGGGGCGAGGAGCCCGCACCAAACACCCCTGTGTGCGAGACACGACCGAGCCAGCTGCTTGCTGCTGCAGCTCCTCCTCCAGCAGCATCCGGTAAGACAAACACACAAACCAGTTGCGGCATCCGGTAAGACAATCTCTCTCTCTCTCTCTCTCTCTCTCTCTCTCTCTCTCTCTCTCTCTCTCTCTCTCTCTCTCTCTCTCTCTCTCTCTCTCTCCGTCCCCGCGGAGAGAGAGAGAGAGAGAGAGAGAGAGAGAGAGAGAGAGAGAGAGAGAGAGAGAGAGAGAGAGGTTGACGCCCTCCCCCCTCCCTCGCGTCCTGGAGCTGACAGTAATCACGGAGCGTCAATATACCCACACCCCCATCAAGAGCAGCAGCTGCTGCTGCTGCCCTCCTCCCACCCTCCCACGCCAAAAGGAACTCTACGGAAATTGTTTGCCTTTACGTAATATTCGCGACGTTCGCCAACGGCTTCGAGCGGAGGGAGAGAGAGAGAGAGAGAGAGAGAGAGAGAGAGAGAGAGAGAGAGAGAGAGAGAGAGAGAGAGAGAGAGAGAGAGATATGAGGATTAAAACATGACATGCTACGGTTGGTGTTGCTGAAGTCAGTCTGGGGACAGCCGGTTGACGTTCGGGTCGAAAACTGTCAAAAGTTTCTCACCGAATTTTCTAACAAGTCTTTGACAAAGAGCATATCAAAGTGTCTGACGGCAAGAGGAGGAGGAGGAAGAGGAGGAGGAGGAGGAGGAGGAGGAGGAGGAGGAGGAGGAGGAGGAGGAGAAAAAAAAGAGGGTAAATAAACATAGTGCTAAAAGCTCCGGCGATCCTGTTAAAAAAAAAAAGGTGTATAAGTTGTGTTGACTTTGTTCATACTGATGAAAAAAGGGAGTGAGGGGACCCGACTTAACCCGTGATGGTGACCTAAACCAAGTGAGGAGGGGAGGGCGGGGGGAAAGGCTTGGTGTGTGTGTGTGTGTGTGTGTGTGTGTGTGTGTGTGTGTGTGTGTGTGTGTGTGTGTGTGCACAGGGTACCATAACACACACAAATAGTAATTACAATAGTCACAACTCACGTTTTCTTCGTCACAAAAACAAATGCAATATGGATTAAGACCAAGAATCACTTTCTTCAAAAGGTGTGTGAACACAAACATGATTCTCGAAATGTGTTCCATATCAAGTGGAGACAATATGAAGCACACACTGTATTCTAACACCGCTACAGTGACCACGATTAGAAAGTGATACACTGTATTCTAACATTACAGTGACCACGGTTACAGAGTTATTACACTGTATTCTAACATTACAGTAACCACGGTTACAAAAGTAATAAGAGACATTGAAATGATGAAAATATATGAGTGTATTTGTATCGCTTACGTCATCCAGCGATACCCACTTCCTCTGAGCTGGACGGACTGCACGTTGCTCTCACCAGCATACTGTGGTGAGGGAGAGTGGTGAGGGAGAGGGGTGAGGGAGAAGGGTGAGGGAGACTGGTGAGCTGGCAGGTTGATGGAGACTGGTGGTAATGGTGAGGTGGAGTGGAGACAGAGGATGTGGAGAGAGAGAGAGAGAGAGAGAGAGAGAGAGAGAGAGAGAGAGAGAGAGAGAGAGAGAGAGAGAGAGAGAGAGATTGGTGAAGGAGAGTGGGTCAGATGGAGTGGAGGAAGAGGTCAGGATGAGAGAGAGGGGTAGCGTGAGTGGAGATGGAATGGTGATGGAGTGGTGAGGGAGGGGGTGGCTGGTGGTGAGATGGAGTGGTGAGGGAGAGGTCGTGGAGACAAGGAGAGAGAGAGAGAGAGAGAGAGAGAGAGAGAGAGAGAGAGAGAGAGAGAGAGAGAGAGAGAGAGAGAGAGAGAGAGAGAGAGAGAGGAGTGGTAGTGGTGGTGGCGGTGAGAGGGAGGAAGGGAGGGAGTGAGGGAGTGGCGGTGGGGAAAGTGAGCGGGAGGGCAATGACCAAGTATGAGGGAGAAACAACGGGCAAGGCTGCCCGGGGGTGAGCGGTGGCCACGTCCCTGCCAAGGTCACAGCCCCACGCCCTCCTCCATCCCTACACCCTCCCCACGCCCTCCTCCATCCCTACACCCTCCCCACGCCCTCCTCCATCCCTACACTCATCACCACCCTCCCCACGTCCTCCTCCATCCCCACTCCCTTCAACACCCTCCCCCACGCCCTCCTTAATCCCTACGCCTACCATCATTCTCCGCTACGTCTTCCATCACCCTTCCCACGCCCTCCACCATCCCTATACCTCCCTCTACCCTCCAACAACTCCAACATCCCTCCCAATCTTCCACTAGCCATCTCATACCCTCTGCCACCCATATCCACGCCCTCCACCCACTACGCCGTTAACCTGGCACTATTTTCCTCCACGCCCTTAACAGATAACCTCTCGCCCTCCACAAGGTACCTTGAACCCTCCACCACGTACCTCCACCCTTCCATCTAGTAATCCCACTCCCTTAAACAGGTACCTCCACCTTTCCACCAAGTAGCCCCACTCCCTCCAACCTTTTCCTCGCGTATAGCCACTCCCTCCACAAGGTATACACCTTCAACCCTTCCCCTGCTAACCCCACTCCCTCTACCAGGTATCTTCAACCTTCCCACAGGTAACCCCATCCCCCTCCACCAGGTAACCACAAGGCCTCCTCCAGTGCGGCCTCTCACCTGGTAATCATCAAGCTTTCAGTAAGCCCCACTAGGCCTCGTCACCAAGTACCTCATCCACCAACGATGGATGATGATATCAGTATGACCATACCGCCATCACCATTCATACACAACAATATGCATTTTCCGTTTTCATATACATTCTGAGCCAAGAAAACTGAAGGAAGATTCGAGTGACATACGAACGTCTTCCAACAAATAACTTTACAAGAGTAAAAAGGAAAGAATGATCAAACGAAGCATACTTACCTCATTATCATGACTGAAAGGCATTTTACTTTATATCCAAAATCTTAGACGTGCAGAGCCTGCGAGACAGGACGTTAACATAAAGCCAAACGCTCTCGAGTTTAAACGTGTGTGTGTGTGTGTGTGTGTGTGTGTGTGTGTGTGTGTGTGTGTGTGTGTGTGTGTGTGTGTGTGCGTGTGTGTGTGTGTGTGTGTGTGTGTGTGATGACCAACCCAACCATCTGCTCTCTTGGGCGACCACGCGACCCAAGCTGATCAATCCGTCATTAAAGCTTCGACAGCCTTATGGACAAGACGCTGCGGTGGAAAGACCTCCAGGACCTTTGTTTATCGACTGCCCCGTGCAGGAGGAAGCGTCACCTTCAGTAAACACGCATGAGGGATGACGTGGGAAGGACGAGGAGAAGGGAGACCTGACGGACCATAACCAGGTTATCTGCGGTCATTACCTTCGTCCTGTAGGAGAGGACAGGATAACAGCCTAGCAGCAGAAGGCACATGTGTGTCCCAAGGAAGGGGGGGTCATAGATCAATGCCCTCAACGATCGCTGTCGATGTCGATGCGAAAGGAGGAATACAAAAACGTAGTGACTCACTTCGTTCTGAGGTACTAGTCATCCTGTTCGCCGCCCCGTCTGTCTTCACGCGTACACAAACTGCGCATGTGCTAATGAGCAGATACCCGAGTAGGAGTAAAAGTGCAAGTCCCGCTCACTTTTCCGAGGGCCGCAGAAGAAGGGTCTCTGCCGTCGGCCTGCTCTCTGTCTCATATTCCATCACACGAGCGGCTCTGTCTAAGAGTCACTTCCCTCCCTCTGAACCTTATCCACAAGGTGTCACGTCCGTGTTTCAGATATCTCATCGTGCATACCTCCCTCATAACGTCTGATGTCTGCGTGCATGTTTCTCATAACTCTCCCGCCTTGCCCTTGCATTTTTCACTCTCGCCGTCACGCACTCGAGTATCAAGAACGCCTGTTCTTCGATCCCTTGAGGGCCACGGTGCGACCCTGGAGCACGACGTGCACTGCGACCCTTGCCTTGACCCCCTGGCCTTCGATCGGGCCCCATAGGGTGAAGTCAAACGTCACGCCATCATACCCAGGGGTCGTACCGTCCCAAGGGCCGCAACCGTCGGACTCAAGGGGTCGTGTGACTAGGTGACACTGTACAACGAAGGATCCAGAGCAATGAATAAGTGCCAGGTACCTGCTGGTTCCTCATGGACACCTCATGCTGTGAGACACACTACAACCACAACATCACCTCAAGTTAGGTAGCTGTTTGTTGTGATACACTTCACGAACAAAGATGATCTGTTCGCTACGATTTCCCACAACTTTCTCGAGATCTCTGCCCTAGCAACGAGCGAGCACAGCAAACTATGTGATCACGTTGCTACCAACCTACCATCATAATCGACAGAAAAAGAAGATGAACCCGAGTCTAAGTAAGATCTTAATAAACCCCAACCATCAATTTGACTGTCATTTTCGTCACAGCAGCTGGCAGAAGCTCTGAAAGGCTTTGGATATGGCCAGGAGGGAAAGGAAAAAAAACCTACATATATTAATGTTATACTCAGTGTTGAATCTAGTATCTAATAAATCAGCTAGGAAACTACATACACTTTCCAATCTGAGTCGGGTCTCTCTCTCTCTCTCTCTCTCTCTCTCTCTCTCTCTCTCTCTCTCTCTCTCTCTCTCTCTCTCTCTCTCTCTCTCTCTCTCTCTCCTCTCTAGCCAAGCGCACCAGCCAATAACAGATATCAGGGAGGGGGGCGTTCGTTGTCATACGTACCGTACATCTTTCGCCTTACCTTCCGCATACCTTAACGTCGACTTTCGCCATCCCAAAGCTCGCTCTGGGGGACTGAGGTACACACTGATGCTTTTTGATGAGTCCTGCTATTTGGGGAGGAGGAGGAGGAGGAGCAGCGGCCAGTGGGTCTACGTACTCACCGAAGCCTACCTGATACATTCTGCAAGCAGAGCGAAAACTGAGCAATGTCGGGCCCTGAATGGTGACGAAGCTGACTTCTTTCTACGGTATTGATAGTGAATCGTTTTTTCCTTCTGGCGTTATCTTGCAATCCTCATTATCTACTGATCCGAAATAGGAGTCACTTCCAAGTGCAGACAGACCAAGAACCAGACCTTGCTGCATTTCCCAAATGGACACCAAAGTCTGGGTGATTCCCCCGTCCTTCCCAGAAGAGATTCCAGCCCGAGCGGTGAATGTTTAAATGCTTCTAAACCTGTAATATCGCCCACAATGTTAGCACACGACGATTATCTAGTCTGACGAACATAATGGCTTTTAAAAACGTGTAATCCCCGGCTTTACCTCTCTCTCTTTTTGACGGTTCGAAGAATCCAGCCTATCATTTACCCCGGAGAAACAGCTGTGGCTTTGTTTTGCCCACTGCTTAAGAACACCCTGACTCCTAATCCTTCTTACGTCTTTTACTTATAATTTCCGTGAAATACTTTTCTTTTTTCTTTTTTTTTCTTTTTTTTCTTGCCTCCAGATATTCCCATCTACTTTTCATTCCTCATGTGCGCTGAACAAAAGCGAGCGTGGAGCTAGCTGTGACTGATATCTGCCCTGGGGCTTCCTACGCCACCTTTTACGTAAAAGATTCTCATCATATTACATCACCAGCAGGCGATGACGTGAGGGGAGCAGGCTCTGTGCAAACACCGTCCATTAATTTCAACAAATACTGATTGGCCGTGACGGCGACACAAAACCGTTCACCAGCAGTCACGAACAAACCTGATGAACACCTCCATTTGTTCACTGTAGTATCCGACACTCCTGTGCATTACCGTTGATCCAACTGATGAGGATTAATAGAAGCTCAAAAAAAAAAAGGAAGGACCTGGTTTGGCGGATGGAATCCACGAGTTCTGCTAAATGATCAGCGCAATCTATCACTAATTAAATCACTGCCAACCCTAATCACCACGCCCTCACCTGGCCACCCCCCCCCCCCTACATCCTCCACCATGGTCCCGATCAAACCTGACCACCAGCACCACGCCCTCTACCGGGCGGCTCCACCACGCCCTACACAGAGTAGCACCACCACACTTTCTGACCAACGGCACCACGACTTCCCTTGGACACTGAAGCGAGGGAACACCAGCAGAGAGGCTTCATCACTCCACGCAGAGAAAATAGCAACGTCTGTTGATCCACGACATACTATGTAGAGAGTTACCGACAGCACTGCCCCATTGACAGTGTCTAGCCTGAGAAAGTACCTGTGGCACTGATGCCCCCTGTGGCACTCTCCCAGCGAGGGAAAGTTCCTGGTGCCCCCTGTGGCACTCTCCCAGCAAGGGAAAGTTCCTGGCGCCCCCTGTGCCAATCTCCCAGCTAGAGAAAGTATCTGGCGCCCCCTGTGGCACTCTTCCAGCATGAGAAAGTACCTGACATCGACTATGGCAATAATGGCAATAGTACACCTACCCCTACGGCGCCCTCCCGTAGCTGAGATGTCTGGTGTCCCATGAGACAACCCCTCCAGAGATGACTGGGCACACAAGAGCCTTCTACGCCTCTCTCCCTACGCTGAAAGGGGAGCTAGAGCCCCCTACGGCTGTTCCTCGGACCTGACTGGGGTACCTGGAGCCCTGTGTTGCTCTCTCCCGGTGTGAATGGGCGCCCCAAAGCCCTCTATGGCTCTCTCCTGGAGCTGAGAGCGAACCTAGAGCCCTGCCAGTCACTGCGGACATTGGGACGGCAGGCAGGAGGCTCCGTCTGAGAGCTCAGAGCAGGCGTCACCCAACTGAAGTCCGTTGAGTGCCTGAACTACGTCACCCTCCGCTTCAGGGGGCTAGTTTCAGAGTCTGTTCCATAGTAACCCTCCCCCCAGCCTCCTTAGGACCTTATTTGTCGTGAAGGGTAAAGAGAAAAGGGGGAGAATGGGAGGGGGAAAAATGGGACGGGGAGGGATGGGATGGGTGGGGAGGAGGGATGGGACGAGAGGGCAGGAGGGAAGGGGAGAGGAGAGGCCCGGTGCAACGAACTGAAGCCTGGCAAGTATAAATGTGTAGTACACGGTGAGGTTCGCATGGTCGGGTCTCAAGGGTGCTGAGAGGGTGATTATCGTCCGTGTGGGAGTGTGTGGGTTCGTGCTGTGTACACCCGACGTCTGCCAGCTGATAAGGCGTTGTTCCTTATCTTGCTGCTGGTCCATGTGGTGGTGGTGGTGGTGGTGGTGGTGGTGGTGGAGGCAGGAGAGAGTGTTGGGGAAGGATAGTGGTGTTGGTGAGGTAGTGTTGGAGATGGTGGACTAGAGAGGGAGCAAAACCTTTCTGGTGGCGATGGCAAGGGGGGGGGGGGGAGTGAACGTTACAGGAGGGAAAGTGAAGGAGGAGAGGGGATATATGGAGGAGAGTTAACGGTGGAGAAAGGATGGGTCGCGGGAGGTGGCAGGTGCAGCACCGGTGGCGACAACAATGGAAGAAGAAGAAGAAGAAGAAGAAGAAGAAGGAATAAAAAGTGAAATTAGGACTGAGAGAGAGAGAGAGAGAGAGAGAGAGAGAGAGAGAGAGAGAGAGAGAGAGAGAGAGAGAGAGAGAGAGAGAGAGAGAGGGTGGGACAACAACAACATAAAGACTTCAGCTCAGAGAATATACCAGAGATGCATCGTACGTTTAATCAGAAGACACAGAACATGACGACGCTTGCGTACAGAAAAAGGATTGGCTTGAGATCAAACACTAATCTAAAAATAATCATAAATACCAAAAGCAGTCAGGCTTACTAAAGCGAACGAAGGAAGACACACTTCTCTAAATCGAACCCTGCAAGCTAAGAATTCTACCCTCCCCTCCCAAGGGGGAAGACTTCTAACCCCGTCAAGGAAAGCCCCCCTTCCCTTCTCCCCTATGCTCCCTCAAGGTACGACCCCTTCCCCCATCCTACCTATTCCTTGAGGTAAGACACCTATCCCCTATTCTCCTCTACCCCCATCCCCAAACCCCACTGCTTCACCACACATGACAAGGGGAAAATCCCCTATGTCAAGAAAGTGTTGACTAGCCAGATGGCAACACTTAATGATTTCAATGACAAACAAACGAATGAGACGAAAGGCATTCCCAAGGGGGGGGGGGGGGCGCGCACACACACACACACACACACACACACACACACACACACACACATCCGGCAAGAACTTCACACATACCGTAAGGAATGCACTGGGTTCTCCACGCCGTGGGGGGTGTGGGAGGGAAGTTCCGGGTTGTGTGACACTGTGTAAGGGGGCGGGGGAGACGGAAGGTCCGGGTCCTGAAATGGCGTTGGGGGTAGTTCTGGGTCTGTGACGTGGTATAGGGGTCAGTTCTGGGTCTCTGACGTTGCATTAGGGTCAGTTCTGGGTCTTTGACGTGGCATAGGGTCAGTTCTGGGTTTCTGACGTGGCACAGGGGTCAGTTCAGGGGAACTGAAGCGACAGAGGGGAAGATCTGGGTTCTGACGAGGTACGGAGGAAAGTCTTGGGGAAAGATTTTCGGTCCTTGACACTACGTGGAGGAAGTTCTGGGTTCTGAGACGGTGTGTGTGGGGGGGTGTAAAGTACCCGAGTTCTGACCTAGTTTGGCGGGGGGGAGGGGGTTTGTCCCGGGTCCGATCACAACGGGGAGGTAGACAGGGGGGGGGGAGTTTCCAGGTCCTGAAATACTGGGGAGGGAAAGTGTCGTGGAGGAGAGAGAGAGAGAGAGAGAGAGAGAGAGAGAGAGAGAGAGAGAGAGAGAGAGAGAGAGAGAGAGAGAGAGAGAGAGAATATCAAGCCCAGGTTCTGACCTAAGGCAAGAAGCACCGGGTTGAGGGTTCACAGTGGAGAGGGGGAACAAGTTACTAAGCTTTCAGGACAGAGAGAAGGGCGCAAGGGTCGGACGCCTCAGCCAGCCGACGAGGCGCTGGCTGACTGGCTGACGAACTTCCGGAGGGAAGGGGTCGAAGTCTCAGTCCCCCGCTCCCGTCCCAAGACATACCCAGGGAGGAGGGATTTAAGGGAGATGTCTTATACGTTCGAGGGGATAGAATGCGGTGGCGTGTGTGTGTGTGTGTGTGTGTGTGTGTGTGTGTGTGTGTGTGTGTGTGTGTGGGAGAGAGAGAGACTGGTGGTGTGGAGACCTGGGAGGGGCCAGTGGCATCAAGAGCAGGGCACCAGGAGGGCCGCGACCACACCGGTGACGACCTCTCGGCCTCTCCCGCACACCTTCTGAAGGCTATCACGCCGGGGGAGATGACGAGACCACCAGAGCGAAGGCACATGATGGCTTCCTCCCTCCTGACCCGCCCAGCCTCGCCCTGCCCCACGCCCTAGCTCCTCCCTCCTCCCCTCAGACTCACACCTCGGCAGAAACAGCGGCAGTGGATTCCGCAGGCCAGTCTCCTCGGTGTTATGTTCACACACACACACACACACACACACACACAAACACGGAAGGTATCAGGCACGTAGCGGATGGAGTCGCCCTCGACTCCACCGTCATCCTAGCCTCGGGTATCTGAAGCATCCACCCCTCACCCGGTCCTCCGTTTTCTATAAGCTGGAGGGGTTCGAAGGCGTGACTGCGTTATGCCAGACTCTCTCTCTCTCTCTCTCTCTCTCTCTCTCTCTCTCTCTCTCTCTCCCGTGACAGTTCGAGGGTTCGTGGTTGGTTCACCGCGCTGAGCTATGACAATGTCCTACATACGCACAAAGATACGAGTATGCAATATATATATATATATATATATATATATATATATATATATATATAATATATATATATATATATATATATTATATATATATATATATATATATATATATATATATATATATATATATATATATATATATATATATATATATATATATATATATATATATATATATATATATATATATATATATATCACAATGATGTACACTTGATCTAAGTATTTGCTGGTAACAACGAGGAAAAATGAAACACGCCAAGTCCCGATTGCGCTTTCGCGTATTACATCCTTAGGGTAGGCGTGGGCTCTGGGTTAGGTACTGCGCCTGTCATCAGACTTAATTACTCGGTCCAGACAGATCAAGATGTCTACAATTTTTTCCTCAGAAAAAGCTATCCAGTTTTTACAGACCTTCACTACACTCATAGGAAGCCACTGGTTCCCTTCAAGCACAATTACGTATATCTTTCTCCCCCGTGAATCCCACGATTGGGCTTCAAATTCTGTGAAGGACAGCGTCGCAAACCAAACCAGGCCAGTTATCTTAAAATAACACAATATCTAAGCACTTTCAAAGCGTATATCAATCACGAGTAACGTGAGGAATAAAAATTCTTTTGATATTTATGTAAAAGGTGCAGTTACCTAAGAAATGCCTGTAGTTACCCTAGAGAATCATTAACAGGGCAGTTCCAGTTATCCGAAAGACTAACAAGCCTGTTACAATTACCTTAAAGAACAACAGGACAGTTCCAGTAACCCCTAAGAATAACAGGACAGATCCAGTTGTACCCTTAAGAATAACAGGACAGATCCAGGTACCTTTGAGAATAATAGGACAGTTCCAGGCACCCTTGAGAACAACAGGACAGTTCCAGGTACCCTTGAGAACAACAGGACAGTTCCAGGTACCCTTGAGAACAACAGGACAGTTCCAGGTACCCTTGAGAACAACAGGACAGTTCCAGGTACCCTTAAGAACAACAGGACAGTTCCAGGTACCCTTGAGAACAACAGGACAGTTCCAGGTACCCTTGAGAACAACAGGACAGTTCCAGGTACCCTTGAGAACAACAGGACAGTTCCAGGTACCCTTGAGAACAACAGGACAGTTCCAGGTACCCTTAAGAATAACAGGACAGTTCCAGGTACCCTTGAGAACAACAGGACAGTTCCAGGTACCCTTAAGAATAACAGGACAGTTCCAGGTACCCTTGAGAACAACAGGACAGTTCCAGGTACCCTTGAGAACAACAGGACAGTTCCAGGTACCCTTGAGAACAACAGGACAGTTCCAGGTAACCTTGAGAACAACAGGACAGTTCCAGGTACCCTTAAGAATAATAGGACAGTTTCAGGCACCCTTGAGAACAACAGGACAGTTCCAGTAACCCCTAAGAATAACAGGACAGATCCAGTTGTACCCTTAAGAATAACAGGACAGTTCCAGGTACCCTTGAGAACAACAGGACAGTTCCAGGTATCCTTGAGAACAACAGGACAGTTCCAGGTACCCTTGAGAATAATAGGACAGTTCTAGGTACCCTTGAGAACAACAGGACAGTTCCAGGTACCCTTGAGAACAACAGGACAGTTCCAGGTATCCCTGAGAATAACAGGACAGTTCCAGGTACCCTTAAGAACAACAGGACAGTTCCAGGTACCCTTAAGAACAACAGGACAGTTCCAGGTACCTTGTAAACAACAGGACAGTTCTAGGTACCCTTAAGAACAACAGGACAGTTCCAGGTACCTTGTAAACAACAGGACAGTTCCAGGTACCCTTGAGAACAACAGGACAGTTCCAGGTACCCTTGAGAACAACAGGACAGTTCCAGGTACCCTTGAGAACAACAGGACAGTTCTAGGTACCCTAATAAAAATCAAACAATTCCAGTTACTCTTCAAGAATACCACGACCAGCAGAGCCCTCAACAAGAACGAGTCACGACAGCGTCAATCTTCCAGGCACCATCAAGGGTAGCATGACAGTTCCAGCCGCCGCCACCACGCAGAAGAAGAAGAGAAAGAAGAGAGAGGAGTTTCCAGCTGTCCTCATACGCAGAGGACAGACAGCTGGCGCACCCTTCATCAAGGACAACACGACGGATCCACCTGTACACCCACGAGCGTTAACGTGGAGGACAGTCCGTGCGATGGTTTCCCTTTACCCTCAAACAAACCTTTCAACACACCAAACCCGACCTCCCCCAAGACCACCTCCATGAAGAGCATGGCAGCCCAATTTAACCCTAGGGAAAATACGAGTCGCCAGTGATTTGAAAAATAACACGGGTTCCAGGGCTCTCTCTCTCTCTCTCTCTCTCTCTCTCTCTCTCTCTCTCTCTCTCTCTCTCTCTCTCTCTCTCTCTCTCTTTTTGTATACGCCCGGAAATTCCATGTTAATGTTTGACTGCAGAATTCATTTGTCCAGGACGACGTGAATTCCAATGCTTTTTGTTTCGTTTTTGTTTTTGTGTAATATAACTATTTTCATTGTTTCCCTTATGAACACTATAAATTATTTCCAAGGTTTCTCATTTTACGCAATAATCTTGCTTCACATATTTTGTGTGTGCATACACACACACACACACACACACACACACACACACACACACACACACACACACATATATATACATATATAAACAATAAGAGACAGAAGCGCACTATAGTGATAAATACAGACACACAGTAGCTAAAAACTATGACCGTTCAACCCTCGGTGAAAGATTCCCTCTGAGGCCCAGCTCATCATGCATCCACACTAGGAGTCATAACTACACGATGGGTCAAGCTTTCACTAGTTATACCACACCTTCGATGAATCAGAGCGAGCAGACGTGAGACGTGTACACATCTACCAGAGCCAAAGCATGCGTCGCTGAAGGGCGCAGGGAGGTTGGGGGGGATGAATTCATCCGATTAAATCTATGAAAGCATGAGACAGAAACGATAAGAGAATGAATTATCTGTGGTTCAATGGAAATCCCCTCCCAAGAGGCCGCACACACACAAAAAAAGATATAAATATATAAAAAAAAAAGTGAGGCGAGCGATTCTCCGAAGACGTGAGCCAGGGTAGAACCTCAGACTAGCACCAGACACGTACCAATGTTGTGAGGGGGACGAAAAAAAAAAAGTGGGACGCCACTGACACGATAGAGAGCAGGCAGAGTCCTCTCTACAGATGGTCGACAGCTACGGACGCTTGGGAGAGGCCCACAATCACACTCGGAGAAGGATACAAACCTGTTTAATGCACAAGTAAGACTGGAGACTGTAAATGTCACCCGAAAACTCCCACAAAAAAATTTATATGTATATATATATATATATATATATATATATATATATATATATATATATATATATATATATATATATATATATATATATATATATGACGTTCTTTACCAGGTCGTAGATCCTCCCTCTAAGCCATGGCATTCCATTAACCATACTAGCCCCACCAAAGCCAGACACTCGATGCCATTTCCTCAAAAGTCGCCCCCTCCACACCGCAGGCCATCTACACCTCCCTCAACCTTCTCCCCGAACGACAACCCGACGGGCTGGGCAGCATTTCAGCTTCGGGAGACCAAGTGGGGACACACCTAACCGATGCTCAAGTCCTTACGTGAACCAAAGATACAAACTGACAAATGCCCCTACGCCATGGGCTTGACCATAGTGGGTGGGTGCCGCCCCCCCGTGTGTCATACATATCAAGGGTGAGTTGAGTCAGTAGGGAAGAGGGGGGGGAAGGTAGGGAAAGGCTCTCAGCACTGTTCTAAATATACACGAGTCCACTAAAAGGAATCTGTGGCCGGTGAGTCAGCCGGCATGACAAACAAACGGCGGGGAAGACGTGTGCTGAGAGAGAGAGAGAGAGAGAGAGAGAGAGAGAGAGAGAGAGAGAGAGAGAGAGAGAGAGAGAGAGAGAGAGAGAGAGAGGGGTGTTGGGTTTGGGAACTCTCAGGCATGTCATACTCCCACCTCTAGCACCACCGTGGTCTTCCCTTCCTCCTGCTACTTCCTCCTGTTTCTTGGAGTCTCCCTCTCGTCCGTTACTCCTCTTCTTTCCTGCTTTCATTACTCTCCTCCTTTATTACGTAATACTTTATCGTGTTGTATCTTAATGTATTCATCATCCTACTTCTCTTTTTCATCGTGTTGTTGTTGCTGTTGTTGTTTTTGTTGTGTTGTTTGTTGCGTTGAGTGTTGTACCGCTCGTGCGACACACGACGTTGATATCAGCAACATCCCACCAATACCAGAAGTATGGCCAGGTGCGTGACGTACGTCAGATATATGACGTAAGCCATGTACGTGACGTAGGTCAGGTATATGACGTAAGCCAGGTGCGTGACGTAGGTCAGGTATATGACGTAGGTCAAGCAGGTGACGGAGAGGTCAGATATATGGCGTAGGTCAGGTGCGTGACGTAGGTCAGGTATATGACGTCGGTCAAGCACGTGACGTAGGTCAGATATATGACGGTAGGTCAAGTGCGTGACGGAAGTCAGGTGCATGACGTAGGCCAGGTGCGTGACGTAGTCAGGTATTTGACGTAGGTCAGACACATGACGTAGGTCAGGTGTATGAGGTAAGTCAGAGACATGGCGTAGGTCAAGTACATGGCGTAGGTCATGTATATGACTTAGGTCAGGTGCGTGACGGTGTTCGTAGGTCAGTCAGCACGGCGCGTCACAGGGGCTGGAGGGAGGGTGCTGCGCAGTCGAGAGTGTCTGGCGTGTGGCAGGAGGCCGCGTCCTGCCTCCCTCCCTCCCTCCATCAAGGTCACACCACACCTCACACTGACAAACATCTCACCATTCTACCTCCGACTGCATTCATCCATCTCTCTCTCTCTCTCTCTCTCTCTCTCTCTCTCTCTCTCTCTCTCTCTCTCTCTCTCTCTCTCTTCTCTCTCTGACCGCCACATGGAGTTAGCTCTCTCCTCCTTCATCCCCCTCCCACCCAGACCTCTTAAGGACCACCAGTGCTATAATGCAGACTTGTGACCCTACATCAGATTCTCAATGACGAAGTAGTGCAGTTCGAGTAAACGTCAACAATACCCCACACGTACACCGTCAAGCATACCAGGCATTATATGTTCTCTTTATCTTAAGGAGACACGAAAAAGAAAAGGTTATACCTTATCTTTGTTTTCATAAAGACATGACCCCCCCCCACCTAAAACCCTCACTGTGGACAGACCCATTCTTAACTCTTGCTTCCTGCGACCAGAAAGAACCAGACCTGAAACTCAAACATCTTTAAAAAGACAGAAGATGGAGGTACAGGAAAGGACAGATGGACAGAAGCAGTGAGGAACGAGTGACAGGCGGGTGCGTACACACACACACACCCCCCCCTTGAACAAAACAAACCCTCACCATTTCCCAAAAACCTCCGCCCCCCTGCATTTAAAAACCCCAAAAAATCCTCTCCTTCCCTTCTCCCCCCTCCCCCCCCCTTCCCCCCTCTCTCCTTCCCCCCTTTTTTTCCCCCCTTCCCCCCCCCTTTTAAACCAGGAAAACCCAAGGGCAAACCCAGCAAAAAATTGGTTTTGGGGGTTTTGGGGGTTGTGGGTTTTTTTTTTTTGGGTTGTTTTGGGTTGTGTTTTGTGGGTGTTTGGGGGGGGTGGGGGGGGCCCGTGGCACAAAGGAGTTAAAAAAAAAAGGGGAATTTCCCCACAAAAAACCACACCAAACACCAAAACACACACAAAACCCCACACCCCAACACACACAATAAATTTAAATTTTAAAAATTTTTTTTTGGGGTTTGAGGGGTTTTTGGAGGAGGATTCCCACAAAATTTCCCCTTGCGACCCTGGCAAAAACAATTAAATTTAGTTTTTAACAAACCCCCCAACAACCTCCCCTTTTAAAAATTTAAGGGCCCCCGGGGGGAAAAAATTCAAAGGAAAACGTCCGCCCCAAAATAGGAAAATTTCGGGAAATACCGGGGAAACATGGAAACTAAAACTTTTAAACCCAAAATTTTTTTTAAAAATTAAAATTAAATTTTAATTAAAATTTTTAAAAATCAAAAAATTAAAAATTAAAATTATTTTTCTATTTTTTTTTTTTTTTATTACTTTGTGTGATGGTTTTTCAGGTGGAAGGGAAAAAGACGGGGGTGTTTCCCCCCCCGTGAAAACCAAAAGGATTTTTAAAAAAGTTCACACCAAAAACCACACACCCCCCCAACCACCCCCCAACACACACCCCAACACCCCACCCCCACACAAAAATTTTTTATTTTTTTATTATTTTTATTTAAAATATAAAAAATAATAATAATAATTATTATTAAATAATTTTATAATTTAATATTTTAAATTATAAAAAATATATATAATATAATTTTTAAAATAATTAAAAATAAAAATTATTTTTAAAATAATATAAAAAAATATTTTTTATATTTTTATATATTATATTTAATATTTATAAATATTAAAATTTTTAAAATAATTGCTAAAATTTCAAAGGTTTCCGAAAAAAACATCACAAAAGGGGCCAACAAAATTCATATTAAAAACATTTCGGGCGAAAAATGGAGACTCGGGGAATCAGATACCCAGGCAATAATATTCACGAGGCTTTCTAAATCAACGTAAAAATTTTTTCTAAAACAAAAACCTTTAAAGGGAGGTAATGGAAAGGGCCTGCCCTCCCCCTAAAACACCCCACATAAATTAAATAAGACTCCCCTGGGGTTTGAGGGATGGAGGAGGATCCCCATCAAAGTCCCCCGTGGGGCCCCTGCCCCTGAAAACAATAAATAGCTTTTTACAGACGCGCAACAACGCGTACGTAAAAATACGGCCGATATCAAAGGCAGCGTCCGCGCCCAAAATGCATGGAAAATTCAGGCGAAATATCCAGGGGGACATGAAACATATATCGTGTAACCCAAAATCTTGCATCTATCTATCTATCTATCTATCTATCTATCTATCTATCTACCTATCTATCTTTTAAAGTGTGTATGGGGTTCAGTGTAAGGGGATGACGTGTGTGTGTGTGTGTGTGTGTGTGTGTGTGTGTGAGGCAGGTGTGCCACAGAGGTGAAACAGATGCACACCTAAGACCACCCACAGGTGGGTTTGGGTGGGTGGATCACACCTCACACACCTGAACTATGTACCTAAATTTGGAGCAGCGGATTCAGTCTGTTTACTTATTCATGCGGGTTTTTTTTCTCTCTCTCTTTTTTTCCCTCTCGTCTTTTACAGGAGAGCAGCAACCCAGCAGATGGTGTGTGTGTGTGTGTGTGTGTGTGTGTGTGTGTGTGTGTGTGCTGTCCTTGGCCCTGCCGGCTGCGGCAGCGGTGCTCTCTCTCTCTCTCTCTCTCTCTCTCTCTCTCTCTCTCTCTCTCTCTCTCTCTCTCTCTCTCTCTCTCTACTGTTCCTGCCGGGTCACTGACAGTCATAGAAGGTGGTACGGTACCGTGGGGGAGGATGCCTTAACTCTAAGGGCAAGTACGGTACCACAGATGGCAGCTACTGTTCAGTGCGGGAGGTGGTTAGGCACTGCAGGGGGTTCTGTGGTACAGAAGGAGGCGCTGCCGTCATACCACAAGAGGCGATACTGTATCATAAGGGGAACTACTGTACTGCAGGAGGCCCTTGTGTACCGCAGGGGGAATTTCTGCACCACAGGGGATATGGTACCGCAGGAGGTGCTAGGTACCGCAGCAGGAGGGGGGGGGGAGGTATAGTACCGTAGAAGGAACTACTATACACCTCAGGAGGTACGACTCCCTGTGAGGCGGTGCGTGGTACCTAACTGCGGCCGCAACCCGTCACAGCTGGATGGATCAACCTCTCTCCGCACCTGGCGAGGATGAGAGAAAAGCCTGTATTTTCGTTGCTTACCTAAAACCCAAATACGAACCCTGGACATTTCTCATGCTCTCCGTCCGCACACGAACTCGTGAACAACCCGAGACTTGAGGTAGGGAAAAGGTTGAAACCTCATGCGTCTTACGCCCATGGAGGGAGCCCTGCTTAACATAGGCTACATCCCATGCTGTCGGGAGTGCTTTGGGGAACCCCAAATAAGTACGTTTCCCCGTAACTTCTTATCTTTTTTTTAAGGACCGAAGCCAAGGGTTCTCTCTCATCTGAGCCACGGAGCGTGGGCTGACGATGAGGTCGCAGGACGGGGCAGCTACCACTAGACGTGAGGTAGGAGGAGGAGGAGGAGGAGGAGGCCCACTAGTGCACAGTGTGAGGGAGGAGCCCAACTGGTTAGCGAGAAGGAGAGGCCTCAGCATGAAGTGACACGAAGGAGTTTCACCCGAGTGAGGGAGGAGATCCTACGGTCAACGTGATGGAGCATTGAGTCACAGACCTGTGTATCGATGGAACTCGAAGTAGCATCGCCGGGAATCAGCATATGATGGAGGATCGCGAAGTCAGAGTGAGGGAGCACCACCATCTCCAGTCAGCGAGATGGAAGAGCACCACCATTCAGCATGAGGGAGGAAGTGTTCTGGTGCCAGCTGGTGGCCTGCCATTAAGGGTACCTGGGGTGTTGATGACGTGTACCTGGGATGTCACCTGGGCGTACCTGAGGCATCACCTGGGTGTACCTGGGGTGTGCCTGGGGCCTCACTTGGGTGTACCTGGGGGTGTACCTGGATCGTCACCTGGGTGTATCTGGGGCGTCACATGGATGTACCTGGGTGTACCTGAGGTGTACCTGGGGCGTCACTTGAGTGTACCTGAGGTGTATATGATGAGTGATATGGTTGAATACCCACCTGGTGTGTGTGTGTGTGTGCGTGCACAAAGGAGTAAAGAGATCACACACACACACACACACACACACACACACACACACACACACACACACACACACATATATATATATATATATATATATATATATATATATATATATATATATATATATATATATATATATATATATATATATATCAGCAAACCCGGGCCCTCGTCTGGTAGTTCCTTCGGCAGCACTTGAAATCAACTGAAATGTGAAATTCAAGTCGAAGAAGAAGAAAAACATGTCCTGGGACAAATCCAGTTCGCGTGTCACCATACTGGATTGGAGAGATTTTTGACTTCTTTATTGTCTTATTTCAATTTCGTTTCCTGAATCATTCAGCTTCTAAAGCTTTTACCTACAAGACCTACACATACAAAATTTCATCGTATATATATATATATATATATATATATATATATATATATATATATATATATATATATATATATATATATATATATATATGTCTCGTTCATTATACAGCCGGAGTGAGGACCACCTCGTCAATGCATCGGGAGGGCCTGACTAACGTCGACCCCTCCGGCCGACGCAGCACGGCTTCAGGAAGGAACCGGAGGCCACTTTCGCACACCCGGGCCGCCCCGAGAGGGAGGGAGAGGCTGGCTGGGCGGTGGAGGGCGAGTGTACCTCCGGCCCTGCAGAGTGTGCTGAGCATTTCTGGGTCACTGGCAGACCCGTGTGCCACCGTGCCAAAAAGTGGGTTGCCACATGTGTTATTCACGGACTTCTTACCCTCTCTTCCTTGCGTTTACCTTTACCTTAACCTTACCTTTACCTTAACCTTACCTTTACCTTACCTTTACCTTACCTTTACCTTACCTTAACCTTACCTTTACCTTTACCTTCACCTTACCATTACCTTAACCTTACCTTTACCTTATTTTACCTTTACCTTTATCTTAATGTTACCTTTACCTTAACCATACCTTTACCTTAACCTTACCCTTACCCTTACTTTAACTTTACTTTTATTGTCCCCCCCCCCCCAACCCTCGAGGGCCAGATGGTCCTTGGCCTTTAAAAGACCTCACCCATTTAAGGGTGAGGTCGAGGGCGAGGTCGTCATACCCAAGGGTCGTACCGTCGCGCTTAAGGACTGCACCATCGTGCTTAAGGACCGTACCGAACGTGCCCGGGGATCTCACCACCGTGCTCAAGGGCCGTACCGTCGCCGTGCTCAATTATCTTACCAACGCGTTTGAGCCCCGTGCCGTCGTGCTCAATGGCCGTGCCGTCGTGCTCAAGCCCCGTGCCGTCGTGCTCAAGCCCCGTGCCGTTGTGCTCAAGCCCCGTGCCGTCGTGCTAAAGTCCCGTGCCGTCGCACTGAAGGGCCGTACTGTCGCGCTCAAGGACTACAACACCGTGCTCGAGAGCCGTGCCGCCCAGCCCAGCCTTGTAAGATTACCGCCGATTATTTAATACTTAGTTTCTAATCTTTCTTTGGTACGCAATTTTTTAATCTTTAATTGTTCAGGTTATTATAAACCAGTCTAATCCTGTTCTCTGGATATGCCCGTCTCTTGCCCCGGGAGGCACGTAAGTGGGTAAACCAGTTTCATTTCCAGTAACAGAGATAAGACTTAACTTTGATTATTCTTGGACTGTCGTAAAACCCACGATCCAAGATAACTTACGTTGGCTCTGTATCTGACGGTGATTCTGTATCTTGCCTTTGTTCTGTATCTTACGTTACTTCTTTATCTTACACGGGGTCTCACGTCGGTTCTGTATCTTACATATTTCTGCACTATGGTGGTTCTGTATCTTACAGTAATTACGCATTATGTTGGTTCTGTATCTTGCACTGGTTCTAATGGGGTTTCTGTATCTTGCACTGGTTCTAATGGGGTTTCTGTATCATGCACTGGTTCTAATGGGGTTTCTGTATCATGCACTGGTTCTAATGGGGTTTCTGTATCTTACACACGTTCTGTATCATGTTAGTTCTGTATCTTACACTGGTTCTGTACCTTTCACTGGTTCTGTATCACATTTCTTCCGTAACTTACACTGGCTCTGTACCTTACAGTGGTTCTGTGCTCACGTTGTTCTTTATCTTACACTGGCTCTGTACCTAACAATGGCTCTGTATCACGTTGGTTCTGTACTTTACACTTGTTTTGCACCGCCATGTATTTCATATTGGTTCTGTATTTTACACTTTGGTTCTGTATCTTACAATGATTCCGTGAATACACGTAGATTCTGTATTTAACACTAGCTCTGTATCTCCTGTTGGTTCTACATCTTACACTGGTTTCATGTAACATGGAAGATCTGTATCTTACACTGTTTCTGTATCATGTTGGTTCTGTTTCTTACACTGGTTCTACAACTTACACTGGTTCCATAACACGTAACTTCTGTATCTTTCACTGGCTATGTATCGCGTAGGTCCTGTATCTTAAACTGGTTCTGTATCACGGAAGTTCTGTATCTTACACCGGTTATGCGTCACGTAGGTTCTGTATCTTACACTGGTTCTGTATCGTGCTCTGGTGCTGTATTTCACACTGATTCTGTATCTCACGGAGGTTCGGAAACTTACAATGGTTACGTATCGCGTTCTTTCTGTATCTCACACTAGATCTGTACGTCACTTAAGTTCTATATCAAGTTAGTTCTGTATCTTACAGTGCTTCTGTACCTTACACAGGTTTCATAGCTCACTGAGTTCCTGTATCTTACGCTGGATTTAGATCTCGCGTAGATTCTGTATCTTACACTGGTTCTGTATCACACGTAGATTCTGTATCTTACACTGATTCTGTATCACACGTAGATTCTGTATCTTACACTGGTTCTGTTTCACACAGGTTCTGCATCTTACACTGGTTCAATATCACTCTGGTTCTATATCTTACACAGGTTCTGTTCTATGTCACTGAGGCCCTGTATCTCATGCAGATTCTGTATCTTACACTGGCTCGGTATCACACGTAGACTCTATATCTCACGCAGACGCTGTATCTTACACTGGTTCTGTATCTCATGCAGATGCTGTATCTCACACTGTTTCTGTATCCCATGCAAGTTCTTAAGCTGGTTCTGTCTCTAAATTAGATTCTGAATATCACAACGGTTCTGTATCACCCTGGCTCTGTGTCTTACACAATCAAACAGGCTTATATTTTTTCTTTGAAGGTTCTTTTTTTTTTTCCATGCGAGAGGCCCCCCCCCCCCCTCCAAGGCCAAGATGTAAGGCTAGGCCTTGAGGGGATACGTAAAAGAGGAAACGAAAAGGAGGAAAATAAAAAGGAAAAAACAATCACGTCTTTGTGAGAGATCCTACTGACTCACACACATACACACACACATGTGATTTTAGTGAGATCTTAAAACCTCTTTCTCCAGTTCTTTTACCCCCATTATATATATATATATATATATATATATATATATATATATATATATATATATATATATATATATATATATATATATATATATCACGTGTTTACCAAATGGCGTCCTAGCTACGTCTCTTAGTTGTATATCAGCTGACTTATATCTCTCTCTTGTGTCTCCCTGATGATGTGATTATTACACGAAAGTGCACTTGGGAACTTATCGTGTTTCATTTTCCCCGTGGACTCATAGGAATATATATATATATATATATATATATATATATATATATATATATATATATATATATATATATATATATATATATATATATATATATTTATATATACACCACGAGTGTGACGAGTGTGAGAAGTTACCTTTAGTGAGGCTACATCGTCGTCTGTTGAGGAGACAAGGTTAAACTTTTGCCAAAGACCTTCTCGCTTTTTTAAGGAGTCTTGCCTGGCCCTGCTATTGAGAGTAGCCCAGCCTTAGGCTGTAGGAGCCCGTGTGGAAAAAAAAAGAAGCCCAGAGATAATCATGAATTCATATATATATATATATCACGATGTTCGAGGTGGCTGCTGCCAAGGAGGTCTTACGCACACAGCGCAACCTCGCTGGATTGCGTACACTTTGCGTAAGTCAGTCCAATGAATCGTCGGATTACTGAGTCAATTGAATGGTTCGCTGTCCTTAGGGGGCGATTTGAATTCCAGGTCAGCCCTCGACGTGTACACAATTCTTATGTATAGATTACAGGCTCTTTTACATACACACACACACACACACACACACACACACACACACACACACACACATATATATATATATATATATATATATATATATATATATATATATATATATATATGAATGAGCTTAGAACTGACGGTTGCGAGAATGCCTTCGAGGAATTTCCATGCGTAAATTATACCTCGCCCTCCGCGCGCCAAAGACCCGTGTCGGAGCGATTTCAATCGTTCGCAGGTGTTGTGATTATATTCGTCTTCTTTTCCCCCAATTTTCGTTTCATTTTTCAATATGTAGTTAGTGCAGAGAGCAAGTGTGTGTGTCTGTGTGTGTGTGTGTGTCTGCGTGTGTGTGTGTGTGTGTGTGTGTGTGTGTCTGTGTCTATTAACTCCGTGCTTTCTAACTCGACACAGCTTCGTCCTCCATCAGGGGGTCGTGGTAGCAAGCGGCAGCATTCTAGCCTGGTGATTATAAGTGGTGTCATCATCATCGGCTTTACTTCTTTCGTCTTGAAAGGTTCGAGGCATCCATTCTACCACCCGCCCGCCCGCCAGTGAGGCAACGGGTTTCTTCAACCACTTTTCGCTGAGGGTAAGGTCGTGTGAGGTAGGAGGGGGGGGGGGGGGGGGGGGTGTGTGTGTGTGTGTGTGTGTGGGTGATACTACCCACCTCCCTTCTTACCACTCTTCTCCCTCCTCCTCCTCCTCCTCCTCTACTACGCCTCCTCCTCCTCCTCCTCCTCCTTCAATTTTTCTTCTTTTTATATACACATTTTTTTCCTATCTATTCTTTTGGTCATGTAAGTTTGCGTGGGTGACTCCCCTCCCTCCACCACTCCTCTTCTTCCTCCGCTACACCTCCATCTCTTCCTTATATACATCTTTATCTCTTTCTATATAAACTTCTCTTTCGTTTTCTTTTTCCTTCGCCCAATTCGACGCGGTTCAAACTCATCTCCGACAGCTATGACAAGTGACCCAAGTGACCCTCTGGGAGCCTCGACCCAAACCGTTCGACTGCCTCACTTCGGTGACCTCTCGCTACGGATGCACAGCGCACTCAGTGCGTTAGGGATCCTGCGTGCGTCTCCTGCCCACGTAACGCATACTTAACTGTACACCTTACAAACAAAAATACAATACGTACATACGTACATAAATCTATACATTCTCTAATAAGAGGCATTCATTCTGTCAGGCAAGGAAATGTACACTCTCTCTCTCTCTCTCTCTCTCTCTCTCTCTCTCTCTCTCTCTCTCTCTCTCTCTCTCTCTCTCTCTCTCTCTTATTCTTCCTTTCACCACACGGGGTCAGAGAGGTCGTCCTCACCTGCCTGCCTCCACAGTTATTACACAGGCAAGAGACCTCTTGCCAAAACTTCTCATGGCCAACATGCAGGTGCCAAGTGTTGGCCATGCCCGCGGCACTCTGTCATAAACTTATGAGGGAGGGAGGAAGAGGGGGAGGAGGATGGGAGGAGGGGGACTGGATGTTGGGGAGGGGTGGAGTGTGACAGGGGAGGAGGAGGAGGAGGAGGAAGAGAGAGGGGGAGGGGTAGTAGGGAGAAGGAGGAGTAAAGAGTGTGTACGTGTGTGCTTGCTTGCTTGCTTGTGTGTGTGTGTGTGTGTGTGTGTGTGTGTGTGTGTGTGTGTGTGTGTGTGTGTGTGTGTGTGGGAAGGAGGGGGGGTGGTGGGGGTGAGGAAAGACAAGAGAAATGTTGGTACACAGCTGGAGGAGAGAGAGAGAGAGAGAGAGAGAGAGAGAGAGAGAGAGAGAGAGAGAGAGAGAGAGAGAGAGAGAGAGGGGGGGGGGAGAGAGAGAGAGAGAGAGAGAGAGAGAGAGAGAGAGAGAGAGAGAGGGAGAGAGAGAGAGAGAGAGAGAGAGAGAGAGAGAGAGAGAGAGAGAGAGAGAGAGAGAGAGAGAGAGAGAGAGAGAGAGAGAGAGAGAGAGAGAGAGAGAGCAGAACTAGTCCCACCAAGACCCTGAATGATATTTAGACTCCCCTGGAGGGATGTCCATTTGCGTCTCGGCAAAATTTGTATTTACCGATTTACTGTTAATTCATTCGCAGCAGATCTCCGAGGAGGAGCCCGCCCCCTTCCCACCACCTTACAAACAAACCAGCGACCTACGATAAAACTGCACCTCCACCCGGGACGATGACCTCAAATGAGCGGGTTCGCATCCGGATGTGTGCATCAACTCCCCAAGTTACATTTTCTATAAAGGAAAGAGAGAGAGAGAGAGAGAGAGAGAGAGAGAGAGAGAGAGAGAGAGAGAGAGAGAGAGAGAGAGAGAGAGAGAGAGAGAGAGAGAAAAAAAAAGAGAAAGACATTTAAGTACGCCTTTCCCAATGACGGATAGACTACCGTACCATGAGGATGACGCCTCTGTCTTCGATGACCGGAGGCACAGCTATACTAACAGACTCCCTAAAACAATCAGGGTGATCCCACTTGTCCTGGTCCCTTATAGGAAGCCCCTTTTGAATCGCGGGTCATGTAAGTGTGCACACTCCCTCTCGTCCATTTGAAAACAGTGAACTAGAGGCACATTTTCCAGCGAGAGATACCCGCCTTAGCTCGTTATGATCCTCTTGGATGCAGTTCTTCCACTCTGCACCTCTGACCAGCGCCACTGAATCATTCTCAAAAGACCCAGCGCCTTTGGGAGGCGATCAAGCCAACGTCTAGTCTCTGTCTTAGGTTGTTCCTCCGACAAATGCGTTCAAACACCGTACTTAGTAAAGCCACTCCTCTTTAAAACACCTTTACTCACACCCACGCCACAATAAGCAACCTGACTAACGCCCGTCTCGAAACAATTCAAACCATGAATCGGTTCCACAACTCAATCCTCTTGGTCAGCCCCTTTTCCAGAACGATACTTGACTCAGTCTCTTTAGATAATCCCTCTAAACACTCCTCAGGGAGCAAGTCCCTTTAAGCAGTACACCATGGGGCAATTTCTTCAAACGCTCTTTAAAAGTGTCATTCTTTTCAAACCATTATTTAATGGCTGTTCCTCCTAGGCAATCCACCCTGGGCAGTTCTCGGTGACTGATTCATGAGTTTTACCCTTTTTTTTTTTGTTTTAAATGAGTCTATCCACCCCCAACAAGACAGTCCCTTTAAACTATCCACCCGGGGTCAGTCCCTTTAAAGCAAGTTTCCAACGATGGTCCCTTTAAAATATCCTAAAAGAACCAATCCCTTTATAAAGTCCACCAACAACTAGTCCCCTCTTAACACTCCCTTTACGCAACTCACCTGGAGTCAAGCCATTGAAGTAATCCTCTACGATAATTCCTTTTTGAAGTCCTTTAAAAGTCATTCCTTTGAATATATTCCTCTAATCCCTTTACACAATCACCCCAAAAACCCAGCCTATTTGTGTAACCCTACAAGGAGCCAATCTCTTCATACATCCCTCCAAAGACCAGTATCCTCCAGCAATCATCCCAGACCCGCTCCTCTTTTAAATAACCCTCCAAAACCTAAACCTTTCACATTTTTCTCCCAAACTACGAAGGAAGAGCCAATATATACTCCTTCACTGTCTGTCGATTTCGCAGTGTCGTCTGTAGCCCCACAACTTGCTAGTGAGACCATGCTGTGAGGCTGCTTCTCTGATCAATCAAGCTATTTGAGGCCTCGACTCACAGGCCTTCGTACCCATCGCAGTCTGACTCATAAGGTACGTACACTTAGTAGATATCTTTATAGTGAGTCTTGGATTATCAACCACCATTATTTCTAAGCAGATGCAGAAGAGTTTCTCAAACTTTCAGACGTTTTCATGATTCTTATTTCCTCGTACTTATATAGGTGCCCTTCCTGGTCCCTCTGCTGTCCCTATTGTACCACTCTTCAGCCCCTGTCGTACCACTCTAATGTTCCTATTGTACCACTCTTTTGTTCCTATCCTGCCATGCTGTTCCTGTGGCATCACTCTTCTGTTCCTATGGATTGGGAACATAAGGCGTGATATTCAACCTCTACGAACACACTGCTCTGAGTGCTAGTCCCATTTAACAACCCTCCCCATTAACAATCTATTCAGTCAAGGCTTTCAGAGCCATCTGTCTCCTTATGCCATCTACAACCAGCTCCTTTCAACACTCACATTACAGCCAGTTCTATCAAACAGTCTAAGTAGGGCCAGTCCCTTTAAGTAAGCCTCCAAGAGCCCCGTCTCTTTAAACTATCCTTCAGAAGCAAATCATTCTAAACTATACTTCAAGATCCAGTCTCTTTAAGCACACCTCTAAAAGGCAGTCCTCTCATTTATCCTCCAAGAGGCAGCCCCTTTAAACAATTCCCGAGAGCCAGCCCCTTTAAGTAACCTTAAAAGGGCCAGTCGCTTTAATCAATCCTCTAAGAGCCGGTCCATCTAAACAATACCTCGAGAACTATTCCCTTTAACCAACCTTCCAAAGGCCACGACCTTTAAACGGTCCTCCAAGAGCTAACCCCTTTAAACAATCTTCCAAGAGCTAGGTCCTTTAAACAATCACCCAGAACCATTCCCTTTAAACAACCTTCAAAGTAGTAAGACCTTTAAACAGTCCTCTAAGAGCTAATCCCTTTAAAGAATCCTCCAAGAACTGAACCCTTTAAACAATCCCTAAGGCCCAGTCCATTTTAAACAATCCTACGAGAGCCTGTCCCTTTAAACAATCCTACAATAGCCTGTCCCTTTAAACAATCCTACAAGAGCCTGTCCCTTTAAACAATCCTACGAGAGCCTGTCCCTTTAAACAATCCTACAAGGGCCTGTCCCTTTAAATAATCCTACAAGAGCCTGTCCCTTTAAACAATCCTACAAGAGCCTGTCCCTTTAAACAATCCTACAAGAGCCTGTCCCTTTAAACAATCCTCCAAGAGGCAGTCCCTTTAAACAATCCTCCAAGAGCCTGTCCCTTTAAACAATCCTCCAAGAGGCAGTCCCTTTAAGGAGGCCACGAAGATAGCAAATACTTTTGTCGTGTGGAGTGAGCAACTTGCCTCGGCCAGGATCATAAAATGTTAAGTTTACTCTGACTTCGACCTTGTGTGTGAGGCTGGCCGGGGAGCCTGCAAGCTGTGGTGGTGGTGGTGGTGGTGGTGGTAGTGGTGGTTGGTTGGTGGTGGTGGTGGTTGGTTGGTTGGTTGGTTGGTTGGTTGGTGGTGGTGGTGGTGGTGGTTGGTTGGTTGGTTGGTTGGTTGGTTGGTTGGTTGGTTGGTTGGTGGTGGTGGTTGGTGGTGGTGGTGGTGGTGGTTGGTTGGTGGTGGTGGTTGGTTGGTGGTGGTGGTGGTGGTTGGTTGGTGGTGGTGGTGGTTGGTTGGTTGGTTGGTTGGTGGTGGTGGTCATGATGATGAAGGAGGTGTGATGATGATGATGATGGTGCGGCTTGGTATTGTGGTGACACTGGTGGCGGTGTGGTGATAATGGTGGTGGTTTCGGGGCGATGCGGGGGATGGTGCCTGACGCTGTTGCCATTATTGCTAGTAGTTGTGGTGGAGTTATGGTGGTGTGGTGATAGTGGCAGAAGAAGTGGTGGTGGTGGCGGTGTGGTGACAGTGGCAGAAGTGGTGGTGGTGGTGGTGGTGGTGGTGACAGTGGTGGTGGTGGTGGTGGTGGTGGCGTGGTGACAGTGGCAGAAGTGGTGGTGGTGGTGGTGGTGGTGGCGGTGTAGTGACAGTGGCAGAAGTGGTGGTGGTGGTGGTGGTGGTGGTGAGACAGTCCTGGCGTTGGGGATTGTTGGTGATTGTTGTTGTTGTAGTTTTGGTGGTGGTTGTTATCGTAATGCGACAAAGTAGACGACGGTGTGGGGTGTGCTAATGTGGTGTGGTGACGGTGCTGGGGAGGTGTCATGGCAGTGCTAGCGGCGGCGAGGTGTAGGGTGATGCTGAGGCAGCGTTGGCAAGTGAGGGCAGCAGTAGTAGTAGTAGTCACAGTGGTACAGACTTCGAGTAACTGGTGTGGTGGAGAGTTTCTGTGACCACACCACACTGCTGGTGATGCGGTGGTGGAGCATTTCCACACTGCAGCAGAACACCCCATTCCCCCATAACTAAAACTGTTTATAAAAGGGATTTCGCCGACTGTGCGAGATGCCGGTGAGCGGATGTCGGTGGATGGGAGACACGTTCTGTCATCACCTGCTGCCGGGTCGGTGGCAGCTCTTTAAAAGGTTTCCAAGGTTTCCTAGGGTTATCTAAAACGTTTCTTGGGGTTCTCTAGGGATGCTCTACTCTTCTACCTTATTCTGTTTACTGTGATGCCCGAATCCACCTACCTTTGTCACGCAAATTTTCAGTTCGTCCACCTCTTTGAAGAGGGTAAGGAGCGGAGGTAATCTAAAGACTGTTTGTCCTTTTCTGTTTTCACTCCAATGTGCCTGTCATAATAAAGAAGGGAAGATAAGCTTGTCTACCCGGCCACGTCTTTTCTTAATAGGTTACACTCACTGCCTCGTGTCTCGTCCATCATAAGGTGTGTCTCTTGGTCTCCCCCAGCCTACCTGCTGAGAGGAGGAGCTGACGTGAGAACAGCTTCTGTCTTTCATTGATGGCTGGCTTCCATCTTGCTGGGAGAGGCGACACCTGTCCCCACAACAGGCGGTGGGTTTTAAACCCGTCCCTAGGATAGGTGGTGGTGGGGGAGGGGTCTTCACCTGCCCTTACAACAGGTGGTGGGGGGTCTACAGCAGTCCTCACAACAGGTGGTGGGGGTCTACACCTGCCCTTACAACAGATGGTGGGGTTCTACACCAGTCCTCACAACAGGTGGTAGGGGTCTACACCTGCCCTCACAACAGTTGGTAGGGGTCTACACCTGCCCTCACATCAGGTGGTAGGGTGTATACACCTGTCCCCACAACAGGTGGTGGGGGTCTACACCAGTCCTCACAAAAGATGGTGGGGGTCTACACCTGCCATTGCAACAGGTGGTGGGATCTACACATGTCCCTACAACAGGTGGTAGGATCTACATCTGTCCCAACAACAGGTGGCAGGGTGTGCAGCCAGCATGTTGAACACTCGTTGGCCCCGGATGCTCAAGGGATTTTGTGTGTGTGTGTGTGTGTGTGTGTGTGTGTGTGTGTGTGTGTGTGTGTGTGTGTGTGTGTGTGTGCGCGCGCGCGCGCGCGCGCGCGTTAATCGTCCCTTCTAATTTCAGTGGCAATATTTTACACAAAGTTTTCCACGTCTTTTGTGTCAACAGGGAATCATTTCTTCGAGGAGGATGTGGACAATGCCCTCTAAGATTGTACACATCTTCCCTCTACACTACAGGGAGTACAACAGCCTCGGTGATTTCAGATGCTATCAGTTGTTCAGTTCCATCACCGCGTCAGTGCGGGACGAGAATTATTTCTGCATACCTTCTAACTGCAGTTTAAGCAGCTTTGAAGAGTGGTGCCAGTGCACTGCAGTCATCTATTCGTGAGAACACTGGCGCCTTGAAGAGCATCATCATCGCTTTCTCCCCTCTTTGTCTTGAAGATCCGCATGATCCGGCTTACCACCTCCTCAGATGAAGAAGCAACTGCTGCCCTGTTTTTATTCGCTGAAGGTGAGGATCATCAGGGATTATCATCCCGATGTCTCTTACATTGTTCATCCGTGATAAGAGGTTTATATCTTCGTCCGGTATTCTGCAGCGCTGCTTTCAATTCTTCACTCTATCCTTGCTCATCCCCAGAGAGAAGCATGCTATTCACGGCGGCCCAGCGGGAGACTTCGTTTATGTCAGTTTCTAGTTTCTCAGTGCATTGTTCTGGTGAGACGTCTCATACCCCATGCAGTATCGTCTGCTAAGGATGATACTTAGTCATGACTCGAAGTCTGCGCCAACATCCGAACTGAGAACGGAAGTGGTGCGAGTGCAGTTTCTTAAAAGGCCTGAGATCTTTTAACAGCAGAGGCGCTGGGAACAAACCTGATTCACAACAATGTGTTGTGATCTGTTAACTGAAAAGCTGCACGTCTAAATCCCAAATAGCGGATCACTCCCCCCAACCCACCCCACCATTTCCTTTACGTGTAACCCTGCCAAGTGTAATTTCGTCCACCACTCTCACTGTATATGTTCTTGAGTGACTGGTGGGCAGCATCCACAATCCACTGACAGTCAATACAAAGAAGACAATAATTCCGTGGCAAGATTTTTGTTTTTTCTTTTTCCCCCGCCGCTCTTTGGCTGCGTCGTTCAATAACCTTCGTAACAGGCTGTAAGGGTAGGTCGTTTCCTTGGCATATATATATATATATATATATATATATATATATATATATATATATATATATATATATATATATATATATATATATAATATATATTGATATATTGATATATCATAAAAAATTCTTTGATCATCATCTTTGTAACTACCCCTGTTCTATCTGTAACAAATACATGAGCAACGCTGATCCCATCACACTTTATACACCGATATGCAACGTCTTCAAACTGACTGTTGAACATTCCTTCACATCTGGCTACGTTTTTTTTTTCTTTTTTTTTTTTTTTTGCCTTTGTTACCATTCGATTTATTGTATATTTATTCATTTGTTTTCAGTAATTCAGTGCCTGCCTGCCTGCCTATTCACTTACCTTTAACTTAACGTTGACTTTGGAGGTCGTCTACCCCCACAGCCCTCGGCCCCAGGCCAAGTTGCTGTGTTGTTCCGTTGGTCGGCCAGGCTCTCGGAGGCTGCCGCCCGCAGGCCTACATAACCATCACAGCTTGCTCGCTTCTGCTACAGTTTATAAAGCCCTCACCCACGGGCCTTCTTGAATTTCTCCACCCGGCAGACCGCAGTGTTTGTAATAGCTGCAGGCAATGTGTTAAGCAGTCTTGAGGGCCCCGGATGCTTTAAGTCTTTTCTCTTGTTTATAACCCATTCTTCTTTTTTTTTTTCTGTTTTGGGCTACACTGTTGATGCTTAACAGTCTTGGAGAACGTCATCTTTCGCATGTCCTCTCTTGCCTTGTCTTGGAGGTTCGCAAGATCCAGCCTGCCATCCTTACTGCAAGAGGCACCCACCTGTTGCTCTATGGTGCTCGCTGAAAAGTTATGGTCGCCAAACGTGATAACTCGAACGTTTCACGGTGTTATGTCTCGTCGTCAAGGTGTCTGTTTCTGTGTGGAATTCTTTAATGCTCTTTATTTCTTCGTTTCATCCATGAGGAGTAAGTAGATGAAACTTTTCACCACATAATAGAAACATGATATTTTTCAGTTTGCTCACCAAAAGAATAGGTTTATGTTTGCCTGTACTTTCCCAGTGTTATCTACAGATTAGAATTCCAGACGTATTCTAGCACCACCTGCAAAGTATGAAACTGTAGCTCGTATGTCCATCAATGTCCGATACAAGAATGAGAAACAGCAGAGGCGCGAATGCATTTAAATGCCTTGGGAAGACGGGGACCCTGAAGTCTAGTCCTCGGGCAGAGAGCAATGGGCGTGCTTTGCATGACCCTCTGGAAGTCCTGTGGCGCTTAAATATCTTTTCTAAATACTTCTCTAAAAATTTCTTTCTTTTTTTAGACTCTCGTAGAAAAAAAAATATCCTCGTGGCCTCGTCTGTAGATTGCGCGATTGTGACAACCCTTTCGAGGTGGTTGGATGGGGTTGTGGTGGGTTGGGGTAAAGATGGGGAGCTTTACAGACGGAGGTGTGGGTACAGTCTGTGAGGAGGGGAAGGCGAGTTGCAGATGCCTCATCATGTGGCAGCTACAGGACTTTGAATCGTAAATTCCCTGCAATAGATTCAGCACATGTTTCATCCCTTCCAACACCTGATAAATGCATTCCAAAACCCATTACTTCCTTCTTTAATTCCAAGGCTGAGGCAGTGATAAGAGTTGAGGCATTCACCTTTAATCAGAGTTTCAACATTTCCTTGTCAGTCAGGTCAAGGCAGGAAATGACGCCTTTGAAACTATGGGTCTTGACTTTAGACAACTCATGGAAGGTTGGTACGTCGGGATGAATCAAACAAACAGACAAACGAACAAAAATCAAACACTCACTTGTATGAAAAATATGCCATAATAAAGATGTCTGGTGGCCCTAATTAGTGTCTGCTAGTATTCACGTCTTAATTAGTGTACTCCAGTTATAATGTATCTCTTCACGTGCTTTTAACAGCCACTATAACTAAAGCATTTCTGTTTACAGGCCATAACTAGAGCACTGGAACTAACCAGGGCTGAATTAGTGTGCTACTGACAACGCGTCATAACAGAAATATTGTTGAGAGCAGCAGGCCTTAACTGCTGAAGCATTACTGTTGTTAATGAGTCCTAACTACTGTGTACTGCCGTTAATGAGGTTACGAACAGTTCATTATTGTTCCCAGCCATCGTCAGGGGAGAATCAACCACACCACTGCTGGTAACAGAACCTCATTAGAAAAACGCTCTCAAAAATAGACCCTAGCCACCTCTGTTGTCTGTGGTCACCTAACACAAAAAATCAGTCGACGAGTCTAAAGGAAGTATGCGTATTAAGTGCCTCTTGCTAGATCAGTTCGGTCCCAAAGACTTAATCTAAACCCAAGGCCAGTAAAATACAATGACCTACACCTATATTATAAAAAGACGATCCTACCTTCTGTGCATCTGCAGACTCGCCGAGGAAGTTGCCTAGACGCAAGATGACTAACCCCTGCGCACACAACTGCCAATAATATACTATTTCCTTGGTAGGATAGACACTGCAGGCCGGCGGGGTGATAAATTCTTGGGGAAATATTTTGTTGTTGTGCGTGAAGGTTGTGTCGGCAGTAGGGGAGGTACGAAGAGGAAAAATGGTGGTATAAATGATTATACTTCTGAACAATGCCATTCCGCCATTCAGGGTATGGTGGCTAGGGAGGGAGGAAATGGTGGTGGTGAGGAAGGGAATGGAGGCCAGGGAATGAGGTAGCGGTGGTGGTGGCTGTGGTGAGGGACAGTGTGGTAGCCAAGGAGGGAGAGAATAATGGGGGGTGGGTAGGAGGGTGTGGCAGCCATTCGTATGAGCGAGCTGACGAGGCCCACAAATCTGCTAATAATAATGAGAAGCCAAAACCAGCCTGCTGATTAAATGACAAAGGGAAAAAAAAATCTCAGCAGGAGGCTACAGCTACCGAACAACAGTTCCCTCTCGACAACATCAACCCAAAGGTGTTCGACTTTGGGATCCACAAGTGGAGACGATAGTAAAAGCACTTACTGGTTTGTTTACTTCATATTTCTCGGTTATAAAGCGTCGCACCTGAGATTCTGGGATTATTTTCGGGCCAGACTGATATCCTGCCAAGTATTTACCTGCATTTCTTTCGCCTGAGAGATATCATGAGTTTATTCTGGGGTTTTAAGTGGTAGTGAACACTCTCATATCTCGCAGGTACACCGCCTGCAACCCGAGACTTAGTTAGGGATTCTTCAGTTATATATCTCGTCGAGGGCAACGGCGGAGGCACGCCATGTTCTCAAGGTGCTGTGCGCGGGGTACTCACACAGACTGTCATAAACATGTCCGGGCAGGCGCTTGTGGTGATGGCGAAGAGATTCCTTTAATACCACCCCTGGTTTTGCTCTCTCTCTCTCTCTCTCTCTCTCTCTCTCTCTCTCTCTCTCTCTCTCTCTCTCTCTCTCTCTCTCTCTCATTCTGTGACGAAGGCAGGTGTGGTGTGGCGTGTATTTACAGAACTTCAGTCACTAAACGAGAACATTAGCTTAAACAGTATCTTGCAGCTTTGACCCGCACTGGGAAACACATCCTTGGTCCTCGGATTCCACTCACCGACGTAAAACACCCACAAAGAGAGGAGGGGGGGGGTTGTCGGCCACCGCGCTTCCCCTGGAGGTTGACAGATCCTTCTCGAAACCTACGGGAACCCACGTCCAAACTCCCTGCTCGAGGAAACGATCCTGGGAAGACCTCCTAAGCAAGGAGACATGAATGAGGACCCGATAGACGTTTCGCACCTGTTGGGCGGGGCAGTTATACCTCCTGACCTGACACCCACGGCCTGACACCAACCCATGACACCCCGGCCTGCCACCACGGCCCGAACAGCTGAAGAACAAGAAAAAAACGATCCCCGGAACACTGTTTAACTACTGACAATGACGCAGTTATCTCTGGCGTGTCTCAGGCGCACGTCGCTGGGAAGAGACTGGAAATTATACCTCTTAGGGCACGGCTTGAGACATGGCCTTGCAGCAGCAGCAGCAGCAGCAGCGGCGGCGGCGGCGGAGACGACGCCACGTGAAGCCCAAGAAAATTACACGTTGCGGAGACAACACTGACGCGACTGACAGCTCGCCTCTACTCCTACAACATCCAGCGCGCAGTCGCAATAGATTTTTTTTTTCTATTCTGCTTTTTTTTTCTAATTCTGAAGGCTATGCATTGTGAGGCTATGTGTACGTCAGACTGTCCGGAGGTAAGAAAATAATATCGTAGACACATACACTACATATATATATATATATATATATATATATATATATATATATATATATATATATATATATATATATATATATATGAATGAATGGGGGCAGACAGTGTGAATTGTGTGCATGGGTATATATGTATGTGTCTGTGTATGTATATATATATATATATATATATGTGTACATTGAGATGTATATTTGCGTGTCTGGACGTGTGTGTGTATACATGTGTATGGGGGTGGGTTGGGCCATTTCTTCCGTCTGTTTCCTTGCGCTACCTCGCAAACGCGGGAGACAGCGACAAAGCAAAAAAAAAAAAAAAAAAAAAAAAAAAAAAAAAAATATATATATATATATATATATATATATATATATATATATATATATATATATGTATATATATATATATATATATATATATATATATATATATATTCTTTTATCCATATTTGCATGGATTGACTTCAGGTTTACGAGATGTTTCTAGCATCGCTATATCCCGTCTTAGCTAGGTAGCGCCAGGAACAGAGGAAGCAATGGTCTCACTTCGACATTGCCCATCCTCGAGCTGTCACGTGTGTAATGTACCGAAACCCGAGCCTCAAACCACCTGCTAAGCCCCGCGGACCATCTCGCAGCTTCCCCTAACCACTTTATAAGCCCCTCGTTCGGCCCACCGACAAAACACGACGCTCCCTGTATGCCACATCGCTTCAATTCTCATCTCTGTCCCGTGCATGCCTCGCACCCTCCCGAAGACACGCACACGAGATGGGACCCTACGTGGGGCTGTTATAAAACTCCCTACCTGTGCTGTACGAACAGGTTAAGTACAAGAAGTTAACTGACATATATCAACGCACACACAAACACAAACACACACACACACACACACACACACACATACACATACACACACACACACACACACACACACACACACAGTACAGCAAACCCAGTGGGCTCCACCTCTTTCTGAAGACGGGAAATTTCAAGCGATGTACACGATGCTGCAGGAAAGGTTGGATGCAGTGTACACCGTGCTGCTGGGGAAGGGGGTATGGGAGGGGAAGAGTGCAGTGTACACTGCTACAGAGAAGGCAAAGGGGGCGGGGGGCGGGGGGAGGAAGTGGTGCAGTGTACACTGCTGCATGGAAGGAGGAGGAGGAGGAGGAGGAGGAGGAGATGTACACTCTCCCCCCCTTCTCCGTCCGTCTCCCGTATCCCCCCTCACAAATACGACCCTCGCATAACGACGTCAGAGGAGACAAGGTCATGCAGGCAAGCAGGCTCCATCCACCAGCACAAAAAAATAACCAGTTGAAATCAGTGTCAGGCGGGACTGTGTGCCTTGCGCCACGCATGACCAAGACGCCCTGGGGGGAAGCCATGCGTGGCCCTCGCCATGCACCCTGCATGACACTCCTCCTCCGTCCGCTCCTCCTTCAGCATGGCGTATGAGCTCCCCCTCTCCTCCAAGGCAATCCTGTTCACCTCTCACTCACCGCCCTGCTTGATCCCCTGCGGAACACCTGCTGTAACCTCCACACCCCTGGCTCTGCTGTAACCTCCACACCCCTGGCTCCCCTGGCCCTGCAGTAACTACTGTCTGTCTGTCTGTCTCTCTCTCTCTCCCTCTGTCTCTCTCTCTCCCTCTGTCTCTCTCTCTCTCTCTCTCTCTCTCTCTCTCTCTCTCTCTCTCTATATATATATATATATATATATATATATATATATATATATATGTGTGTGTGTGTGTGTGTGTGTGTGTGTGTGTGTGTGTGTGGTATTCCCCACAAACCTAGCTTCGCTGTACCTTAAGACCCGACTCTTTTACACACACACACACACACACACACACACAGCTGGCTCCGCCCCCCCGAGGAACCTTTCACCACTACAGAGGCCCTGGTCTGGCCAGCTGGGGGCTGATGTCACCACGCCAGCTGGAGTTTACAACGGCCTGATGTCAAGCAGCTGGCGTGTTTACCAAGCATGCATCGTTAGCTGAGCAGTGTATCGATGTGGTCTGGCCCATGTGTGCCTCCGGTGGGTTATGATCGGGTGGGTTATGATCGGGTGGGTAATGATCGGGTGGGTTATGATCGGGTGGGTTATGATCGGGTGGGTTATGATCGGGTGGGTAATGATCGGGTGGATTATCATCGGGTGGGTTATGATCGGGTGGATTATCATATGGTGGGTTATGATCGGGTGGGTTATGATCGGGTGGGTTATCATCGGGTGGGTTATCATCGGGTGGGTTATGATCGGGTGGATTATCATATGGTGGGTTATGATCGGGTGGGTAATGATCGGGTGGGTTATGATCGGATGGATTATCATATGGTGGGTTATGATCGGGTGGGTTATGATCGGGTGGGTTATGATCGGGTGGGTTATCATCGGGTGGGTTATGATCGGATGGATTATCATCGGGTGGGTAATGATCGGGTGGGTTATCATCGGGTGGGTTATGATCGGGTGGGTTATTTCTATTGTACGTGTGGCTGGGGAGGTGTTATGTGTGTGTGTGTGTGTGTGTGTGTGTGTGTGTGTGTGTGTGTGTGTGTGTGTGTGTGTGTGTGTGTGTGTGCATCCTTGGTCCAGACGTACATTTTTTCATGTACACACACACACACACACACACACACACTCACACACACACAAACACACCTTCATCCGATCCTCCAACATGGGTAGGGGGGGTGAGAGAGATATGAGAGATCTTTCTCTCTTTACTTCACTTAAATCTCTTCCTTCACTAAAAGGCGTCCAGGAAATTCAAAAGCTCTAAATAAAACCAACCAAAATTTTTTTTTGGCCTCTCTCTCTCTCTCTCTCTCTCTCTCTCTCTCTCTCTCTCTCTCTCTCTCTCTCTCTCTCTCTCTCCCACAACACAAGCCTCGTAAAAAAAGAAAAAAAGATATATCTATACTTTTTGCTCTTCGTTAACCATATCATCCTCTCGTCTTCTTTAGCCCCCACCCCGCCCCACACCCTCAACACCCCGCCCCACCCCCTCAACACCCCGCCCCACACCCTCAACACCCCGCCCCACCCCCTCAACACCCCGCCCCACACCCTCAACACCCCGCCCCACCCCCTCAACACCCCGCCCCACCCCCTCATCACCCCGCTCCACACCCTCAACACCCCGCCCCACACCCTCAACACCCCGCCCCACACCCTCAACACCCCGCCCCACACCCTCAACACCCCACCCTACACCCTCAACATCCCGCCCCACCCCCTCAACACCCCGCCCCACACCCTCAACACCCCGCCCCACACCCTCAACACCCCGCCCCACCCCCTCAACACCCGCCCCACACCCTCAACACCCCGCCCCACCCCCTCAACACCCCGCCCCACACCCTCAACACCCCGCCCCACACCCTCAACACCCCGCCCCACCCCAACACCCCGCCCCACACCCTCAACACCCCGCCCCACACCCTCAACACCCCGCCCCACACCCTCAACACCCCGCCCCACACCCTCAACACCCCGCCCCACACCCTCAACACCCCGCCCCACACCCTCAACACCCCGCCCCACACCCTCAACACCCCGCCCCACACCCTCAACACCCCGCCCCACCCCCTCAACACCCCGCTCCACCCCTCAACACCCCGCTCCACCCCCTCAACACCCCGCCCCACACCCTCAACACCCCGCCCCTCCCCCACAAAAAGTGGAAAAGTTTTATCAAGCTTTCTTAAACTTTCGCTACTTCAGGTCCTTCCCTGGGCCACTGGCGTCACACGCTGGCTGTGGACTCCTGACTCTTATACTCTTCTAACTTCCTCAAAGAGAAACAAAAACAAGAGCAAAATGCCCTTCCCTCCTCTCTTTAATCTTTCCTTGTTCAGTTATCATGTTCTCGTCTCCTTCAAGAACATCATCAGCTCTTGTGTTTATCATCTGTTCACCAAGTGACAAGGGCTGTCTAAACAAATAAACAAGAGCCGCCATAAAATAACAACAAAAACAAAACAAAAAAAAAGGTTACAGCGACCAAAGGACGCGAGAGGCTAACCACCATCATCACAACTCACATCATTATCACAACACCATCACCATCACATCATCACCATCATCATCATCATCATCACAACTCCATCATCATCACATCACCATCATCATCATCATCATCATCACAACTCCATCATCATCACATCATCACCATCATGGCAACACCACCATCATCACAACACCATCATCACATCACCACCATCATCATCATCATCATCATCACAACTCCATCATCATCATCACATCATCACCATCATGGTAACACCATCATCACATCATTACAACTCCACCGTCACCATCATCACAACTCCATCACCATCATGGTAACACCATCATCACATCATCACAACTCCACCGTCACTATCATCACAACATCATCACCATCATGGTAACACAATCATCATCACAACACCATCATCACATCATCACAACTCCACCATCACCATCATCACAACATCATGGTAACACCATCACCATCACAACTCCATCATCATCATCATCACAACAGTATCATCACTACCACCACCACAACACCATCATCCAGATGGTCCCCAGCTGCCCAGCTGGCAGGCCCCTTACCTCCTGATCCACCTGCGCCTCCTCCCAGCTGGAGGTGACTCACCTACGGGGGAAGAAAAGAAATATGTTAATAAATGAAGAAAAAAATGAAATATATTGAGGGAAATATTGCTACGATAACAGGAGAAATATGGCAGTAAAGGGAGGGGTAACTTTCGGCCATATTGTGGCAACACAAAAGTCGCCATTCAACACAAATGGCAATGCCACGGTTGACATGGCCTTGGCAAACCCCTACACTGGACTTGCAAACGCGCCTTGACATCTTAAGGGTATCGTCCTACCATTATCAAATATCAATTCGAGGAAACCACCGTCTTCCTTCCTTCCATCCTCTCTCTCTCTCTCTCTCTCTCTCTCTCTCTCTCTCTCTCTCTCTCTCTCTCTCCTCCTCGCACATTCTCTCTCACTCTCTCTCTCTCTCTCTCTCTCTCTCTCTCTCTCTCTCTCTCTCTCTCTCTCTCCCTGCAACACATTTTCTTCAACTCTCTCTCTCTCTCTCTCTCTCTCTCTCTCTCTCTCTCTCTCTCTCCTCGCACCACATTTTCTTTCAAACTCTCCTCTTCCCCTCCCTCACCCCTATCCCGTTCTCTTCCCTTCGGCATGGCCGTCCTTCAGGAAATCGTTGATTGATCAAGCTGTTGTTGTCCCGTTTTGAGTAGCCAGCTGGTGGAGCCTCGGCTTGTCCAGCTGTATACGAGGTGCCAGCCACCTGGGCGTGGTAAACAACACCTCCCCCCCTCCCCCCAACAACTGATCAATCACCTCATAGTTACACCGTCCCAGCTGGGTAATTAGCCCTCAACGACGAGCTAATTGGGAGAGGCGCTAACTGCCTTTCAACAGCATCTAGACTCAAGAACTCTACTGAAGGAGGAGGGAAAAGTCCGACTGAAAGTGTTGACGCGTCCCCAGCGACCGACTGCTTGAGACGCCCCCCCGGCCGAACTCGACGCCCCGGCCGACGCCCCTTGGTTGACACGTCCCCCAAGGGAGACCCGACCCACCGACCAACGACCAGCTGGTAAGGCGCCTCAACCATATAGATAAGAACTATCGACATAGTGTTGGCAAAGCTTCGACCGATCACCCGACCAGCTCTTGAGACGTCCCAGACACCGACTGACCGACCGACCGAAGCAATCCCGACCGACCAGGCCCATCCACCGGACACCTGCTTAAGACACGCCGGCCGACCGACCCAACCGAACCCCATCGACCGACTCTTACTTCGCATGAAGTGACCAGCGGAGGAGGGAGACCTACTGATTCCGAGGCCATCACGAATCATCGACCAGTTTTCGGCCGAATCACATGCTTCACCTGGCCGTCACGAATCATCGACCAGGTCGAATCACGTGCCTCCGAGGGTCAAACGTTTTGACCTCGAGTAACACTGGTGCCCTGGGTTCCATCCTTAACGTGACGACAGAGAGGTGGATGGACACAGGAGGGAGGCGGAGGAGGAGGAGGAGGGTTAGGGAGGGAGAGAGGGAGGGAGGTGGGTTAGATGGAAGAGACAAAGATGGAGCCGGAGGGGAGAGAGAATGCGGGGATAGAAACCTGGGATAGGTCTGCGAAAAGGGGAAAGGGTATGCGGGGTTAAGAGGGCCAATCACTTCGTCCCATTCAGAGCAGACTGAACACAATAAGGGCGATGGGACTGGCGTGTCCTAATCCTCATCCACTCCACCTGATCGAGAGGAACCATTACAGTCACCCCTCATCCACAATACGGCTGAAGGCTACCTCTTCCACTCACCCTCACACTATCTGCATGACACCATATCTGCGCCACAATCCACATTACTTCTCCAGCACCTCAAACACAGCCAGCCCCCCCACAAGACACTACGGTATCCTCTACTTCTAAACACGCCTACAGCACTCATCTCCCGTCTTACAGCCCCTTGAGAAAACATGCCTCCAGTATTTCCATTCCATCTCCAACGTAACTATAAAATTCCTCAAACATCCTTCCAAAGCCCTAGGATACAACTGCTCCAAAATAGGAGCACCGCTTCATCCTCCCGTCACGTCTCCAACCCCTCACCTCTCCAGGACACCTAAAGTTTCTCCACCTAACCTCCTCCGCCAATTGCCCCAGCATACATAGCCCTTATTCGACATACATCGCACACACACATGCTATATATGTAGCATCTGTGTTCGATATGCATCGCCCATACCCTATCTATGTGCGTCGTCCTTCCTCTATATATACGTCGCCATCGCCAAATATGCGTCGCTCCCACGAGTCTTGCCAGAGCTCAGTCGTATTGAGGTCTGACAGGCGCTACTACGTCGCCTCCCACATCATGAAAGCGTTTGCTTGTTTAATACCTGTCAGATCGAACGGTCGATCTGTGTGGCTGGGCCAACTGGTCGATGTGTCTGGTCGAATCGTCACCTACCATGTGGCCTACTGACCTCTCAAGTCGGAAGCACCTGGCAGCACTGGTCGTGTAATCAGGTAGCCTTCGGTGTTTGGGTTAGACCAACTTGGTAGGACTTCTGATCCGTCAGCTTCCTCGATATGTGGCGGCGGTCGATCAGTCGAGCCGTAGAGGTCGGCCTGGGCAAGTCGTCGGCCGGAACTGTCGTCGAATCTGTTCAAACAGTCAGCACGACTGTAAATACGACCTGCGTGGTCGATGCTCGTCGTTTTTGAGGAGGGGTCGGGGTCTTCCTGGCTGGCTAGATGACTCTGTCCTTCCAGGTACTACGATCGGGAAGCTTGGCTGGGTTGTTGTGGTCGACCTACCTTTACATGGTCTGTCTGGTCGGGGTCGTCGGGTCAGCTTGTAAATCAAGTGTCTAACAGTCGGGTCAGCCTGTAAATCAAGTGTTTACCAGTTGGGTCAGCTTGTAAATCGTGTCTAACAGTCGGGTCAGCTTGTAAGTCAAGTGTCTAACAGTCGGGTCAGCTTGTAAATCAAGTGTCTAACAGTCGGGTTAGCTTGTAAATCAAGTGTCTAACAGTCGGGTCAGCTTGTAAATCAAGAGTCTAACAAGCGGGTCAGCTTGTAAATCAAGTGTCTAACAGTCGGGTCAGGCTTGTAAATCAAGTGTCTAACATTCGGAACAGCTTGTAAATTCAGTACCTAACACTAGGATCAACACGCAATTTCAGCGCTTAACTGCAGAATCAGCTTTGTAAGTTCAGGTTAGGGCCAGCTTGTAAATTCACTATCCAACAACCGGGAAAGCTTGTAAACTCAGTGCCTAACGGTGGGGGGCGGGGGGGGGGGGTTAGCTTGTAAATTCTGTATCCTAACACAGTATTACAATAAATCAAATGGAAAAGTTTATGAAGAGAAACTATCAAATCACCGCAACGAAATTCCTCATTTTCGTCTGCCATCACGAAATGTATGGGGGACAATGATAAAGAAAATGACACCATCGCAACTGCGTTATTCTGTCAATTTTTGTACACTGACCAAAACAACGAGAGTTGTCAGGACCAGCAGCATTTTCCAAAAGCGGACCATTACAAAACACACACACACACACACACACACACACACACACACACATACGCAAAAAAACTCCTTGAATTATCTTTTGGAATTATCAAATAGTCGTAAAATAACTGGTACAGGAGAATGAAAAAAAAAGAGACCTACATATAATGGAGAGAGAGAGAGAGAGAGAGAGAGAGAGAGAGAGAGAGAGAGAAGAGAGCGTGTGTAGGTTTCTGAAGAGTGTGTGTGGCGCGTGGTTAGCCGCCGCCGTTGTTGTACAATGGGTAAAATAAATTACAAACGCCCGCAGCTTTAACCTGGCGACCTTATTCAGGCACAAATGTCATGAGGCAGTCATCTTGCAGTGACATTTTGATGGGTGTAATTACTGCGCGTTGGCTTACTAAACGGCCCTTGTTATGTGTGTGTGTGTGTGTGTGTGTGTGTGTGTGTGTGTGTCCTCCGCCTATATAATCTTACTAACAAGATAGTGTGTTCTCCGGGGGCGGGCGGGGCAGGGGCAGGGCTGGCAGTATCTTTTTTTTTTTCTTTTCTTTTTCCAGGTCACAACGCTACACGGCAGACGAAAGTCTCGTCTGTCACACGAAGGGGGAAGGGTAGTAGAATGGAAGTCGCCATACACGACCCCTAGGAAAAAAAAATATATATATAGTAAAGTCCAATCCTCGAGCGATTGAAAAACCTAAATTTCTTTTGTGACGAACAACGAAGAGATCGTACGAGGACAGCTCTTCCCCACGGAACAAATACACACGAGGACAAAACGTATCGCTTCAGCTAAGGCGCTGCTGTATTTGTTGTGGAGTGGAGTTTGTTTGCTGGCCATGGCAACACCAACAAGATGATGTTCTTTTTTTTTCTTTTCTTTTTTTCTGGTCTATAGTTAACTGGTGCAGGGAGGGTGGGGGGTAATTTGAGGTGATTCGGTGTGTTGGGTGGAGGGAGAGAGTGGAGATCCATACACATACATACATACATACATACATATATATATATATATATATATATATATATATATATATATATATATATATATATATATATATATATATATATATTATTTTGCTTTGTCGCTGGGAATTCCGGTCTGATAACTGTCCAATATATACTTCGTCTCGTCTCCCTCAACTTTATTTCTTCCATCTACCCATTTTTGAAAAAAGATTAATTATGAAGAACAAAGTCAAAACTGAAACGGATTTCAAATGCACGTTAAGTTCCTCCAGTTCCCCCGGTGAGGAAACGTGAACCGATAGAGCAACTCACAATACCCTCGGCTGGATAGCCATGCTGAGGCGCTGAAACAGAAAGTTGTATAGTCTCACGCCCTGAGTCGACTTGATTAGCCCGGAGCCAACAGAAGGATATTGTGGTTCCAGGACCCACGTTTTGTTCTTATTTGCTTTTATCCAAAGTCTACTGCACCCCTTTCTACATCACACACACACACACACACACACATATATATATATATATATATATATATATATATATATATATATATATATATATATATATATATATATATATTCCCCACCATCGTCCAGCTTCAACGAGGGCAACGTGAAACAAACCCAAAAGAGCGAAAATGGAGACGAAGTCCTGGTGGGTTCTGTGCTGAAGGGCCGGACCAGATGACCCTGTGTGCAGCCATGCGCACGTGTACACACACACATACACACACACCCACCCACGTGGTCACTCCTCCACCAGCACTCAGTCAGTCCTGCTAACCTTCACATTCCTCGAGGTTCAGCTTGAGGAGTTTAGAAAAAAAAAGGAGGAGGAGGAGGAGGAGGAGGAGGAGGAGGAAGCAGGGTTTAACTAGCAAGGACTGGGTGAAACCCTCTGGCCACAACGGGAACCATCTGTGCTAAGAAACTGACCAACGCATCGAAGACGAGGAAGAGAGAAAAAAAAAGATGAGAAACACGAGGATCACGAAGATGAGACTATGAAAAAATGGAGGGTAAGAGGCAAGTGGGGGGAAAGAAAATCACAAAGGGGGAAAGAAAAATATTAGGTAAAAAAAACGAGTAACGAAGTGCAGGGAGGGGGGAGGGGGGAAAGGTAGTGGGACGAGGCAGGTCCACACGTGGTTCTTGGCCTCTGGTTCCCGTGGCCACTGCTGGTGGTGGTGGTGCTGCTGCTGCCTTGGGTCTTCAGCTTTAGCTGATACAGGAGAGATTGTAGGGCGAGCGACCACCGCCTCCGCCGCCGCCGGGTCTTCCCTGGCAGCCAGAGGGAATCACCCCCGACTCTGGCTGGTGTCCGCTGGCTTTGCCTGGCATGTTTTTCTGGGACTCTCTGAGGTTTACCGTCCATGGTTCTGGGATTCGTTAATGTCTCTGGTTCTACTAAATCCCTCTGAGGTCAGGCGAGTCTTCTGTGGATGTCGAGGTATGCTGGGGACACTCTGGCTGTGTGGGGGTGGAGGCGTGGGGGTTCCCTAGAGCAGTTGTGACAAGAGGGACGTGTGTGTGTGTGTGTGTGTGTGTGTGTGTGTGTGTGTGTGTGTGTGTGTGTGTGTTAGGTCCGTCTGCCTCTGCTCTGTGTGGGCGTGTGCTGCTGGTTGTGTGTCTAGCTGTAGGGTTTCATGGATCTGCCTCGAATCCCCCGGTTTGTCGGGGTTCTGTGAAGCTGTAGGATTTGTTGGGTCAAGTTGGATGTGGGATGGGTTGGCTCTTTTTCTTTTTCTCTGGGTGTTCGTGGTGGTGGGTGAGGGGGGTAAAGAAGGGACGGGGGTGTGGTCTGTCTGTCTGGTCTTTGGCGTCGACCGTCTAACTCAGATTTGTCGATGTTTGTTAGGTTCCATCTGGCAAGTGACACCGTGTTGGGTGGGGTTCCGTGGGTTTGTTAGGTCAGACTGGCTGTGGGGGTTTTGTTGGTCTAGAACCGCTGTGGGTATGTTGGTTTAGACTAGCTTTGGGGTTTTGCTTGTTTAGATTGACCTGGAGGTTTGTTGGTTTAGTCTAGAACTGTGGGGTTTGTTGTTTCGGACTGGGTTTGTGGTCTGCTGGTTTAGCTTGGCTTCGAGGTTTGTTGGTTCATAGTGGCTTAGGGGTCCGTTGGTTCAGAATACCTTTGGGGTCTGTTGGTTGACACTGGCTTTGGGGTCCGTTGGCTCGGACTGGCTTTGGGGTCTGTTCTACTACGACAACTACAGAGACTCTGGGTGAGGCGGGCGTGGGCTGGGAGAGACCCCCAAGCGTCGGCCGTGGTAATCAATACCATTACCTCTGGAGGTGCGACTCCTTCCTTAAATGGTGTGTGGATCATTAGCCCACAGGTAAATTGCCCTCATGCGAGGTTTCTGGCGCCCCTTGTAATTCTAATGGTTACATTATACTTGGAGGTTCTGGATATCTCTTTTTGTTTTGTTTTCACCCCCAGCATTATTTTTTTTTTTGGGGGGGGATAACTACTGAGCCTTTGGTCTCTCTCCGGCGCGAGTACTTTAATAAAAAAACAGATTTAGTTAGGTGCAATTACACACACACACACACTTATATATATATATATATATATATATATATATATATATATATATATATATATATATATATATACATATATATATATATATATCCCTGGGGATAGGGGATTAAGAATACTTCCCACGTATTCCCTGCGTGTCGTAGAAGGCGACTAAAAGGGGAGGGAGCGGGGGGCTGGAAATCCTCCCCTCTCGTTTTTTTTTTTTTAAGTTTTCCAAAAGAAGGAACAGAGGGGGCCAGGTGAGGATATTCCAAAAAAGGCCCAGTCCTCTGTTCTTAACGCTACCTCGTTAACGCGGGAAATGGCGAAAGTTTAAAAAAAAATATATATATATATATATATATATATATATATATATATATATATATATATATATATATATATATATATATATATAAGTGTGTGTGTGTGTGTGTGTCCCCTTGGTTTTCCTCTAGTCATTGCCATCTAAATAACCTGCGCAGCTGGTTCCAACCTCGTCCGTCCGTCCCCCACCTCTGTCACAGGCTGGAGGAGTCGACGCTCGGTAACTTGTATTACACACTTCTCGGAGTCACGGTGAATCGGTTGTCCACGCTTCTCAAATCTTGAAGAGATATGAAAATTCTTGTTTAATCTTAATGTTGCTTGACCGTGTCAGGAGGGCCGAGTTGCTGGCAGGATTGCTCCGCTCCGCCCCAGGTAGGGGCCACACACACACACACACACACACACACACACACACAAAGGTGCTCTCTCTCTTTCTTTGTTCTGTGTTTGTATTTTTCACTCCTGCTTGTGGTTTCTCCCCCCCTCACTTCCAGTTAGGCTTTCTCTTAGCTCTGCCTAGGCTCTACCCAGGATCTGCTAGAGGTCTCTCCTCAAACTACTTTCAATGATCTCTCCCCTAAATCTCGCTAAGCCTCTCTACTAATCTAACTTGGTTCTCTTCCCAGCTCTTATCAAGGTCCCCACCACCCTAGCTCCTGCCATCATTCCCTAGGCGATATCTTGTCCCTCTGTCAGGCCCTACCCAGCTCCCGTCACCCCCTCCCTAGCTCCTGCCAGGCCCTCCCTAGTTCCTGCCAGGCCCTCCTTAGCTCCTGTCAAGCCCTCCCTAATCCCGGAGGAAAACCTCCCAACTCCCTCCGCAATTCGACCCAGGGACTAAGGTGAACTGCTGTTCCTCTGAGCAGTCAGGCTGTTTGAGGGCGCGGCCCGCAGACTTCTTTGTAGAACGCGCAAAAAAAGATCCGACTGGTCTAATCCTGGCAAAGGGCCCTTGTCAGTCACAGCCCGTTCTCCGTCGTGCCACGAGTGACACAGGTCGAGTGTGCATTCTCTAGCGTGCCATTACTGGCACAAGTCGGGTGCGCATTCTAGGGATGCCATTACTGTCACACGTCTGGGGTGTGGGGGCGTTTTTCCGGTGTGCCACTAACGGCACAGCTCGGGCGTATGTGTGTCTTCGAGGGAGTGGGCGCTTTTGAGGTGGATGACGCCCTCAGTGTATCCACCCGTTTTCAAGCGAGACGCCAACCAGTTCTTGGCTCCAGACGTTTTACATCATCTCATCATAATCAACCGATCTTGCAACACCTTCCGTGAAGATCGCTCCTATAAACACACACACACACACACACACACACACACACACACACACACACACACACACACACACACGCACAAAAGTACAAGAATAGCTTATAGATCGAAAATCAAGTAATCAAAGATTATTCTTATCAAGTTTATATGAATACAGATATCGATATACCGTCTGCTCCACCACAGCCTACCATTTCGGGGGACATATCTGGTTCTCTGAAGATCCTCTCTTCGTCATGACTTCGAGAACTCGTCCCTGCTGTTCCCGAGCCTTTCCCAGCTCGGCCCTCGTCGGGTCCAGGACCTCAAACCCCCTTATCCTTTCCCGGGCCCTTGTCAGGTCTGGGGCGCCCCTACCCACCCCCCTGCCCTGCCCTCGTCAGATCCAGGAATCTTCGTCAGTTTCTAAGGTGCCCATCCCTACCTTCTGCCAGGTTCAGGTTCTCCCCAGGTCTATACGGCTTCCCTCCTCACCTCCTACCAGGTCCTCCCCAGGTCCAGGCCAGGTCCAGCTCATCAGGCCAGCCAGGGCGCCGCCGGGCTGGCTTCCAGCTGCGTGCTGATCCTGCGGTGGCGGGCATCAACGGTGTGGGTCAGAAACCTTTTACGTATGTGGAATACCGCTGGGTTGTTGCATGTGTCCGCCGCGGTTTGTGTGCTCCAACACCCCTTTGTTTCTCAGCCCGAGTCTGTGTACATGCGTACATACAAACACCGTACATGCAGCAGTGTGTACGTGATGTGTAAGTGTTACTGCACACCAACACATGAAAGGCATATCAGCATATGATTGCTATTTTTGTGCTACGAGGGGAAAGTTTTACACCCGTATTGCCCTGTCTCATAACCTTGTGCATGTATTACGGTTTAGCCTTATCACTCACACACACACACACACACACACACACACACACACACACACACACACACACATACACACACACACTCACAGCAGCCTGGTACCTATTCATCAAAAAGTCCCGAAGGGAAAGATGAACAGATGGATTGGCTGTGAGCAGGCTGCATTATCCGGGATTCGAACCCCGGCACGTTCGATTGGCGTGCCGTAAAGCTAACTATTGCTTACGAAAGCCGCGCGCGCGCGTGTGTGTGTGTGTGTGTGTGTGTGTGTGTGTGTGTGTGTGTGTGTGTGTGTAACTGTCTTGAATCTTCCCTATCAAAAAAAATATCAACTCCAGTATGTTCTCATCCACAATGTCATCATTCAGTTTCATCCATTCATTCACTTGCCTTACGCTATATGAAAGTACTAGTCTCCATCTTTCCTAACGACGTTCCTTGCTTAATTTCATATCATGGCGTCTGGTTGTTCTCTCCCTGCATCTTCCGAGGAACACTTCACCGCTGACATCTTCAAACTGGTTTTTAAAACTGAAAGGTTGTCATAAGGTCACCCCTTGCTCTTCTTTCTTCCGTGGCGGACAAATTTAGGCTTCTGACATTTCCCTGTAACTCAGCTCGCTTAATTCTGGTACCATCTTTGCTGTCTTCCTCTGGACCCTCTCTATTTGGTGTTTTGTGCTTCTTAGGTACGTTACCCAACCTTAAGAAAAAAAAATTCCAGTCTCAGTTTAATGTAGGATGTGAACAGATTGCTGATTATTTTCTCATCCACGTATTTCACTACTATTCTAACAGTTGTATGCAGAGAATTTGTCTTCTTTACTGTCTTCCTAATGTTAGAATCTGGCAACAGGTCAGGGATAACGTCTGTTTAATGATAATATTCATTTCAATACCTGTCTTCGATGTGCTTAACCCTCACTGACTTATATTCACTCGGGTTGAATTTCATCATACATGTATCAGACCAACATTGGAACTTGTCGAGGTCCCCTCGTAAGCTGACGCAATCCTCCTGGCTTTTTAAAGTTGCCCCCACGACCCTGGCACCATCCGTAGACATATTCAAGTATAAGTCCAGTCCCTCTGGTATGAGCAATGGTCCCAGGACTCAACCCTGAGGCACACCGCTCCTGACCCCCGAACCCATTTCGAGAAGGCTCCTTCGACATGCGTCCTTAATCGCTCTTTCACGGACGCGTTTGTCCATCCATCGAAGATGTCTCCCCCACACCTTGCCACCCCCTCGTCCCTCCTTCCAGACCGAGCATCATCAAGGAACCTCGTTATGTGGTGCGAGGCAAAGTGTCTACATCGGAACTCAATAAAGTATGAATCTGAGAGGTATGTAACACACGCTGGGAGGTTTGTTATACATGATAATCTTCCTCTGAAGCCGTGTTCTCTCTCGCTATGGTAGTTCTCTCTCTCTCTCTCTCTCTCTCTCTCTCTCTCTCTCTCTCTCTCTCTCTCTCTCTCTCTCTCTCTCTCTCTCTCTCTTGTGAAAGTAGTCATCCAATGGCTTTCTCATTATCTCTGTCAGTATTTTACAGACCGCACTCGCCGGATAAACTGGTCTGTTGCTCAGATCAGCTTCCCAGTCTCCTTTTCTGAAAGACAGCTGCAAGATTTGCCCTCTTCCACTCCCTTGACGCTCTCCCTCCAGCAAAATTCATGAACAACTTTTGTTTTTTCAAGTGTCTTGTTAAGTGTATCTGTGCACATGTTCAGCACATATGGAGAAACTTCATCAAGACCATGAGCCTTACACGGGCCAAGATCCTTCAGCCGTGTGTGTGTGTGTGTGTGTGTGTGTGTGTGTGTGTGTGTGTGTGTGTGTGCGTTACGAACAATCGTCCCCCTTCCCCTCCCTCTCGTCGTCACACCGTTACCTCCGCTGTCACCTGAACCCTCACACTGGCCTCGTGTACTCTCATGGTGTCCTCATCCCACACCATCGCATGAGAACACACACACACACACACACACACACACACACACACACACACACACACGCCATGACCTATCCACAGTGTATTCTGGTCCCCCACACAACGTATCAAATCGCTCGTTCGTGCACAAAACCACAAGTTGCTCCTCCGGTTCTTGCCCTCTGTGCCGCCTCAAGGCACCCCTGTTCGTTTCTCTCTCTCTTTCACACACACACACACACACACACACACACACACACACACACACACACAATCAAGCAGCAGCATGGGAGGCCGAGGCTGTATCACAAGAAGGTCTGACAGCTCCAGCAGGAGCGGCGGAAGGGCAGCGGCCGACCGTCCATCAGGAGAGGGTGTTGTGGTCACGACCATGGGAGTCTCTCTCCCTCCCTCACATCACCGTCGCCGCCGCCGCCCCCATCAACCCCGCCGCTCCCAGCGTGCAGGCCACAACCCTCGCCCATCAGTCCCATGTTGCCTCATCCCATGGCAGTGATCCCCACCAATAATCAGGTACTCCTTACGACACCCACAAGCACCCCACCAGCATCACACACACACACACACACACACACACACACACACACACGCTCAGGCATCCAAGAAACACTAAAAGAAGCCACGGGCGCCCAAGTAGCACAAGAGGCAAGCAAGGAACATCAGCCACAGCAGCAAAATTAGAAAAAAGAAGTAATGTCCACAAGGGCAGCTGGGGAAACACCACCACAGTCTAGTTATTTATCACTGTTAACAGAGAATCTAAAAGGGACTCAATCACGCAGGGATAATCATATATATTTACACTTATATTTCTCTCTTGTCTCTCCCCTGATGGTGTGATTATAGCACGAAAGTGCACTTGGGAACTTGTCGTGTTTCATTTCCCAGTGGACTCATAGGAATATTCTTCATATATATATACATATATATATATATATATATATATATATATATATATATATATATATATATATATATATATATATATGGGGATAGGGGAGAAAGAATACTTCCCACGTATTCCCTGCGTGTCGTAGAAGGCGACTACAAGGGGAGGGAGCGGGGGGCTGGAAATCCTACCCTCTCTATTTTTTTTTATTTTTTTTTTTATTTTTTCAAAAGAAGGAACAGAGAGGGGGGCCAGGTGAGGATATTCCCTCAAAGGCCCAGTCCTCTGTTCTTAAAGCTACCTCGCTAATGCGGGAAATAGCGAATAGTGTGAAAGATATATATATATATATATATATATATATATATATATATATATATATATATATATATATATATATATATATATATTCGCCATTTCCCACGTTAGTGAGGTAGCTTTAAGAACAGAGGACTGAGCCTTGAGGAAATACCCTCACTTGGCACCCTTCTCTGTTCCTTCTTTTGGAAAATTAAAAACGGAAGGAGAGGATTTCCAGCCCCCCGCTCCCTCCACTTCCAGTCGCCTTCTACGACACGCAGGGAATATGTGGGAAGTACTCTTTCTCCCCTATCCCCAGGGTAATAATATATATATATATACGTAAGCTGGGACGATATGCGCAGCAAAAAACTGAGGAATATAAAAGGGACGGAGGTAACATTAAAATAACATCCTTAAAATAACATCCTTTACGCTTGTATGATATTTGAGACTAACGGTACAGTCTGGCGAACACTGTCGGTGTTCACAATGGCTAGGATGGGCTGTCCTTGATGTAGGTCTGTGCGATTACAGATGATTCTGGATTGCGACAGTGACGCCGACCTGCAACTAGGGGACGAGGGATCTCTTGATTGGCTCGAGATGGTGGCGGCAAGCCCCCGTCGGGAATGGTGCAATCGCTTCTTCCCGAGGTGTTGGATGAAGTCCAGTGTGACGGATTGGTCGTGGGGGGGCGGGGGGGGGGGACTAGGCTAGTCGCTGAGGCCCCTCACCGGCGCGTTGGGCGCGTCTCTTGATGGACGATGTGTGTGTGTGTCTGTGTGTGTGTGTGTGTGTGTGTGTGTGTGTGTGTGTGTGTGTGTGTGTGTGTGTACAACACACACGCAAACACAAACACACCGTCTCAATGTAAACCCTTCACTCTCCCCCAGTAATTTAGATTTTACAGCGTGCCTTCGGCAGACAGCTTCTGTTTGCAATACGTTACGTCTTCAATTAGCATACGTTCGCCAAAAACAGCCAAGCGCATGAGAGGCACGGCTTCCTATCACCGCTTTATATATTAAACATATTTTCAACGGACAATCTTTCATTTTACTTTTTCTTTTCCTTTTTTTTTTTTTTACCTCTTCCGAACGGAATAATTTAGTTTAATTTACATGCGACTTATATTCGCTTTTTTTTTTCTAACAAGTTTGTTCAACATTACCACATCGACCTTAAGACGAGATAAGCGCCTGATTCGACCAGTGACAGTTTCTCTCAGATTCTTTTGGACGATGTTTATAACTAGTTCTGTTCTGCATCATCCGTTGGCTGTTGGGCCGCCGTGTTCTAAGGGAGGGAGCCAACGGCTGGGGTCGCTATCTCCCAGGTGTAGCACAGCCACATTGAAGCGCAAACGCCCTGCACTTGTGGCTGCCCTTAACGGACAGGGGAGGTAACCCCTTTAAACAGCTGGCGAGGGAGGCGCCCTTCTCAGCAAGTGACAGGGGAGGTACCCCTTTCATCGCCTGGCAAGGGAGGCACCCTTTTCAGCAAGTGACTTGGGAGGTACCCCTTTCATCGCCTGGCAAGGGAGGCACCCTTTTCAGCAAGTGACATGGGAGGTACCCCTTTCATCGCCTAGCAAGGGAGGCACCCTTTTCAGCAAGTGACTAGGGAGGTACCCCTTTCATCGCCTGGCAAGGGAGGCACCCTTTTCAGCAAGTGATAGGGGAGGTACCCCTTTCATCGCCTGGCAAGAGAGGCACCCTTTTCAGCAAGTGACAGGGGAGGTACCCCTTTCAACAGCAGACAAGGGAGGTACCCTTTCCAATAACTGACAGAGGATATACCCCATTCAACAGCTGACAAGGTATTCACCCTCCTCAGTACCTGACGGGGATGCAACCCTTTTAAACTTCTGAGAGGAGGAGCAATGTTTCTAATTCATCCTCTGACAGAAAATATATTCCTTGTAGCTCCAGGAAAAGCACAGACTTTTTTTTTTTCTGCGTCAGAGACGGTGTCTCTTGCAGCTCAGTACACTGAGGTACCATCCCATCCAGGTCATGACACGGAGGCAGAGCTCCCTTTTAGAACTGGTATAAAGCATCACTGCCTCTCCAACTCGAGCGACTGATGCAAGACTAACTCATCCTTAAGTATCTCCAATCCTCTTTAGCTCGTCCTTCAGGCGAAGTAGAGGTGCTCCTTGGCTCTCAGTGCTACCTCCACACCAACCAGAGGTCACATGGCCAAGAGCGGCGATGGAGTTCCTCCCTCCTCCTTCTCCCCCTCCTGATGGAGTGGCAGCACTCACAGGACGACGGGAGGTAAGGGCGCGTCCCTCCCTCCTTCAAGGTTGGTGCAGTGACTGTCAGTCCGTCCAGCTCGGTCGCCTCACCGCCCGCATGCCTCCTTCATGACACCTCTGATCATGCACACCTTGATAGCCCCCTCCGCTCCTGCTCAAGCTGAGTGTTGCCATGCAAGACCTCGCTCTGGTTTGTGTGTGTGTGTGTGTGTGTGTGTGTGTGTGTGTGTGTGTGTTTGCCCTACCTTGTTTAACGGCCGCCTCCACAAGTGGTCAGTCACTCATGAAGCTGTAACTCAAAATTGGCTCCTGAGTTTTGCCCTGCAAAAAAAGCAAACTATCAGTTCCATCCATTTCCTCTGTGGTTTATAACTAAGTCTATTTTCTTTCAGTTTCCATTTAAAGCTGATTCAACATCAGTAATTTTTTCCAGGCTGGGTGGGGAGGGGCCCTGGACGGTTTAAATTCTGCCAGTCGTATACATGAACGTTCGCCCGATGCGAGAGGCCCCGTGTGTCGAGCTCAGGGCATATCTGGTGGGCCCGGTGTGAAGGGCACGAGACTGCCTGCGACTGGGCGACCAAGACGACGGCGCAGCAGCCGAGCACGAAGTCTCGAGCGTGCAGTACGACGATGCCTTCCTTTGAGGTGTAATGTCGCTGGCCTTTGAGTTCAGACGAACCCCCCTAATGATTAGGTCGAGAGGGCAGGTCATCAGTCAATACCCATGGGGGTCATACAGTCGTTGCTGGAGGGTCGTACCGTCATGAACGGTGTGGGTCGTTTATTACTTGGGTATGACCACAGATAACAGCTGCTTGAACTTCTAGGGTCTCCTGTGTATACTCAGATGAATTATACTTCAAAGATGCGGAACATAACTCATGATAATTGCCAAGACCCTATTATACTTTCTTCTGATCTTCCGGGTCCCACTTTCCATACAACTCTGCGTCACGGATGTGCGACGGTGGTGGTAATTTGTTTAAACAAATCCATCATTCATGGGATCAGTATGTCAAGCTCTCCCCCTCAACACACCGAAGCTCTTGGAAACCCACATACAGAAGTCTCGCACTCTGTGTGTGTGTGTGTGTGTGTGTGTGTGTGTGTGTGTTCGTATATAGGAAGTCTCTCCAGTCTGGACTCGCATAAAAAAATAATATTAATCAATATAAATCATAAAAAAACAACGTTTATGTTACAGTAAAGACAAAATTGTCCCTGTGAGTTCAGGCTTCTTATGAAACACCGTCACACTGACGAACCTTGTTCTGAAAGGTTGCTTCAGAAGGTGGGGTACGTGAGGGGTCTGTTTGATAGGCGAAATGTCCTTATTTCTTAAGGTCATACTCTGTCGGACATGTGACCTATGGAGAGGATTCGAAACCCTCAACCCATCCTCCCATCACCATGCTACACACGACTGTACCCCGTTGAGAAGGTTCTAAGAACCCCATCAACCTTCCAGACGTACGCCCTGCCCTATTCACGAGGTTTTAAAACCCCAGCACCACGCCAGGTACACGCCTTTCTCATGAGGTTTCACCCTCCCCCTCCCCTCCTGCAGGGAGCCCCTCCGGACGTATGCCTTTACTTAAGAAGTTTCAAAAGCCCTTAGCAACCTGCCGGACACGTGCCTTGCTCATGAGATTTCAAAACGCCAGAATTCTCTCTGCCAGCCAGAGGAGAGCCTTCCTCCCGGAGCAAACACGGCCACAGCCTGCCCATTACAGGACCATTTAACACTCTGAATGCGCGGGTACACACGTTAGTGTTTACCCTGAGTCTACCTGTGAAGCGTTTCAAGTGGGTTCCTAACCCACGAGCCTTCATGCAATCGCGGTGCTTCCATATTCTACCTCGCGATCATCTGGACTGTTGCTGCCACAGCGTGTTGATGATACTCCGTCCGTCCTCCGCGCGGCACGGGTGTGGTCGCCTCGCCGCATGGGGCTGACCCAAGAGGGGAACTCTTTTTTTTACTGAAAACAAGTGCTCTTGTAGGGCTGCGCCCCGCCGGTAAATCGACCTCGCCGACATCTCGCCCCACAGCTTTATACCTGAGCTGTACACATGTAAAAAGCCGCCACGGCAGACACCCACACATATGCCTGACGTTATCTTGCGATGGCTTCGGAGGTCTTCTACCCCCCAAGAGATGGTCATGGGACCGTAACCTGCCTATCTTTCGTATACCTTACGATGGTGTCGGAGGTGTGGGGCCTTACCTTACCTTAACCATACCATACCTTACGATGGTGTCGGAGGTGTGGGACCTTGCCTTACCTGAACCATACCTTACGACGGTGTCGGAGGTGTGGGACCTTGCCTTACCTGAACCATACCATACCTTACGATGGTGTCGGAGGTGTGGGACCTTGCCTTATCTGAACCATACCTTACGACGGTGTCGGAGGTGTGGGACCTTGCCTTACCTGAACCATACCTTACGATGGTGTCGGAGGTGTGGGACCTTGCCTTACCTTAACCATACCTTACGATGGTGTCGGAGGCCAGGGTCCGAGCTGAGTCGCTGCTCTTCTCAACCAGCCACGTCCGTCGCCGACGCCGACAACGACGCTATGCCAGACGCAGACCCCCCCGACAAAGACCGTCCCACGCTGACAACTGACGCCGACGGCGAAATCCGACGCCAAAGGCAATACGCCGACACAACAGCTCTTAAGAATCCCAGGGAAGCCCTTAACTCAGCCTATCATAATGCTTCCCGTGAGCCCCTCAAACCCCCCCCCCCACAACACAACACAACCTTCACTAACCTACTTCACATGAGCTCCTTCCTAGTGTTGCCAAACTATCCTCTTTTCCTAATCCGATTTCTTTTATGTATTATTTTTTCCCCGATTTCTAGACAATAGATCAAAGAGCCAGGGAGATCCATGTTATCCTGTGGCAGCCCAATGCCCACCAGTCACAGGACATAGAGAAATAATTGCTATCTTATTTCCTTCACCATTTTCCCTCTTTCTTCACGTTGCGAAAGTCAAGGAGGGATCACACACACACACACACACACACACACACACACACACACACACACACACACACACACACACATACATACACCAGGTGTATGGCTCAGTTAAGCAGGTGTGTGTGTGTGTGTGTGTGTGTGTGTGTGTGTGTGTGTGTGTGTGTGTGTGTGTGTGTGTGTCCGCGCCTCTGACAGTCAGGGCGTGTAGCTGGCCAGCTGCCACGCCCCAACACTAGCTAGATCAGTATCACACTACGACCCCGCCTCAGCCCCTCGCCTGAACCCTCCCACAGAAGAAGAAGAAGAAGAAGAAGAAGAAGAAAGGGGGGAGGAGGAGGAGGAGGAGGAGGAGGAGGAGGAGGAGGAGGAGGAGGAGGAGGAGGAGGAGGAGGAAGAAGAAGAAGAAGAAGAAGAAGAAGAAGGGGGTAGGAGGAGGAGGAGTAAGAAGAAGAAGAAAGGAAAGCAGGAGGAGGAGGAAGAAGAAGAAGAAAGGGGGTAGAAGGAGGAGGAGTAAGAAGAAGAAGAAAGGGGGTAGAAGGAGGAGGAGTAAGAAGAAGAAGAAAGGAGAGGAGGAGGAGGAGGAGGAGGAGGAGGAGGAGGAGGAGGAGGAGGAAGAAGAGACTGGTAACCGCATCATCCCTAGAACTAATCTTGATAACATACAGTTGTCAACGATGAACAGTTATAACCTCCCCTCCCTTCAAGAGCCCTCCGTCAGGTCTTCCTGTTAATAGCAAACAACAGTTATAACTTCATCCACTCACAACTCACACACAAAACCACCTTACTACAACCGTACATCCTAGGCCATCCAGTCCAGTGACACCACTCTCACATGACACGTATGATTTGTAAACTTCAACAGCGTCTCGGCAGACTCCAGCAATGTTACGAAACTGAGAGTAACGAAAAAGAATAATTCCCAGCCCGGTGCCTTAATGACCTGACCTGGTGCCGATGAAAAGAAAAAAATCGCAGAATCTCCGTCACAGTTGACGCCATCCTGGTAACTCGTGACTTGCTATGCAATCAAGGAGGCCGTGGTCATATCCACCCTATCCCTCCTCTCTCTCTCTCTCTCTCTCTCTCTCTCTCTCTCTCTCTCTCTCTCTCTCTCTCTCTCTCTCTCACACACACACACCTCAACCCCATCCCATCCCTGTGTGCTAGAGGTCACGTGCACTCAGGCAGCTCCTTCATAACGCACTCCACAAACACACACTCACACACTTAACATCTCGGGTACTACTGCTTGAGCACCTTACACACACACACACACACACACACACACACACACACACACACACACACACTGGGAGAGAGTCCTCCGTGCGATTATTTTCTTTCTTTCCCCCCGGCATCTGTGTATTATATGGTATACATCTCTCAGACCTACGGTCCAACAGTACTGGTGAGTGATCTCGGGCTGGCTTTCTCCAACGAGTCGGGTTGAGAAATCTATACACATAGAGAGACTGAGAGACGAAATCCACAGCATGACGGTAGAAAGGAATGGAGGGAGAGAGAGAGAGAGAGAGAGAGAGAGAGAGAGAGAGAGAGAGAGAGAGAGAGAGAGAGAGAGAGAGAGAGAGAGAGAGAAACACACATCCTGGGGAGAAAATGACTTGAGATGCCCTCGCCCACTCATCCCCCCCGGGATATAACACGGGGATTTTCAACCCACTGGGAAAAGAAAACTAAGTGCATCCCAGGAACAGGCGGGTGGTGGAGCGGAGGAGGAGGAGCGGGGGGAGAGACCCGAGTTGGTAGCCAAGGCAGGCTAAGGTCGGGGGCGGGAGGAAGGGAGGGAGGGGAGTCTCCTCCTCCCCTCCACCACTCTTGCCCAAGGGTGTGGTAGTGGTGAAAGAATGGGGAAAGGAGAAGGTGGCGAGGGGACAGACAGGTGCATCTCGCACTGCCAGCACTCACGCGTCGCCCCCCACCTATCACCAGCACACGATCCCCCACTCTGCCTTCCTGTCTGACTGGCTCACTGCGACAAGCAAGGGTACCTCCAACGATCAGTCCTCAGGACCTATACTTATTATGATCTGTGCCAGTGGTCCGGTGACACGATTCGCCGGAATAAATTCCGTAACTCGTCCCAGATCAGATGTATAATAAATCCCATTCAAAGGAATAAAAACAATGACGTGAACAAGCCCATGTTCAGAGTGGCGCAGCAGACGAACTTCGCCGTAGACAAATGGAGAGCGACGGATTTCGTTGAGACAAGCGTGACGTATTCACAAAATCGATGATGAATAACAGGAACAAAGAGAGCTTGGAGTGATTACCAGTAATGACGCAGCAAACGACGCAAAACAAACGCCTCTGCCTCACACACGAAGGCAAACGTAACGTCAGATTTCACGACGAGGATCATAAGCCATATAAAAAAAAACGATAGATGAAATAACGATGAGTAATCAGAGAGGACGAGACTGTAATGTTGCAGCGGAGGAATATGTTTTCCTTCAGTTTTCTTCTCTAACTGTAGGGTTGTAGAACACTGAAGCCGCCACCACCGCCGCCGGATGTTGTCAGGGCGTAGAACATACAGGGCGTAGAATAAATCAAGGATAAACAAAACACTTTAATGGTGTCGGTTGTCTGAACTCTGTTCGAGAGAGGAAAATCATATAAACAATGAAACTTCATTTCTAACGCAGAATCGAACCACTTGTCTTCGATTCACGACGGATCCTCCTCCTCCCCCTAGAGTAGTCTGCTGTGTCTAGATGGGTTGTGCTTTCTATTTACACTTCCCTATAAAATTTCCAAGTCAGTGTACATACTATCACCACTTGTTGCTTCCTCTTATCTATTTTCCCGCCGGCTGTTGTGCCGGAGGGAGCGATGGGATGGGGAAGTACCTACGGCTTTTACTCTTCTGTCTCTTTCTCTAAAAGATTAGGAACATAGGACACGATGATTGACCTCCAGTAGATATGACCTCATAGGACACGATGATTGACCTCCGGTGGATATGACCTCCAGCGAGTAACCTCGTCATGGGCCATCAGGTCTCCTGTTATCGGGCTTTCCCACGTCCTGTCCTCCAGCAGATAACCTCGTCATGGACCATCAGGTCTCTTGTTATCAGTCCTTCCCATACACTCTCCCCTCTCCTGCCATCCCCTCTGATCACGATCACCGCCGCCACAACCACCAACAACTTCCCCTTCCCTTCCTTTCCCACCTTTCCTCTCCCCTTCCCTCTAACACCCCTCTCTCCTTCCTTCCCTACTTGCTAACCCCTCTTTCCCTCACGACCTCAAACTAAGCCAGAACCACAAATAACCCCTGTAGTCATTACCACGGAAACAGGATAAAGGCGCCATTGCCATATTTTTGCCCCCCCCCCCCAAAAAAAAATGGAGGAGTCTCTCGATCATTTGCATATGTTGGTGACTGGCGAGACTGAGGTTAGCGGGCTGGTCAGGGGGGGACACACCACCAGGTAATTTGTACAAAAGCAGTGCAATAACAAACAATAATTCACTACGACCACCAATTTGTTGCCAGCGTAAGTAGTACCATCGCCCTCTAAATGATTTACTGCAGCGGTTACGAGGGGGGAGGGGAGGTGTGGGTGGGGGGGAGTGTGGTTATGGCGGGGGGCCACCGTCCCCAACCGCAGACCACCTGCAGTCCCGACCACACCACAACCCCCTCCCTCCTCCTCCTCTTCCTCCCGCCCCCACCAAAACAACCTGCAGACCCGACCACACCTCCAGGTGCAGCCCCGATGACAGTCGTACCAGAAGCTGCTGCCATCATCCTCCCTCCACCACCGACCACATACGCCCTGTGGTCCACAACACGTATGGGCTTCATCTCCGCCTCAACCCGAAGCCCCCTGAGACTCCACTTCCCAGCGTTCATTCCGTGGCCGTGTCTCTCTGGCAAATAACCCACAGCACCCCAGAGCACGAGGCGCGATTACCAAGCCAGATATTCCAAAATAAAAAAAAAAAAAGAAGAAAGACATTGGCCGAGGGGGGAAAGAAAATGAGTAAGTTATTCATATGAACATCTGGGAGAGAGAGAGAGAGAGAGAGAGAGAGAGAGAGAGAGAGAGAGAGAGAGAGAGAGAGAGAGAGAGAGAGAGAGAGAGAGAGAGAGAGCCACTCTTGGAGAGGCTCTTGCATCTTGATCAGCCACAGAATACGCCGTCGAGACACTTCCTTCAAGCCCGGCCATTTGTGGTCTGCCTCCCTAACCTCACTCTGAAATGTGTGGGAGGTCGGAGTTCAGAACCTGAGAGCCACGACTGGTCGGACGGCGGGACGACCGGAGCGCGAGTCTTCACGGGTGTACCTCCAGGGGCATCTGGATTCGTGGTGATAAGGGCTATTACACAACATAATAAAAAGCAGTCCCAGGGTCAAGAGAATGCGATATAAACGGAGGAGGGAAATTACATTTATGGCGATCGGATTCCATTTCTACTTTGAGATATGCACAAA
>NC_092237.1:57321207-57401207 GCF_036320965.1 Panulirus ornatus | reverse complement strand
CCCTTCGCACTATACCTTTCCCCCGTAACGTACTGAACATTTCAACCAGCCCGTCAAGCGTAACTTCACGCACGACCCAACTTCATCAGATTCATAAGACTTAATATGAGTACAGGTCCTCTGGTAATCTATCCATTTCTGGGAATTGCAGTGCTTTCTAAGACCCTCCATATCCCATACTACGGGTTCTGCGACCATGACATCTTCCGATATGGAACCTCTTTCGATCCAGTCATCCAGCACCTCGCATCATCCTCTCCAATTCTTCCCTCTGAATAATCTAGTACGAGGAGCTGGTCCTGACTGGATGATTCAAATCTGAAGAATTGAAGGACATTTTTGGATCATCGTCTGCCTTGTCCACGGCTTTCTTCCAGAGTTTCTCTGTTCCCCCTTTCTTGATCCTAATGTGTGTGTGTGTGTGTGTGTGTGTGTGTGTGTGTGTGTGTGTGTGTGTTGAGGGTGGCAGGGATGGCCAGGGTGGGGACCTGGAGGCAGACCCGCCGTGGAAGGAGCCAGGCCCTCCCTCCGCCAAGGGTGCCTGGGGCAGCAATACAGTATCCGGGAACAGGACATGGCCACCGCCTCCCCCCTGCACGCCACCGTTTGCCCACCCTGTAATTTAGACACATAACGGCAACAAACTGATCTCGGGGACACGGGCCCGCTACCTGGGATGCCTCCCTCCTCACCACGCCCGTCTCCTTTCCTCGCCTTAAAACAGATGGACAGATCGCCAATTTATATGCAGCGTGTGTGTGTGTGTGTGTGTGTGTGTGTGTGTGTGTGTGTGTATCTATCTATCTATCTATTTACATATATACAACTTTTCCAGGGGCTCCTTCAGCTTCAAGGATGCGCTACACTCATCAGCAGGGGCAGAACGGCCTCCTGGGTAGTGCTCTGACGTACGGTGGTCAGCAGAGATGCGGCGACGCACATCGGCGACGGCAGTGGCGCATTTCTAAGGGGCAGTGCGACCCCGCGTGCCCTCCGCGGTGTGTTGCCTGACGCAGCCTCGCCCGTGGAGGCGCACAGCCTGAACATACACGGACACACCAACCACACATCCGGTAGAAACGCCCACGAAAGAGTGGGAGTCTACTGCCGGCATCTACCGCACCATATTTCCCTGGCTTACGCTGGCACAGGTGTTCATAAACTGGACTTATAATCATCATCGTTAAATCAATAATAATAATAATAATAATAATAATAATAATAATAATAATATTAATAATGATAATAATAATAATAATAACAATAATAATAATAATAATAATAATAATAATAATAATAATAATAATAATAATAAAACCATAATAATAATAATAATGATAATAATTATTATTATCATTATACAAAAACTGATTTCGTGTCTAGGTCCATTTGGATCGCCATTCCTCACTGTCGAGGGAGGTGGCCCACGCGGATTCCGATGTGATCAGCCCTTCATTTGAACACGCCGTACGCTGCTCTACTGTATGAACACACACACTCTCTCTCTCTCTCTCTCTCTCTCTCTCTCTCTCTCTCTCTCTCTCTCTCTCTCTCTCTCTCTCTCTCCGGTGTTACCGGACTCCTCCGCCTGCTGGAGGAATTCACCGCGAGTGAAAAGTCACCACTGGCGGGACTATGTCATCGCCAGTTGACGAGAGAGAGAGAGAGAGAGAGAGAGAGAGAGAGAGAGAGAGAGAGAGAGAGAGAGAGAGAGAGAGAGAGAGAGAGAGAGTTCAACCTCCTCAAAGTTCCACTTACTTCCAAGAAGTCCATCCTGCCCCTCCTACTGATTGTGGCTACAGTTGATCCTGGAAAAAACATTCGGAGGAAAGCCAGAGCCTTTCGAGAAATCGGTTCTGATATATATATATATATATATATATATATATATATATATATATATATATATATATCACCTCCCCATTTGCGCCCTTCACTGAAGTTCCCATTTGCTCCCTTGTCTTACGCACTTTATTTACCTCCTTCCAGAACATCTTTTTATTCTCCCTAAAATTTAATGATACTCTCTCACCCCAACTCTCGTTTGCCCTTTTTTTCACCTCATGCACCTTTCTCTTGACCTCCTGTCTCTTTCTTTTATACATCTCCCATTCAATTTCATTTTTTCCCTGCAAAAATCGTCCAAATGCCTCTCTCTTCTCTTTCATTAATACTCTTACTTCTTCATCCCACCACTCACTACCCTTTCTAATCAACCCACCTCCCACTCTTCTCATGTCACAAGCATCTTTTGCGCAATCCATCACTGATTCCCTAAATACATCCCATTCCTCCCCCACTCCCCTTACTTCCATTGTTCTCACCTTTTTCCATTCTGTACTCAGAAAAAAAAAAAAAAAAATATATATATATATATATATATATATATATATATATATATATATATATATTTCTTTTTTTGCTTTGTCGCTGTCTCCCGCGTTTGCGAGGTAGCGCAAGGAAACAGACGAAAGAAATGGCCCAACCCACCCCCATACACATGTATATACATACGTCCACACACGCAAATACACATACCTACACAGCTTTCCATGGTTTACCCCAGACGCTTCACATGCCTTGATTCCATCCACTGACAGCACGTCAACCCCGGTATACCACATCTCTCCAATTCACTCTATTCCTTGCCCTCCTTTCACCCTCCTGCATGTTCAGGCCCCGATCACACAAAATCTTTTTCACTCCATCCCTCCACCTCCAATTTGGTCTCCCTCTTCTCCTCGTTCCCTCCACCTCCGACACATATATCCTCATGGTCAATCTTTCCTCACTCATTCTCTCCATATGCCCAAACCATTTCAAAACACCCTCTTCTGCTCACTCAACCACGCTCTTTTTATTTCCACACATCTCTCTTACCCTTACGTTACTTACTCGATCAAACCACCTCACACCACACATTGTCCTCAAACATCTCATTTCCAGCACATCCATCCTCCTGCGCACAACTCTATCCATAGCCCACGCCTCGCAACCATACAACATTGTTGGAACCACTATTCCTTCAAACATACCCATTTTTGCTTTCCGAGATAATGTTCTCGACTTCCACACATTCTTCAAGGCTCCCAGAATTTTCGCCCCCTCCCCCACCCTTTTAAAGCAAAGAATATCATTCAACACACGTACAAGGATCTATGCTGAAATTTTCAGGAAAATCTCTTTTTTCAAAAAAATAAAGAAAAAACCTTGGATAATATTTTGCTCAGATTTTCAACTTCCTCAGATTCTAATGAAAATCTGGGTATAAGTGGTATTCTCTATGGTGATTAAGTGTAACGAGTCAAAAGACTGCATTTCAAAAATTAAGCGCTTAACCGCATATCTAATATTAATTATAATGAATTACATTAATATGCTAATTACTCGACTAATTACACGAATTTTAAGATTTTAACCAAAGATTGTCATTCAGCACACGTATAAACATCTATGCTGAAATTTTCAGGAAAATCTATTTTTCAAAAAATCAAGAAAAATCCAAGGCTATATATATATAGCCTTGGATAATATTTTACTCAAATTTTCAACTTCTTCAGATTTTAGTGAAAATGTGGGTATAAGTGGTATTCTCTATGGTGATTAAGTGTACCGAGTCAAAAGACTGCATTTCATAAATTAAGCGCTTAACCACATATTTAATATTGATAATAATTAATTATATTAATATGCTAATTACTCGAATAATTATACGAATTTTAAGGTTTTAACCAAAGATTGTCATTCAACACACGTACAAGAATCTATGCCGAAATTTTCAGGAAAATCTATTTTTTCAAAAAATTTAATGAAACTGTGCGAATATTTGCCATTCTACATGGTGATTAAGGATATCGAGTTAAAAGACTGCATTTCGTAAAAACAAGCCCTTAATTCCATACTTAATATTAATTATTGTTATATTAATATGCTAATTACTCGACTAATTACACGAATTTTAAGGTTTTGACCACAGATTCTTTTTCTACAGACGTAAAAGTATCTACGGTGAAATTTTCAGGAAAATCTATTTTTTCTAAAAAATCAAGAAAAATCCTAGGCTATAGCCTTGGATAATATTTTACTCAAATTTTCAACTTCTTCAGATTTTAATGAAAATGTGGGTATAAGTGGTATTCTCTATGGTGATTAAGTGTACCGAGTCAAAAGACTGCATTTTATAAATTAAGTGCTTAACCACATATTGATTATAATTAATTATATCAATATGCTAATTACTCGACTAATTACACGAATTTTAAGGTTTTGACCACAGATTGTTTATCAACAGCCGTTAAGGCATCTATGCTGAAATTGTCGGGAAAATCTATTTTTTCAAAAAAATCAAGAAAAATCCTAGGCTATATAGCCTGGGATAATATTTTACTCAAATTTTCAACTTCTTCAGATTTTAATGAAAATCTGGGTATAAGTGGTATTCTCTATGGTGATTAAGTGTACCGAGTCAAAAGACTGCATTTCGTAAAATTAAGCGCTTAACCACATATTTGATATTAATTATAATGAATTACATTAATATGCTAATTACTCGACTAATTACACGAATTTTAAGATTTTAACCAAAGATTGTCATTCAGCACACGTATAAGGATCTATGCTGAAATTTTCAGGAAAATCTATTTTTTCAAAAAAATCAAGAAAAATCCAAGGCTATAGCCTTGGATAATATTTTGCTCAGATTTTCAATTTCTTCAGATTTTAATGAAAATGTGGGTATAAGTGGTATTCTCTATGGTGATTAAGTGTACCGAGTCAAAAGACTGCATTTCATAAATTAAGCGCTTAACCACATATTTAATATTGATTATAACTAATTATATTAATATGCTAATTACTCGACTAATTACACGAATGTTACGGTTTTAACCAAAGATTGTCATTCAACACACGTACAAGAATCTATGCTGAAATTTTCAGGAAAATCTATTTTTTCAAAAAAATCAAAAAAATTCCAGGCTATAGCCTTGGATAATATTTTGCTAAGATTTTCAATTTCTTCAGATTTTAATGAAACTGTGCGAATATTTGCCATTCTACATGGTGATTAAGGATATCGAGTTAAAAGACTGCATTTCGTAAAAAACAAGCCCTTAATTCCATACTTAATATTAATTATAGTTATATTAATATGCTAATTACTCGACTAATTTTCAACTTCTTCAGATTTTAATGAAAATCTGGGTATAAGTGGTATTCTCTATGGTGATTAAGTGTACCGAGTCAAAAGACTGCATTTCGTAAAATTAAGCGCTTAACCACATATTTAATATTAATTATAATGAATTACATTAATATGCTAATTACTCGACTAATTACACGAATTTTAAGATTTTAACCAAAGATTGTCATTCAACACACGTATAAGGATCTATGCTGAAATTTTCAGGAAAATCTATTTTTTCAAAAAAATCAAGAAAAATCCAAGGCTATAGCCTTGGATAATATTTTACTCAAATTTTCAACTTCTTCAGATTTTAATGAAAATGTGGGTATAAGTGGTATTCTCTATGGTGATTAAGTGTACCGAGTCAAAAGACTGCATTTCATAAATTAAGCGCTTAACCACATATTTAATATTGATTATAACTAATTATATTAATATGCTAATTACTCGACTAATTACACGAATTTTAAGGTTTTAACCAAAGATTGTCATTCAACACACGTATAAGGATCTATGCTGAAATTTTCAGGAAAATCCAGTTATTCAAAAAAATCAAGAAAAATTCCAGGCCTTGGATAATATTGTACCGAGTCAAAAGACTGCATTTCGTAAAATTAAGCGCTTAACCACATATTTAATATTAATTATAATGAATTACATTAATATGCTAATTACTCGACTAATTACACGAATTTTAAGATTTTAACCAAAGATTGTCATTCAGCACACGTATAAGGATCTATGCTGAAATTTTCAGGAAAATCTATTTTTTCAAAAAAATCAAGAAAAATCCAAGGCTTTAGCCTTGGATAATATTTTGCTCAGATTTTCAATTTCTTCAGATTTTAATGAAAATGTGGGTATAAGTGGTATTCTCTATGGTGATTAAGTGTACCGAGTCAAAAGACTGCATTTCATAAATTAAGCGCTTAACCACATATTTAATATTGATTATAACTAATTATATTAATATGCTAATTACTCGACTAATTACACGAATGTTACGGTTTTAACCAAAGATTGTCATTCAACACACATACAAGGATCTATGCTGAAATTTTCAGGAAAATCTATTTTTTCAAAAAAATCAAGAAAAATCCAAGGCTATAGCCTTGGATAATATTTTGCTCAGATTTTCAATTTCTTCAGATTTTAATGAAAATGTGCGAATATTTGGTATTCTACATGGTGATTAAGGATATCGAGTCAAAAGACTGCATTTCGTAAAAACAAGCCCTTAATTCCATACTTAATATTAATTATAGTTATATTAATATGCTAATTACTCGACAAATTACACGTATTTTAAGGTTTTGACCACAGATTCTTTTTCTACAGACGTAAAAGTATCTATGGTGAAAATTTCAGGAAAATCGATTTTTTCAAAAAAATCAAGAAAAATCCTAGGCTTGGATAATATTTTCCTCAGATTTTCAACTTCTTCAGATTTTAATGAAACTCTGTGAATATGTGGTATTCTATATGGTGATTAAGGATATCGAGTCAAAATACGGCATTTCGTAAAACCAAGCGCTTAATTACATACTTAATATTAATTATAATGAATTACATTAATATGCTAATTACTCGACTAATTACACGAATTTTAAGATTTTAACCAAAGATTGTCATTCAACACACGTATAAGGATCTATGCTGAAATTTTCAGGAAAATCTATTTTTTCAAAAAAATCAAGAAAAATCCAAGGCTATAGCCTTGGATAATATTTTACTCAAATTTTCAACTTCTTCAGATTTTAATGAAAATGTGGGTATAAGTGGTATTCTCTATGGTGATTAAGTGTACCGAGTGAAAAGACTGCATTTCGTAAAATTAAGCGCTTAACCACGTATTTAATATTAATTATAATGAATTACATTAATATGCTAATTACTCGACTAATTACACGAATTTTAAGATTTTAACCAAAGATTGTCATTCAACACACGTATAAGGATCTATGCTGAAATTTTCAGGAAAATCTATTTTTTCAAAAAAATCAAGAAAAATCCAAGGCTATAGCCTTGGATAATATTTTACTCAAATTTTCAACTTCTTCAGATTTTAATGAAAATGTGGGTATAAGTGGTATTCTATATGGTGATTAAGGATATCGAGTCAAAATACTGCATTTCGTAAAACCAAGCGCTTAATTACATACTTAATATTAATTGTAATTACATTAATATGCTAATTACTCGACTAATTAAACGAATTTTAAGGTTTTGACCACAGATTCTTTTTCTACAGACGTAAAAGTATCTATGGTGAAATTTTCAGGAAAATCTATTTTTTCAAAAAAATCAAGAAAAATCCTAGGCTATAGCCTGGGATAATATTTTACTCAAATTTTCAACTTCTTCAGATTTTAATGAAAATCTGGGTATAAGTGGTATTCTCTATGGTGATTAAGTGTACCGAGTCAAAAGACTGCATTTCGTAAAATTAAGCGCTTAACCACATATTTAATATTAATTATAATGAATTACATTAATATGCTAATTACTCGACTAATTACACGAATTTTAAGATTTTAACCAAAGATTGTCATTCAGCACACGTATAAGGATCTATGCTGAAATTTTCAGGAAAATCTATTTTTTCAAAAAAATCAAGAAAAATCCAAGGCTATAGCCTTGGATAATATTTTGCTCAGATTTTCAATTTCTTCAGATTTTAATGAAAATGTGGGTATAAGTGGTATTCTCTATGGTGATTAAGTGTACCGAGTCAAAAGACTGCATTTCATAAATTAAGCGCTTAACCACATATTTAATATTGATTATAACTAATTATATTAATATGCTAATTACTCGACTAATTACACGAATGTTACGGTTTTAACCAAAGATTGTCATTCAACACACGTACAAGAATCTATGCTGAAATTTTCAGGAAAATCTATTTTTTCAAAAAAATCAAAAAAATTCCAGGCTATAGCCTTGGATAATATTTTGCTAAGATTTTCAATTTCTTCAGATTTTAATGAAACTGTGCGAATATTTGCCATTCTACATGGTGATTAAGGATATCGAGTTAAAAGACTGCATTTCGTAAAAACAAGCCCTTAATTCCATACTTAATATTAATTATAGTTATATTAATATGCTAATTACTCGACTAATTTTCAACTTCTTCAGATTTCAATGAAAATGTGGGTATAAGTGGTATTCTCTATGGTGATTAAGTGTACCGAGTCAAAAGACTGCATTTCATAAATTAAGCGCTTAACCATATATTTAATATTGATTATAATTAATTATATTAATATGCTAATTACTCGACTAATTACACGAATTTTAAGGTTTTAACCAAAGATTGTCATTCAACACACGTACAAGAATCTATGCTGAAATTTTCAGGAAAATCTATTTTTTCAAAAAAATCAAAAAAATTCCAGGCTATAGCCTTGGATAATATTTTGCTCAGATTTTCAATTTCTTCAGATTTTAATGAAACTATGCGAATATTTGCCATTCTACATAGTGATTAAGGATATCGAGTTAAAAGACTGCATTTCGTAAAAACAAGCCCTTAATTCCATACTTAATATTAATTATAGTTATATTAATATGCTAATTACTCGACTAATTACACGTATTTTAAGGTTTTGACCACAGATTCTTTTTCTACAGACGTAAAAGTATCTATGGTGAAATTTTCAGGAAAATCTATTTTTTCAAAAAAATCAAGAAAAATCCTAGGCCTTGGATAATATTTTCCTCAGATTTTCAACTTCTTCAGATTTTAATGAAACTCTGTGAATATGTGGTATTCTATATGGTGATTAAGGATATCGAGTCAAAATACGGCATTTCGTAAAACCAAGCGCTTAATTACATACTTAATATTAATTGTAATTACATTAATATGCTAATTACTCGACTAATTAAACGAATTTTAAGGTTTTGACCACAGACTCTTTTCAACAGACGTAAAAGCATCTATGCTGAAATTTTCAGGAAAATCTATTTTTTCAAAAAAATCAAGAAAAATCCTAGGCTATAGCCTTGGATAATATTTTACTCAAATTTTCAACTTCTTCAGATTTTAATGAAAATCTGGGTATAAGTGGTATTCTCTATGGTGATTAAGTGTACCGAGTCAAAAGACTGCATTTCGTAAAATTAAGCGCTTAACCACATATTTAATATTAATTATAATGAATTACATTAATATGCTAATTACTCGACTAATTACACGAATTTTAAGATTTTAACCAAAGATTGTCATTCAGCACACGTATAAGGATCTATGCTGAAATTTTCAGGAAAATCTATTTTTTCAAAAAAATCAAGAAAAATCCAAGGATAATATTTTACTCAAATTTTCAACTTCTTCAGATTTTAATGAAAATGTGGGTATAAGTGGTATTCTCTATGGTGATTAAGTGTACCGAGTCAAAAGACTGCATTTCATAAATTAAGCGCTTAACCACATATTTAATATTGATTATAATTAATTATATTAATATGCTAATTACTCGACTAATTACACGAATTTTAAGGTTTTAACCAAAGATTGTCATTCAACACACGTATAAGGATCTATGCTGAAATTTTCAGGAAAATCTATTTTTTCAAAAAAATCAAGAAAAATCCAGGCTTGGATAATATTTTACTCAAATTTTCAACTTTTTCAGATTTTAATGAAAATGTGGGTATAAGTGGTATTCTCTATGGTGATTAAGTGTACCGAGTCAAAAGACTGCATTTCGTAAAATTAAGCGCTTAACCACGTATTTAATATTAATTATAATGAATTACATTAATATGCTAATTACTCGACTAATTACACGAATTTTAAGATTTTAACCAAAGATTGTCATTCAACACACGTATAAGGATCTATGCTGAAATTTTCAGGAAAATCTATTTTTTCAAAAAAATCAAGAAAAATCCAAGGCTATAGCCTTGGATAATATTTTACTCAAATTTTCAACTTCTTCAGATTTTAATGAAAATGTGGGTATAAGTGGTATTCTCTATGGTGATTAAGTGTACCGAGTCAAAAGACTGCATTTCATAAATTAAGCGCTTAACCACATATTTAATATTGATTATAATTAATTATATTAATATGCTAATTACTCGACTAATTACACGAATTTTAAGGTTTTACCAAAGATTGTCATTCAACACACGTTAAGGATCTATGCTGAAATTTTCGGGAAAATCTATTTTTTCAAAAAAATCAAGAAAAATCCAAGGCTATAGCCTTGGATAATATTTTGCTCAGATTTTCAATTTCTTCAGATTTTAATGAAACTGTGCGAATATTTGGTATTCTACATGGTGATTAAGGATATCGAGTCAAAAGACTGCATTTCGTAAAAACAATCCCTTAATTCCATACTTAATATTAATTATAGTTATATTAATATGCTAATTACTCGACTAATTACACGAATTTTAAGGTTTTGACCACAGATTCTTTTTCTACAGACGTAAAAGTATCTATGGTGAAATTTTCAGGAAAATCTATTTTTTCAAAAAAATCAAGAAAAATCCTAGGCTATAGCCTTGGATAATATTTTACTCAAATTTTCAACTTCTTCAGATTTTAATGAAAATCTGGGTATAAGTGGTATTCTCTATGGTGATTAAGTGTACCGAGTCAAAAGACTGCATTTCGTAAAATTAAGCGCTTAACCACATATTTAATATTAATTATAATGAATTACATTAATATGCTAATTACTCGACTAATTACACGAATTTTAAGATTTTAACCAAAGATTGTCATTCAGCACACGTATAAGGATCTATGCTGAAATTTTCAGGAAAATCTATTTTTTCAAAAAAATCAAGAAAAATCCAAGGCTATAGCCTTGGATAATATTTTCCTCAGATTTTCAATTTCTTCAGATTTTAATGAAACGGTGCGAATATTTGCCATTCTACATGGTGATTACGGATATCGAGTTAAAAGACTGCATTTCGTATAAACAAGCCCTTAATTCCATACTTAATATTAATTATAGTTATATTAATATGCTAATTACTCGACTAATTACACGTATCTTAAGGTTTTGACCACAGATTCTTTTTCTACAGACGTAAAAGTATCTATGGTGAAATTTTCAGGAAAATCTATTTTTTCAAAAAAATCAAGAAAAATCCTAGGCCTTGGATAATATTTTCCTCAGATTTTCAACTTCTTCAGATTTTAATGAAACTCTGTGAATATGTGGTATTCTATATGGTGATTAAGGATATCGAGTCAAAATACTGCATTTCGTAAAACCAAGCGCTTAATTACATACTTAATATTAATTGTAATTACATTAATATGCTAATTACTCGACTAATTAAACGAATTTTAAGGTTTTGACCACAGACTCTTTTTCAACAGACGTAAAAGCATCTATGCTGAAATTTTCAGGAAAATCTATTTTTTCAAAAAAATCAAGAAAAATCCTAGGCTATAGCCTTGGATAATATTTTACTCAAATTTTCAACTTCTTCAGATTTTAATGAAAATCTGGGTATAAGTGGTATTCTCTATGGTGATTAAGTGTACCGAGTCAAAAGACTGCATTTCGTAAAATTAAGCGCTTAACCACATATTTAATATTAATTATAATGAATTACATTAATATGCTAATTACTCGACTAATTACACGAATTTTAAGATTTTAACCAAAGATTGTCATTCAGCACACGTATAAGGATCTATGCTGAAATTTTCAGGAAAATCTATTTTTTCAAAAAAATCAAGAAAAATCCAAGGCTATAGCCTTGGATAATATTTTACTCAAATTTTCAACTTCTTCAGATTTTAATGAAAATGTGGGTATAAGTGGTATTCTCTATGGTGATTAAGTGTACCGAGTCAAAAGACTGCATTTCATAAATTAAGCGCTTAAGCACATATTTAATATTGATTATAATTAATTATATTGATATGCTAATTACTCGACTAATTACACGAATTTTAAGATTGTAACCAAAGATTGTCATTCAATACACGTATAAGGATCTATGCTGAAATTTTCAGGAAAATCTATTTTTTCAAAAAATCAAGAAAATCAAGGCTATAGCCTTGGATAATATTTTACTCAAATTTTCAACTTCTTCAGATTTAATGAAACTGTGGGTATAAGTGGTATTCTATATGGTGATTAAGTGATACGATTCAAAAGACTGCATTTCGTAAAATCAAGCGCTTAATACAGTACTTTAATATTAATTTATGAATTACATTAATATGCTAATTACTCGACTAATTACACGAATTTTAAGCTTTTACCACAGACTGTCATTCACACACGTATAAGGATCTATGCTGAAATTTTCAGGAAAATCTATTTTTTCAAAAAAATCAAGAAAAATCCTAGGCTATAGCCTTGGATAATATTTTACTCAAATTTTCAACTTCTTCAGATTTTAATGAAAATGTGGGTATAAGTGGTATTCTCTATGGTGATTAAGTGTACCGAGTCAAAAGACTGCATTTCATAAATTAAGCGCTTAACCACATATTTAATATTGATTATAATTAATTATATTGATATGCTAATTACTCGACTAATTACACGAATTTTAAGATTTTAACCAAAGATTGTCATTCAACACACGTATAAGGATCTATGCTGAAATTTTCAGGAAAATCTATTTTTTCAAAAAAATCAAGAAAAATCCAAGGCTATAGCCTTGGATAATATTTTACTCAAATTTTCAACTTTTTCAGATTTTAATGAAAATGTGGGTATAAGTGGTATTCTCTATGGTGATTAAGTGTACCGAGTCAAAAGACTGCATTTCATAAATTAAGCGCTTAACCACATATTTAATATTGATTATAACTAATTATATTAATATGCTAATTACTCGACTAATTACACGAATGTTACGGTTTTAACCAAAGATTGTCATTCAACACACATACAAGGATCTATGCTGAAATTTTCAGGAAAATCTATTTTTTCAAAAAAATCAAGAAAAATCCAAGGCTATAGCCTTGGATAATATTTTGCTCAGATTTTCAATTTCTTCAGATTTTAATGAAACGGTGCGAATATTTGCCATTCTACATGGTGATTACGGATATCGAGTTAAAAGACTGCATTTCGTATAAACAAGCCCTTAATTCCATACTTAATATTAATCATAGTTATATTAATATGCTAATTACTCGACTAATTACACGTATTTTAGGGTTTTGACCACAGATTCTTTTTCTACAGACGTAAAAGTATCTATGGTGAAATTTTCAGGAAAATCTATTTTTTTCAAAAAAATCAAGAAAAATCCTAGGCTATAGCCTTGGATAATATTTTCCTCAGATTTTCAACTTCTTCAGATTTTAATGAAACTCTGTGAATATGTGGTATTCTATATGGTGATTAAGGATATCGAGTCAAAATACGGCATTTCGTAAAACCAAGCGCTTAATTACATACTTAATATTAATTGTAATTACATTAATATGCTAATTACTCGACTAATTAAACGAATTTTAAGGTTTTGACCACAGACTCTTTTTCAACAGACGTAAAAGCATCTATGCTGAAATTTTCAGGAAAATCTATTTTTTCAAAAAAATCAAGAAAAATCCTAGGCCTTGGATAATATTTTGCTCAGATTTTCAATTTCTTCAGATTTTAATGAAACTATGCGAATATTTGCCATTCTACATGGTGATTAAGGATATCGAGTTAAAAGACTGCATTTCGTAAAAACAAGCCCTTAATTCCATACTTAATATTAATTATAGTTATATTAATATGCTAATTACTCGACTAATTACACGTATTTTAAGGTTTTGACCACAGATTCTTTTTCTACAGACGTAAAAGTATCTATGGTGAAATTTTCAGGAAAATCTATTTTTTCAAAAAAATCAAGAAAAATCCTAGGCTATAGCCTTGGATAATATTTTACTCAAATTTTCAACTTCTTCAGATTTTAATGAAAATCTGGGTATAAGTGGTATTCTCTATGGTGATTAAGTGTACCGAGTCAAAAGACTGCATTTCGTAAAATTAAGCGCTTAACCACATATTTAATATTAATTATAATGAATTACATTAATATGCTAATTACTCGACTAATTACACGAATTTTAAGATTTTAACCAAAGATTGTCATTCAACACACGTATAAGGATCTATGCTGAAATTTTCAGGAAAATCTATTTTTTCAAAAAAATCAAGAAAAATCCTAGGCTATAGCCTTGGATAATATTTTACTCAAATTTTCAACTTCTTCAGATTTTAATGAAAATCTGGGTATAAGTGGTATTCTCTATGGTGATTAAGTGTACCGAGTCAAAAGACTGCATTTCGTAAAATTAAGCGCTTAACCACATATTTAATATTAATTATAATGAATTACATTAATATGCTAATTACTCGACTAATTACACGAATTTTAAGATTTTAACCAAAGATTGTCATTCAGCACACGTATAAGGATCTATGCTGAAATTTTCAGGAAAATCTATTTTTTCAAAAAAATCAAGAAAAATCCAAGGCTATAGCCTTGGATAATATTTTGCTCAGATTTTCAATTTCTTCAGATTTTAATGAAAATGTGCGAATATTTGGTATTCTACATGGTGATTAAGGATATCGAGTCAAAAGACTGCATTTCGTAAAAACAAGCCCTTAATTCCATACTTAATATTAATTATAGTTATATTAATATGCTAATTACTCGACTAATTACACGTATTTTAAGGTTTTGACCACAGATTCTTTTTCTACAGACGTAAAAGTATCTATGGTGAAATTTTCAGGAAAATCTATTTTTTCTAAAAAAATCAAGAAAAATGCAGGATATTTTACTCAAATTTTCAACTTCTTCAGATTTTAATGAGAATTTGGGTATAAGTGGCATTCTCTATGGCCATTAAGTGGACCGAGTCAAAAGACTGTATTTCGTAAAATTAAGCGCTTAACCACATATTTAATATTAATTATAATTTATATTAATATGCTAATTACTCCACTAATTACACGAATTTTAAGGTTTAAAGCAAAGATTATCATTCAACACACGTACAAGGATCTATGCTGAAATTTTCAGGAAAATCTATTTTTTCAAAAAAATCAAGAAAAATTCCAGGCTATAGCCTAGGATAATATTTTGCTCAGATTTTCAATTTCTTCAGATTTTAATGAAAATCTGGGTATAAGTGGTATTCTCTATGGTGATTAAGTGTAACGAGTCAAAAGACTGCATTTCGTAAAATTAAGCGCTTAAGCACACTTTTTTTTTTTTTTTTTTTTTGTCGCTGTCTCCTGCGTTTGCGAGGTAGCGCAAGGAAACAGACGAAAGAAATGGCCCAACCCACCCCCATACACATGTATATACATACGTCAACTCACGCAAATATACATACCTACACAGCTTTCCATGGTTTACCCCAGACGCTTCACATGCCTTGATTCAATCCACTGACAGCACGTCAACCCCGGTATACCACATCGCTCCAATTCACTCTATTCCTTGCCCTCCTTTCACCCTCCTGCATGTTCAGGCCCCGATCACACAAAATCTTTTTCACTCCATCTTTCCACCTCCAATTTGGTCTCCCTCTTCTCCTCGTTCCCTCCACCTCCGACACATATATTCTCTTGGTCAATCTTTCCTCACTCATTCTCTCCATGTGCCCGAACCATTTCAAAACACCCTCTTCTGCTCTCTCAACCACGCTCTTTTTTATTTCCACACATCTCTCTTACCCTTACGTTACTTACTCGATCAAACCACCTCACACCACATATTGTCCTCAAACATCTCATTTCCAGCACATCCATCCTCCTGCGCACAACTCTATCCATAGCCCACGCCTCGCAACCATACAACATTGTTGGAACCACTATTCCTTCAAACATACCCATTTTTGCTTTCCGAGATAATGTTCTCGACTTCCACACATTCTTCAAGACTCCCAGAATTTTCGCCCCCTCCCCCACCCTATGATCCACTTCCGCTTCCATGGTTCCATCCGCTGCCAGATCCACTCCCAGATATCTAAAACACTTCACTTCCTCCAGTTTTTCTCCATTCAAACTCACCTCCCAATTGACTTGATCCTGAACCCTACTGTACCTAATAACCTTGCTCTTATTCACATTTACTCTTAACTTTCTTCTTTCACACACTTTACCAAACTCAGTCACCAGCTTCTGCAGTTTCTCACATGAATCAGCCACCAGCGCTGTATCATCAGCGAACAACAACTGACTCACTTCCCAAGCTCTCTCATCCCCAACAGACTTCATACTTGCCCCTCTTTCCAAAACTCTTGCATTCACCTCCCTAACAACCCCATCCATAAACAAATTAAACAACCATGGAGACATCACACACCCCTGCCGCAAACCTACATTCACTGAGAACCAATCACTTTCCTCTCTTCCTACACGTACACATGCCTTACATCCTCGATAAAAACTTTTCACTGCTTCTAACAACTTGCCTCCCACACCATATATTCCTAATACCTTCCACAGAGCATCTCTATCAACTCTATCATATGCCTTCTCCAGATCCATAAATGCTACATACAAATATATATATATATATATATATATATATATATATATATATATATATATATATATATATATATATATATATATATATATATATTTTTACCAGGAATACTCAACAAACTTATACCTCTGTAATTTGAGCACTCACTCTTATCCCCTTTGCCTTTGTACAATGGCACTATGCACGCATTCCGCCAATCCTCAGGCACCTCACCATGAGTCATACATACATTAAATAACCTTACCAACCAGTCAACAATACAGTCACCCCCTTTTTTAATAAATTCCACTGCAATACCATCCAAACCTGCTGCCTTGCCGGCTTTCATCTTCCGCAAAGCTTTTACTACCTCTTCTCTGTTTACCAAATCATTTTCCCTAACCCTCTCACTTTGCACACCACCTCGACCAAAACACCCTATATCTGCCACTCTATCATCAAACACATTCAACAAACCTTCAAAATACTCACTCCATCTCCTTCTCACATATATATATATATATATATATATATATATATATATATATATATATATATATATATATATATCCATGATATAGTGGGTAGCGTCTCTGGCTGACGCATTCAACGGGCCGCCCAAGGTCGGGTGCATAGGTTCAACTCCTAGTTGTGGCAGCTGGTCCACAGTCAATCTAGCTGTTCATCTACCCTTGGGGATTGGTTGATAAAATGGGCAATTGGCTATTATATATATATATATATATATATATATATATATATATATATATATATATATATATATATATATATATATATATATATATATGGGTTCAGTTAACAACATAAAAGAAAATTCATGTATATCGCCAATCCCCTTCTACTGAAGGCTTGAAAAAGACACTTCTCATTCACTGAAGGAAAGTAATACAAGAAACAAAAAAATATCGTTTCATTCTGAGGATAAAAAAATATATGAAAAAAAATTATCCGACCATTTCATAGCGTCGCCTGTGCCCTTGTTATGACGCCCTTGTTATCTGCCCCCACCGCTATCGCCAGCCCAGATAAGGGGTCCGTGTCTGGCTGCACGTACGCAACCCAACCTACGGGTACGTGGTAGCTCAAACCCCTCACACACACACACACACTCTCTCTCTCTCTCTCTCTCTCTCTCTCTCTCTCTCTCTCTCTCTCTCTCTCTCTCTCTCTCTCTCTCTCTCAAACACACTCACTGATGCGCTTCTTTGTTATGTATTTGCGGTTGCAGTGCGCGGTACCGGATGCCTAACCATGGGAGACCAGCGGGCTGAAAGAATCATAAGGAAAAGTATAGTAGAAAAGGACTGAAGCCTTTCTCCCTCCAGGCGTGGAGGATTCGTCAGATGTCAGTCTTTTCAAAGTGTTGTGATCTCGTGTACAATTCCCGTAAGGTCATATGTATTATTCCCGTAAGGTCATATGTATAATCCCGTAAGGTCATATGTATGATTTCTGTAAAGTCATACGTATAATCCCGTAAGGTCATATGTATAATTCCCGTAAGGTCATACGCATAATTCCCGTAAGGTCATACGTGTAATTCCCATACGTGCTTTGGTGGTGCTCAAGCGAACCCACTACGGGTAGTGTGTGACGTTTGAGGCTGGCGCTGAGGTTGAGGTGTTGGGCTTGGTGAGGTTGGGTGGGGTGGGTTTGAGGTTTGGGGAGAGGTGGTGTGGTCGGGTTGATGAGGTTCCTGGCGAGCGAGTCAAAGCAAGGTGCCCCTGCTGTGGGGGGGAAGAGGCGGTGTCACTACAGGAGACGAGGGTGACGGAGGGAGGTATGGGAGAGGAGCGAGTGGGAAGCCCCACACGCCAGTGGGTGGGCGGCGGGGGTGGCGGAGACTACGGGTGGCAGGAATGGGGGGAGGGGGAGAAGGAGGAGGCACACGCGCGCGAGCGCGCGCCCCCCTCGCAGGCACAGGCAGGATCAAGGGCACCGCCACCGCAAGATACCCGGTAAAGCTGCGTGATCCTCGCTCGGGGCTGGGCCTCCCACGGACCCCGCACCCCAGCTCCGATCACGGAGCTTTGCGCTGCATACTGCCTGCTTCCCTCACCCTCATACTGATCCCCAGTCACTGTACCTGCCTCTCACCCTGAAACACGGGAAACAACGTCTTCACTACAGACAATACAACCAGCAGGATCCTGGGATTCGAGGCTAAAAATACGAACAGCAAACTACAGGAAGAAAATACTCACCCTCTTCAGTGCCTCTTTCAGACCCAACCTGAACTACGCTGTTCAGTTCTGGTCATCAAACATGGACAAAGGTGAAGGAAACGTAGAACAAATTCAGAGAAGAGCAGCCAAGCTAATCCCTTCGCTCAGAAACACGTCTTTTGAGGAAAGACTCGAAGACCTGAAGTTGTTGCCTCTGAAGAATTCGCAAACTTCCAAAAGAGCTTATTAGGAGGCTTCTACATACTAAATGATTTCGACAACGTAACACACGAGGAATTTCTTCACTTTAAACGGGAATTCAAGGACCAAATATAACGGAATAAGATCAGAAGGAGATATAATAGCAACGTGGGCATTTTTTTTTTTTTTTTTGTCTAATGGTGTCGAGTGTTAGGGCACTGGAATCAGCTACCTCAAATTGCAGCAAATGTAAAGACTATCATTACCATCATATCAAGGCTAGACGAATGTTTCAGCGATATCTGTTTTCAGCATATAATCCTGTTCCAAGAAAAGACACGCGATCCGTCTTTCTGTTTCCAGAGTCCAACACCTGTGCTGCCATCTGTAAACGAGACTTCTTCTGGTTCACGCTTTCCTATCATATTTCCACGGAAGCATGCTTTCCCACATTCCACATGGACCCTGTGGGGGCCCCTGGGTCCCACATGTCACCCTTCCGTGGTCCCACATGCTTGCCTCCACCTACCTCTCCTTGTTTTAACACATGCATCAAACTCACTATACTTAACTCATACATCAGAATCAATATACTTCATCCATACATCGAAAATCAGCATACTTATTCCACACATCAAAAACAGCATGCTCAACCTATACACCAGGATCAGTATATGTGCATGTGTCCCAAGCATCAAGCACTGTAAAGCGCAGGCTACATCACCAACAGCAAGGCACTTAACACATTTATATAGCCTAGTGTATATATGACGTCACTACAAGCACGGAACTAGATTAAAAAAAAAAAAAAACGTGAGACATTCCGACGCGCTAAGACTATTCCGACCTCACTCCTCCCTCTTCTCAAGTGACCTAAGAATGACCCCTGCACTACCGACGTGGGTCGTCACGGGTTACAACAGTCACCTTGCGGAGACCCGACTCCAAAAACCCCCCGCTCCCACCCTGAAGGCACCGTTACCTCCGCTGTGACGACATCGCATGGGAGGCACTTCGACGTTTTGCCTCGCCCGACGCCCGAGACTCGCTCTTGAGGTTCCTCCCAGGGAGGTCTTCCACCAGTAGAGATAAGATTCACCTAAAATGGTATCGCCATCCGATAACTTCCACGTATAGCGATCTAAAAATAGGTTCGAATGGTGACCTTGGTCATGGACCCAAGGTCACCAACACCATCACGGTCTCTTGGTGACCTAGCCAGAAAAATTCAGCTTTTTTTCTTTTCATTTTCTTTTAATGGTATTTGGGGAAAAATGATTTCCGAGTATAATGCTGTCAAGGGAAGCGTTAATGCAATACCCGAGGTGACGAGGGTCTAGCTAGGTACCAGCTACCAGGACCAGGTCGGTAGGTACCTGGAACCAGACCAGAGGTACCAGGACCTATGCCCCAGGTGCCTGGGCCGAGACCACAGGTGCCAGGGCCTCGACCTCAAGATAACAAAGGGCTAGACCCCAAGATAACAGGGCCTAGACCCTATATACCAGGACCCCGATCAGACACACCTCTCCTCCACTCCCCCAGCACCTGACAGGGGGGCCTAGACCAAACATACCTCTCCCCCAGCGCCTGGCAGGGGGACCTAGACCAAACACACCTCTCCCCCAACGGCTGAAGACAATAACAAACCATCTCTCATACCATCTCTTGCTTACTTAACCTTGCTTATACACTTAAAGCCACATACACCTATCGAACTTTCTGCATATACTTAATTTCACACACACACACACACACACACACACACACACACACACACACACACACACACACACACACACTTACACTATCACTGATTCGTTTTCCCTGTTAGATCATCCATGTCCTCATGCACAGAGTCCTACAGTTACGACTTTTACCCCCCCCCCTCTCTCTCTCTCTCTCTCTCTCTCTCTCTCTCTCTCTCTCTCTCTCTCTCTCTCTCTCTTTCCCTTCGTCATCTTCCACTGCTCACTCGCTCTCCCTGCTTTATTTTCACCCTGTATAATGTCTCCCTCACTCCCGTCCAACTCACTCACTGCTACCCTACTTTAAGTATGTTTTACGATGGCTTCGGAGGATTTCTACCCCCACAGCTGTGCCTATGACCTTAACTTACCTCATCTCACGTATACATTACGATTATTTCGGTGACTTTTTTCTTCTGCTCTTACAGTTGGGTCCCGGATCAAGTTGATGTGTAAATCAACGGCCGCCCACACGGTTAGGTAATCACCATATCTCTGCAGGAGGACTGGTATGTTTTCTAAGACTTTATCCAAACTCTTATTCTAATTCGACGTTTCTATCTCAGTTCTTCCTCCAGGCTTCAGAAAACGTATCAATCATCTCTGATCCCAAGCTGTTTTATCTTTACATCCTGATGACACAGAGTCATCAGAGCCTGCTGTGGCAGGGCAGGGAACCATCAACACGTAGAGGCGGAGAACTACGTCACACGGGACTCCCAAAGGGTATGTCATGACTCACTCCTACCGTCAGGGTAAGTCACGACACACTCCTACCGCCTGCTGTCTAAAGATGACACAGCCTCTGTGCTTTCAGTCGTTCCCAGTGGCTCAGGTTCTTGTCAGAGATAGTGTGGGTAGTGAGAGACTTTTTTCCACATTAGCTAACTCTGTAAACTATGTAATTTCAAGGATAATGTCAGCACACGCCAGTATTCCATTTAAGGAGAGTATGAGTGCCTTGAAGCGCGTCATCGCTGGTTTTACATAGCTTCTCTTGAAGGTCTGTAGGATCCAGCCTGCCATTTTTCTGAAAGATGCAACTGCTGCCCCTTCAACATTCGCTGAAGGTTATCATATAATAAGTTAGTTTTTCCAGTGTCACTATATACTTTCACCACAAGAGGTCGAGCAATTGGGAAAGGCATTAGGATCTTGCCTGAAGCCATGTTGTCCTGGGTTGTGTGGAGAGAGCCATGTTGCCCTAGGCAATGTGGACTGGCTGATTCCATGAAGCCAAGTCAGCTCATACTGACGAGGATGCTGGGAAGTCTTGCTGATGTGTGGTGTTAAAAGTATTGCCCGGCAGGTTTCTGGAACGGCCTTGCTTTCTGTTCGGTGTAAATTGGTTGTACGAGTCAGTTCCAAAACGTCTCGTATTATATGTTACAGTGTCTCAACCCACCTTCCCTCTCGATGTCCTGTGGCGTAGTGATGACACCAGTTGTGTGTGTGTGTGTGTGTGTGTGTGTGTGTGTGTGTGTGTGTGTGTGTGAGGAAGGTGATGGGAATAGGTGAAGGTAGAACAGCTATTTAGGAAGGACTTGTTTGGACCATTTATCTTTAAGATGATTTCTGGCTCGATGAACATAGACCCGCGCTGCTTATCCAGCATCTCAACCGCCTCCTTTCTGACGTGCCGTACATCATGTCTTACCCACCTCCTTTGCGACGTATCATACATTAGTCGCCAGTCGTTATTGGGAGACTAACTAACGCGGTCCAAGAACCTCTTTTTTTCTTTCCCCCCCACTCTCAAGCGCCGTTGAGCTACTTCGTCACAACTAGGTGGGACTTGAGACAGGAAGTCTCTCGCTCTCCCGCGGCTCTGGCGGACTTCGCAGACGGCAGAGAAGGAACGACCCGCTCTGTGACCACTTTCGGTTTTTCTTTCTTGCTTCCAAATACTCAGCGGCCGCTGTCATCCCCCCACAGGCACATGTCAAGCTGTCGAAGTCCCGCTCGCTGGCATCCGTCTCCCAACCAACCTCCGTCTCTGCTGGTTACGCCCCAGTGCTCTGTCTCCCACTTGCCTCATCCTCCTCCCTCCTCCTCCTACAGTACCAACGCCTCCCACCGTCGTCTCTGGGCGTCTTCCACCGTCATCTCCGGTATAGAACGTGGGATCCCGTCCTCCTCCCCTGTAAACAGCAGCAGCAGCAGCAGCGCGCGGGCACAGCAAGCAGCAAAAGTCGACACTCCTCCCCCCCTCTCCCACCCCCCAGCTAAAAACGAACGCTTGGTAACCCTGCTGCGTTGGAGAGCCCACACGCCACCTGGATGCAAGGGATATGTGTGGGCGAGGGTTGCCCTGGCGACAGGCTACAGGGGGAAGAACAGCCAGAAAAAGGAAATGATGCGACTTAAACGGCTTGCTAAATATGGGTGTAAACAGTAGGGGGAGGAGGCGGAGGGAGGGGAGGGGGGCAGGTAGTTGAGGGAAGTGAGAGAGAGAGAGAGAGAGAGAGAGAGAGAGAGAGAGAGAGAGAGAGAGAGAGAGAGAGAGAGAGAGAGAGAGAGAGAGACGAAAGTAACAGAAAGAAGTATCAACCACCATTTTCTCCTAGTCGTCCAGAGGAGCAGCCAACCAGCCGGCCAGCCAGTCGTTAACCACCCAGCCAGCCAGCCAGCCTGCCAATCAGCTAGCCAGCCAGCCAACGAGCCAGCCGACCAATTAGCCAACAAGGCAGCCTACCAGCCAGCAAGCCAACCACTTAGCCAACCAGCCAGCCAGCCAGCCAACCACTCAGCCAACCAGTCAACCACTCAGCCAGCCAACCACTCAGCCAACCAGCCAGTCAGCCAATCACTCAGCCAGCCAGCCAGCCAGCCAACTCCGTGCTTGGCAGGCAGCAACTGTCGCAAAAACAAAAAAAAAAAAATATATATTACCATTAACAAACTCGCAAACTATAAAGATTATTACACCTCAATTTCCGAGGCGGGTAATTTGGAGCAGTTGTTCGTCCAAGTAACGCCTACCTTGCCCCCACACTATCCCAATACATACACACCCGGGCCAGTTCCTTTTGGGCAACACCTTTTACTTTGCAACCCCTACGCTCTCGTTTCTCACAGGGGAGGCTGAATCTTCCCTTCTCCCCTCACAGGGGAGGCTGAATCTTCCCTTCTCCCCTCACAGGGGAGGCTGAATCTTCCCGCCTCATCTCACAGGGGAGGCTGAATCTTCCCGTCTCCTCTCACAGGGGAGGCTGAATCTTCCCGTCTCTCCTCACAGGGGAGGCTGAATCTTCCCTTCTCCCCTCACAGGGGAGGTTGAATCTTCCCTTCTCCCCTCACAGGGGAGGCTGAATCTTCCCTTCTCCCCTCACAGGGGAGGCTGAATCTTCCCTTCTCCTCTCACAGGGGAGGCTGAATCTTCCCTCCTCCCCTCACAGGGGAGGCTGAATCTTCCCTTCTCCCCTCACAGGGGAGGCTGAATCTTCCCTTCTCCCCTCACAGGGGAAGCTGAATCTTCCCTTCTCCCTCGTGACTAAGTTCCGTCTTAAGACAAAATGCATAAATATATATTTTTTCCCTCACTTTTTTTTTGGGGGGGGCCGTCTTCGACAGTTTAAATTTCGTAACAGAAGATGATGACGATCATTATTATCATTCTTTTTTTCTTTCTTTTTTTTACCCCCTCCCGTGTGTTCTCGATTCTTATAAGTCTTTTTTGTTTTTATGTTTCCCGACTATTGAATTGTGGGTCTGCAGTCAGGCTGGGCATGTTCCCCCAACACCCCAACCCCCGACCCAAGACTCGAGGAGGAGGAGGGAGGAGAGGGGCAAGTTTTTACGTAGTGTTCTCGCTTGTTTTAATAGATCGTCTGTCCTCGGTGAGCTGTTCTCTCCAGGAATGGTTCCCTTCTTGGTCAACTGTCACACACACACACACACACACACACACACACACACACACACACACACACACACACACACACACACACACACACACTATAGGTATCCCAACAGGCCCCTCCCTCCCCTACTCATCCCCAAACACACACACACACACACACACACACACACACACACACACACACAACATACACCAGCAGCTGGTTACCGTCAGACGTCTGTCTACACGTGACATGAGGGCAAACGCCACCCCTCACACAAGGTGCAGATCCCGTGTATCTAAAGTCATTACTGACATCCGGTAAACGAAGGTATACTTGTGGGGTGAAAAAAAATCACTGCAAGAATGATAATACTGTGGATGCCAGCCAGCCAGCTAGCCAGCCAGCCAGCTGGCCAGCCAACCAGCAAGCCAGCAACCTAGCCAGCCAGACAGCCAGCCAGCAACCCAGCCAGCCAGACAGCCAGCTAGCCAGCCAGCAACCCAGCCAGCCAGCTAGCTAGTCAACTAACAAGCATGCAAGCCTACCAGCCAGCCAGTCAGCAAGCCAGTCAGTCAACCAGCCATCCAACTAGCCAGTTAAGCCAGCCATCCAGCCAGCTTCTCTATCGCTGTGAAGCTGGAAATTCGCTCTCAGTATGGTGTTAACCTTGAACACCAAACAGACGATGATGGAAAAAGAGAAAAAAAAAGAATAACCGGGGGGTTTGGGAATGTTTCTCCTTCGCCACGCTTCAAACTATGCGCGTGATTCAAGCGAAAGGAAATTCTTGCATGATAGTGGCAGCTTTGCATGCACTGCCCACACACACACACACACACACACACACACACACACACACACACAACTGCCATGGAGTTCCACCCCTTGAGCACACGGCCCACGAACACGACCCCTGGAGTGCACGGTCGTTAGGACCACTAGACGCGATGGCTTGACCTGTGACCTCCACTTCCAGGAGCCGCAGCCTCGTCCTCATGTGTCGTAGCCTTCCGTTTGAGGGTCGTATCTCCCATGCTCAAGGGTCGTACCTATATGATCAAGGGGTCGTACCTCGTGCTCAAAGGTCGTATCCCCCATGCTCAAGGGTCGTATCTCCCATGCTCAAGGGTTGTACCCCCCATGCTCAAGGGTCGTATCCCTCATGCTCAAGGGTCGTATCTCCCATGCTCAAGGGTCGTACCCCCCATGCTCAAGGGTCGTACCCCCCATGCTCAAGGGTCGTACCCCCCTTGCTCAAGGGTCGTACCCCCCATGCTCAAGGGTCGGTACCCCCATGCTCAAGGGTCGTATCCCTCATGCTCAAGGGTTGTACCCCCATGCTCAAGGGTCGTATCCCTCATGCTCAAGGGTCGTATCCCTCATGCTCAAGGGTCGTATCTCTCATGCTCAAGGGTTGTACCCCCATGCTCAAGGGTCGTATCCCTCATGCTCAAGGGTCGTATCCCTCATGCTCAAGGGTCGTATCCCTCATGCTCAAGGGTCGTACCCCCCCATGCTCAAGGGTCGTATCCCTCATGCTCAAGGGTCGTATCCCTCATGCTCAAGGGTCGTATCCCCCATGCTCAAGGGTCGTATCCCTCATGCTCAAGGGTCGTATCCCTCATGCTCAAGGGTCGTACCCCCCCATGCTCAAGGGTCGTACACCCCCCCATCCTCAAATTTTTTTCTTTAAGGGCAGCAAACTCCACATGAGTCAGAGCAGGAAATTCATGCATGACGTTCCACATCTAGCCTGCACCAACTGGCCCAGTGTTGAGAAAGGCAAGTCTTTTTACCCACCCTCAGAACCGGCGCAACAGGAAGGCAAGCGGGACCTGCCTACCCTCAGAACCGGCGCAGCGGGAAGGGCAAGAAAGCCTGCCTTACCCACAGCCCCAGCACAACAGGAAGGTAAAAGGAAAAAAGGGGGAAAAAAAAAAACTCATCGAGTTTCACACCGTCAAAGCTGGCCACCAGAAGACCACGAGTGAGTTCCCTTGACCCTCCGCCAGGCGTAGCTGGTTAAGGTAGGTCTCCCCCCACCTTCAGAAAATAGGTCCACCCTCGGGGCAAAGCCTTTGCCTCTGGACGGTCTATTACAGCGCCAGAACACCATCTTCACAAAAACCGCCTGCCAAAGCGCTTTGCTTGAACAAAATAATGAGTATGTTGGGGAAGGACGGGGAGTGGGAGTGAGGGAGAGAGAGAGAGAGAGAGAGAGAGAGAGAGAGAGAGAGAGAGAGAGAGAGAGAGAGAGAGACGCGTACCTTTATCATGCAAATGACGTTCACATTTCTCTCTCTCTCTCTCTCTCTCTCTCTCTCTCTCTCTCTCTCTCTCTCTCTCTCTCTCTCTCTCTCTCTCTCTCTCTCTCTCTCTCTCTCTCTCTCTCTCTCTCTTCTCTCCCCTAGGACGTCGGACGCCTCAGACACGCCCATCTCCTCTCCATAGCAGACAGCCGAGAAGGCAAATCCCACAAACTCTTGGCCTCATCCTCCCTCCCTCAAACGCTACAGGGTCTGCGATGGCCCGTAATGACAAACCCGACGCTGGCCCTGCATATACCTTAAGCCTGAAATGTGGCAGGTTACCGCCACGGCCCTGCGGGAGGAGGGTGTGTGTTGTGGAGCCGGAGCTGACGTAACTGCTAACACTGTACGCCCGCCTCCGCGGATAAGTGGAAGGGCTAATTACCCCACCACCATCACCACCACCAGCACCTGAACGGAGCGAGCGAGGTCCTGGGTGTGGCGCGTGTGTGCGCTCCGGGCACGTTCCACCCTCGTACGTCTCCTTACTGGAACTCGTATATCTCACGGGAACCGCGATGGGTCACTGGGTACGAAGGTGTGTGCGTGTGCGTGTGTGTAGTTACCTATGTGTAAATACTTATTTGCGCTGGAAGGGGAGGGAGTTTTACACTTAAGGGACCTTGCCTCTTAAACTTTCAGTGTGTGTGTGTGTGTGTGTGTGTGTGTGTGTGTGTGTGTGTGTGTGTGTGGAACACAATGTATAATCACGACTGTATACGCACATGTACACATGTATACATGTATGCATACGTATCGATTCGAATATCTATGGGTAATCGGATATGCACTATGTGTATCACCAGACATGCAGCCCTACGAATGATGGAGTAGTATCATCATGATCGCTCGTACAACACAGCGCCTTTATCTCTACGAAGAGAAAACCACATCCACACGACGAGATATGTATGTTTCCTGAAATGTATATACGCACGTGACGCAAGCAAACTTCATCAACCTCAAGCCAAAAAAAAAAAAAATAAAAATGTGACGCTCCTTGCTTTATCTAGATCAGGCAAACTTCGTCCTCCTCATGTCACGACTCGCTTATCTCAAGCATGAGGACCTCACTCCCCCAGGCCGCCCGTGTCATCGGGAGCTGCGTGGAAGGAGCCTATGCCACACGAATGGCGATCGACGCGGTGGCGAGGCGCCTTGCAAAGTCTATCCAGGGCGCCCCATGTGTTCTGCACCTGTCCATCGTTATCAATTCTTCACTCTATCTGTCTCTCCCCCCTTGCCTCCCACAACCGGGATCATTCATCATCGGTATAATTAGTAAGATCCCCAGACTGACTCTACCCCATTAGTATATTTACAACCCCAAGAGACGGCCTGCTCGCCCGCCTGCTCCCCTCCCGCCAGGTGAGCCGTCCGCACAGGTAATCACTCACGCTTCTTAAGACGCTCGTCTTTTTTCTTTTGAATCAAAACCTGATGGTTTTCCTCCTCCTCCTCCTCCTACTAATACGACCACTACCTTCTTCTTCTTCTTCTTCTTCTTCTTCTTCTTCTTCTCTTCTTCTTCTCCTTCTTCTTCTTCTTCCTCTTCTTCTTATTCTTCTTCTCTGATCCGCTGTTTCCACTCGGTCTTAAGCAATATCCCATTCTCGTCGAACATCTCTATATTCGAGGTTTCATTCCTCATCGACGCTTTCAAAAGTGACGATCCTATGTACATCAAGAATCAATACCATATCAGACTTTGAGGATTCGACCCCTTAACATGCTACGGGCGAGACGCCCTATAAACCACGACTGGGCTAAATCTCAACCCGTTGTTTTGGTCCCTGTTAACTGAAACAGGAGGAGAGGGCCGACACAGGATCCATGGAAGACGACGGGTGTGTGGATGATACGGCATCTCCGAGACCCAACGCGGGGTGGGACGAAGGGTTGGAGAGTCACAACACGGAGGAGGTGGAGAGGTTTGCAGAATGAACTGCTGGGGAGGGCACGGTGCCGGGGCGTGGAGGGATTCAGGTGTGGGGGGTGCCACGGGTGTGCCAGCTGGTCGTGTGCCGCGGAGGCGTTCAGCAGGAAGAGGAGGGAGGGTGGAGAGGAGGTTAATGGAGACGCAAGGCCCACCTGAACACTAAGAATGTGGAATGAGTAAGAGGCGAGTGGTGTGGTAATGCCAAGATTTCCTTCGCTTCGTGACAAAGGCAACAACATGGGCATACGAGTGAATGCCTTTGTGTGTGTACGTCATCCTTCCAGCGTACACGTGGACGGAGTTAAGACAAATACATTCATAAAGACAGACAGACAGACAGATCTCTTCACCAATGAATGACACATCTTCGCGTCTTCACCTGTAGTATCTTCTGTCTCGATCTCACAAGCACAATGAACAGCCAAAGGCCGTTCGAATCCTGGTTGCGGCAGCCGGTCCACAGTCAATCCAGCTGTTCATCCTCTCACTGGGGTTGGTTGATAAATTGGGTGCCTGGTTTAATCTCGGATATATATATATATATATATATATATATATATATATATATATATATATATATATATATATATATAGCTTTAATGAGATGGCCTTGATTAGGGCATGCAGTTGCCCGTGCTGCCTCAGCTAAGAAAAAAAATTATTACGCAGTGTTGTACACACACAACAGTAATTCCAGTATGTTTCCACAAGCCGTGGCAGGCCAGGCTGGCGGACGGATAAATGGTAACCACTACCCTGATCCCCCCCCCCCAGAAAATGGGGGCCCCAATCACCATCATCTCTCCCCAGAGATGTCTCTTTGCACCTCCATGACTCTACCCCCATGACACACACAGCGTAAGACACGCACACACACACACACACACACACACACACACACACACACACACACACACACACACACACACACACACATCAACGGGGAACCACAACTACAACTACCAGTAAAAACTACAACCATGTGCCACCACTCCACAGCTCCGATCACTGAAGAGGAGGGACGGGTGAGCGACATGGCACCTCACTTTTTCTTTCGTTTCCGCAGAGTCTTCATCTGGATCTGGCTGTAAATACGACAGGCGAGAAGAGAGAGAGAGAGAGAGAGAGAGAGAGAGAGAGAGAGAGAGAGAGAGAGAGAGAGAGAGAGAGAGAGAGAGAGAGAACATGAGACTCCGGCAAAGCCAAACAAGGTTATTCCCTATCACACTCACTCAGCACGTATCACAAAGTATCTCAAGAGGAGGAGGAGGAGGAGGAGGAGGAGGAGGAGGAGGAGGAGGAGGAGGAGGAGGAAGAGGAGCAGGAAGGGAGGGGGTAAAAAAAAAATCTAAACACCATTTTCGCCTACATTATTTCCTATAGCCCGAGGATGTGGCGGGGAAGGGGTGGTATGTGCCAAGCCAAAGCCAGAGCCTAGCCAGCCCAGTCGAGCCAAGGGGATGGTGCTGGTCTGGCAAGCTTGCTTGGTCATCATGGATGATTATAATCATCGAAAATCACCTGATTGAAAACAGTGGAAGTTTCCACTCGCCGGCCTGCCTTGGCCAACTGCATCATCATCATCATCATCATCATCATCACACAAATACAACAAACTTTAAATATATCAATGAAGTAACGTGATATTAATAATAATAATAATAATAATAATAATAATAATAATAATAATAATAATAATAATAATGATAATAATAACAACAACAACAACAACAACAACAACAATAATAATAATAATAATAATAATAATAACAACAACAACAATAATAATAATAATAATAATAATAATAATAATAATAATAATAATTGGAGGAGCATGGGAAAAGTGGATATCGGAATGGAGGTGTCACAGGATGGAGTGAAGGAGGTTTTGGGGGTATCGGAGCTTGAACATTTCAGGAGATCGAGGCGTGCACTGGGTACAGTGATGAGGATCTATGTGGTGTAGTGGGTTGGGATGGGTGAGAGAGAGGGGGAGGAGGTCGAGGAGGTGATGGCACGTGAAGAAGAAGAAGAGGAGGAGGAGGAGGAGGAGGAGGAGGCACGTAAGGAGGAGGAAGCAGGTGCTCTCAATGAACTGAGCCAATTCATAATGAAGCAGTGAATACAAATAATGGAACGGTCTGTGAGGCCAGGCTGTGGATGGTGTGGGATCTGGTCTACGATGTATCGCACACGGCAGCTAGAGACTGGATGTGTGCAAAGGAGGCTACCGTTCGTTTGTTCCTGGCGCTACTTCCCTAAGGCGGGAAGGACAACTTGTTGTTAGCACATACATGCACACAAACACACACACCAGGCTTACACCGCTTTGAAACGGAGACAACACAAACACAAAACTCACAAAACGCACAAGAAGTAATCACACACAAACACACACACACACACACACACACACACACACACACACACACACACACACACACACAAACATATCTGTGCGTTTTCCGTTTCTCTCTCAAGATCACTCCGTAGCACCAAACATTTTGGGTTTAGGCAATTCAGAATCTGGGCAAAAGGTTCTAGGCCTTGAAGGCCATTTTGAGGCTAAGCAAATGCCGCTTTTCAACAGCTCTTACAGATTACCCTTCTGTCACGGCGCTCGTTCAAAAGTGGCGACACAGCGACCTCAGATCACTACGAAGGTAACGTAACTCAGCGTCAGACGCCGGATCCCGCGGTACAACACTCTGGTTTTGAAAGACCAAAAATGGCATCATTCAAACTGATATAAAACCTGTCGTGCAAAGGCCTTCCCCGCCCCCCTCCTCCTCCTCCTCCGTGCAGCGCCGGGCACCCCAGCTGGTGTGAGGAGGGCTGGTCGAGCAAGAAATGATACAATGACAGAGAGGCGTGCAAGCAAGCTGAGTATGTATGAGAGAGTTGAGGATGGTGCGCTGCTGAAATGGACTGGACATGTGGAGAGAACGAGCGAGGAGAGGCTGGCCAATAGGGTATACACGTCAGAACTGATGGGAGTATGGGATAGGCTAACACTGAGGAGGATATGGACAGATGAGGTGTGAAAGATGCTTTGAGTGATCAGGGCCTGAACATGTAAGAGGGCGCCAGGCGTACGCGTGACAGGGCGAAATGGAGAGATGTGGTATATAGGGGGCGACGTGCTGTCAATGAGCTCTCAGAGGAAGCCAAGGAAAGGCCTGTAGGCCTTTGCCATTGATGGGAAGGTTCTGGTTTCACTGCATCGTAAAAAACAGCTAGAGAGTGGCAGTGAGCAAATGAAGCCGATGTTCCTCTGTTGCTGGCGCAACCCCGCTGCGCGGGAGACAACGGACAAGTATCTCTCTCTCTCTCTCTCTCTCTCTCTCTCTCTCTATATATATATATATATATATATATATATATATATATATATATATATATATACATGTGGATTGGTTGGGCCATTCTTTCGTCTGTTTCCTTGCGCTACCTCGCTAACGCGGGAGACGACGACAAAGTATTATAATAATAATAATAATAATAATGTATATCCCACCACACCTTACCACATCCTTGGCCCCTTGCGCATCTGTCCCGGAATGCATCGAAATCCCCACCCCTGGGACGCCCGCGAGGCCCCCGCTTGTCACTCCCTTACACCATATTTCTTATGTTTAGGTCCAGGGCGAACCCAATTATCGTCTTCCCCTCCCAACTCTTCCTCCCACCTTTTTTTTTCTTCCTCGCAGGCCGTTACTGGGAACCATACACACACACACACACACACACACACACACACACACACACACACAGACACACACACACACTCACACACACATACACACACATACACACTCACACACACACACACACACACACACACACACACACACACACACACCTGTACATCACCATGTTCTCTCTTCGTCATTTGGCGAACACAAAAAGGCGATGTGTGCCATTTGACCGAGAACCCAAAAATAGTTTATGCATCCAGTGACCTTCTACTTAATTTGCATAATTTAATCATACGTAAGCGAAGACCTTCGCTCGGACTCCCATGATGAAACTGGAAATTGTAAGTCTCGGACCTCGCTTGGAGGGACCACTGCGACCTGATCCCCGCCAGCGGCGTCGGGCCCGTCGGATATCCAATTGACGTGTTAACAGCCGATGGACGAGGGGGACCTTCAACCACCCCGCGAGCTTCCACCCTCAGATCGCGCGCGGGGGCCGGGTCGAGGGTGGGCCGTGTGCCGGGTCAGCGGGTACCCACATTTATGATTCAGAAGGAGCTGACAACAACTACATAGCTTTTCGAGCACGGCTGGGGAAAAAATATGCTGGCAGTTTAGTTACTCCTGGGACGTGGAGGAAATTATACACGTATGCCAAATATTTTCTTTTAATGCTACCCGGGGTATATATTACAACCTCGTCAGTGCCATAATATGACCAGGGGTTTTCTTAAAGCCATCGTCCTCCCCCATCCCTCCCCATCCCTTCTTCCTTCTTCCCCCATCCTCCCCTCCCACCCGCCTCCCCCCTCCAAGCCTCGAACTGACATGCGAACTCAAGGAACATCAACAATTTTTATTCAAGAGTTGCGTAGTCTATCCCTCCCAGCCAGCAGCCAGCCTCCCACTGGACTCTTACGAAAGGGCCCCCCCTTGTTCGGCTCATCCGCCACGAGATATGTAAAGCAAAATGCCTCCTTAACAATTCTTCTCTGGGGCCGCCGCCCAAGAAGACCACAGCAAAACATGTAACCGATCAAAACCCTCGGTCAGAGAGGGACTTCCCCTGGGCAATCTTCGGCATATTTACGGCTGCATTTTGTAAAGCCTCCTGCATAAGTTCATTCCAATGTTTGCTTTGCAATTGTCTGGCCTCTTGAGGGTTCAAAGCCACCCGCGCCTTAAAACCTCAACCCCTTGAGAGAGACGACCAAACCCCTTCAGAACGACGAACGAACACCTTTTGAGAATGACGGTTGAACCCCTCACCACCCACCCAACCTCCAGAAAGACGACTAGACCTCCCCCCCCCCCTCCAGCACCACTCAAACCTCAAGTGCAGTGTAACTGAGGTTGTGCTCAGACAACTACCGCCCTACCTCAAATTTCCTTCAGATATCATGAATTAAAAAGTACCCATCTCTCTCAAGGGGACTTCTGAACTATAGTATATCACAGAGTATTACCTTCCACATTACACACACACACACACACACACACACACACACACACACACACACACACACACACATATAAATATATATATATATATATATATATATATATATATATATATATATATATATTTATTTATATATACTTCGGGTGTCCAACAGAGATCTTCTCTGGTATAACAAGTAACACACGTTGGAAATCTGTTTCAAACACAGATCAAAACGAAAACGGAATCCGATCTTATCCAAAGGGGGTGAACACCCCACACCCACCCACCTCCCAACCCAAGGCTCCCTCCCTCACCTGTTGTCCTCACCTCGAAAAACCCAACACGGATGTACCGAGAGACGTCAAGTGTGTTTGCATTTAAACGGCCGATCTCTACCAGACATCAATTCGATGTACTTCTCGGCTGGCCAAAGGGACCCCTGGCTCTCGTGGGGTCCGGGTGGAATAACAAGCCCCAAAACCCCCCTCTTAGGCCCAGGGCTTAAGTCCCTCACCACCGGCGGGGCAGCCCTAGAGCATAGGGCCCGCACCTCCTGAGTTGTTGGGAGGTTTAATCTCAAACACCAGTCATAGCGGTTTTTGGTCGATTCTCGACGCACGTGAGAATTTTTTTTTTTTTTTTACCATGTCCTTCCTGTGTCTGGGATCGAACCCTGTCCTTGCAGTTGACACGACCGGCCCTATCGCTTCGTGATAACCACTGCCCTACCTACCCAGTGCGCCACTCCCTTCATGACCTGACCTAATCTGGGGGGGGGTTACGATATAGATGCTATACCAGAGGCTCCAGTGAAGTAGGCCTACCTTCGACACCTCCGAGTTACGGTAGCTCTCTCTCTCTCTCTCTCTCTCTCTCTCTCTCTCTCTCTCTCTCTCTCTCTCTCTCCAAGATGTGAAGGTCCTCAGGCCAAAAAAAAAAAGAAAATACAAAGTACGAGGAAATTCAGTTTTTTTTTTCCATAACATCTACATGACAGTCACTGCAGTGTTGCAATGTTGCTCGTGTCTTGAGTCTATTGCATAGCATCAGGGAGGCTGTGTGTTGCACACACGAGACAGTGGGAGTCTAACACTATATGTGTTGTAACTCTCATGAACATCTCCCATTGTTATATAATAATAATAGTAATAATAATATGATAATAATAATAATAATAATAATAATAATAATAATAATAATAATAATAATAATAATAATAAAATAAGACCCGTGTCTTCACAAACATCCTCAACATCCCCACACCACCCCCCCCTGGAGGCCCCCCCCCCTCACCATCCTGACGTCAGCCCTCCTCACAGTGGACACCACACTTGGCACTAACAACAAAATATCTCAGAGAGAGAGAGAGAGAGAGAGAGAGAGAGAGAGAGAGAGAGAGAGAGAGAGAGAGAGAGAGAGAGTCTTGACGTCCACCGGAACCAACCCCCCGGCGTGAGTGCCCATTATATACGACCTCCTCAGTGATGGTTTCTCTTGGAAAATTAATTCGAGCCCGGGCGTCGAAACAACCCAAACCACTCCCCACACACACCCATCCCGGAGGAGGGAGACGATCACCCCAACCACCCATCCAACACCCCACACCCAACCACCCATCCAACACCCCACACCCAACCACCCATCCAACACCCCACACCCAACCACCCATCCAACACCCCACACCCAACCACCCATCCAACACCCCACACCCAACCACCCATCCAACACCCCACACCCAACCATCCATCCAACACCCCACACCCAACCACCCATCCAACACCCCACACCCAACCACCCATCCAACACCCCACACCCAACCACCCATCCAACACCCCACACCCAACCACCCATCCAACACCCCACACCCAACCACCCATCCAACACCCCACACCCCACCACCCATCCAACACCCCACACCCAACCACCCATCCAACACCCCACACCCAACCACCCATCCAACACCCCACACCCAACCACCCATCCCGGGAGAGACGAACACCCCTCCCACCCTCCATCCCAAGTGAACATGAATATACTCTGGGGGGTTGGTTGGGTGGCTGGAGGGTGGCTGGGGGGGAGTGGGGGAGGAGGGGACCGGCCTCTTCTGCAGGAGGAGGAAGGAGGGCTTTACCCGCTGACGTAATGGGCTGGCGCGCCGCACGTACACTCCTCCCACTGGCCTTCGTCATGGGTAATAAAATCATACTTGATTAGCATAATGCAAATAACTTTTATTGCAGATGGCCTCCCAACATCCTGGGTCATAGAATGCTGGTGCGACCTCCCTCTCACACACACACACACACACACACACACACACACACACACACACACACACACACACACAGCCCTAAGTAAAACTGTGTAACATGCAAGGATCTGGGGAAACTGTGTAACATACAAGGAGCTGGGGGGAACTGTGTAACTTGCATTGGGAATCTGAGACGTCTCATCAACACTCATAAGGGATTATTCTCTCCTAAATCTGTGACTTGCGGCCACGAAACGTGCGCTGCCAGAGTTGGCCGCTGGGGAGGTCAACAGCTAAGGACGAGGGAAGTGCTACTACGAGTCTAAAGCGTCCGGTGGACACCATCACCGAACGCCTTGCCCTTAGTTCTAACGCGTACGTGAAAAAAAAAGAATAAGGAGGAATGAGGAGCCACGCTACACTAGAGGTATTAAGAGCCTACGGACAAGGGAGGGGAAGCGGATGCGTATCGAAATATAGAAACAAGATACGTGACCGGTCTCCCTCCTGATATTCGCAGGGTAAGGTAGGTGGCTAGATGTCACCTCTGCATTTAGACTCCCGCTTATGTTATTTTGGGGAAGATGGACTTCTTGTACTGTCTGCCGCTGCTGGTGGTGGTGGCGGCGGTGGTGGTGGTGTTGGTGGTGACGTGAGGTCCCAAACATGATGGTGGGAGGGGTCCGGTGCTGCTGCTTCCCCGGGGCTTCAGCGATCGAGGAAGGCTGTTGGGATGAGGCACTGACCCTCCATAATTCACCGGCCCTTCAGTGGTCACTGACTGGCCATTCACTGGTCACTGACGAGTCGCTAACTGGTTAAAGAATGTTCGACCTGTTTCCTTAGTTCACAGGACTGGCCTCCATGTCCCTTTACGAACGTTTTCGGTCACGCGAAAGAACTGCACAAGACCCGAGGACGCCACCGTCAAACATGAAGAATTTTGGTACGGGTTCTTGAGAGGGGGGGGGTTTCTTGTAGAACTTCCCATGAAGTTTCTGAAGGACTGTTATCGGAAGGGTGTTGGCTGCATTAATGACTCCTTTCACTCGGGATAGTCTGACAAAGGCGCCCTCAGGCCTGACGAAGCCATCCATCACCATCACCGGGCGCCAGAACCCCTACATGACCCTCCATCATACACTGGTCTCGGGAGGATCTGCTTTACTGACACCTCCTGTCCTCACTCGAGTGCCTCCCCTCACCTCGCACACCTCCCTCTACCCCTCACTGACCTAATAAATGTATATACACCATCACCTTCACCTTACCCCCTCTTTCCCTACAACAGCTCCATTGCCTCCCTAAGCTAGCCAGAGACCTCCTAGCCTTGTCACGTTGCGTTCCTACACCAGCCACTGTCCTAGCCTTGCCCTCTTTCCATCCTATCCTTCGTCATCCAAAGTAAGCCTGAGCTTCGCCATTGATTCTTCTTCTGCCGTCCCCCCCCCCCCCTTGACCCTATTATCCTCCTCCTTCCCTAACAACTTTCACCTGTCCCTCTATGGCCTTCGTCAGCACCGTCGGGTGAGTCCTTGGCCAACGCCCTCACCTGGGGGCCCCATCTTGAAGCCTAGTCCCATACAAAATTACAAACTACACCTCCTCAGCTACGATGGTCGCCTAAGCTAGACCTGTTGGTCGCTGGACAAAGACCTGGTACGTTCGCCTGGCGTACAGGACCGTGGGCGTCCACTGTACAAGGAAGAGGACCTGACGTTACCCGGTGCGAATCTGATCAGAGATGACCTCAATCTACGGTTGAAATCTCCTCGTTCCTCCAGGCGCAGCGAGGCGTCGGAGGACGGATTAAGACTCCCTAAAGCCACGCAGCCTCTTTGAAAACACATGCTTCCCCCCGCCCCCTCCCAAGAGCAGCGGGAGAGGTCATACCGAAGGTGACGTACCCGTTACGAAGCCGCACGCCACACTGGGGGAGACACACTTGCCTCCAGAGCACCACGGGTCATTCTGAAGACATACTCATCACCGGACCTCAGTGTTAACCCACACTGACGGGCACATACATACTCGCCACCAGAGTTTGCAACGCATGTCATACTGAGGACGTGCTTATTAAGGAGCCGCGTCACACTGCGACACCAACACTGGGGAAAGGTAATAATAAGCCACTGTGGAAAAACAAATTAGGACGATGAACAACCGGCAGGGGGGTCAGTCACCACTGCTGCTATCACCAGTGGGTTTCTGAGTACTGACCACTGCCACTGTTTCTACCAGGATTTAATATCATAAAAATACATCGCGCAGACAGTAAACAAGCAAGACGCCTGCTCTCTCTCTCTCTCTCTCTCTCTCTCTCTCTCTCTCTCTCTCTCTCTCTCTCTCTCTCTCTCTCTCTCTCTCTCTCTCCAGGAATTGCAATTATTTCTTAAAATGATATAGCCTTCATATGATGCGTGCTAATGTGCGGCAGTTGTGTAAGCTCTCTCTCTCTCTCTCTCTCTCTCTCTCTCTCTCTCTCTCTCTCTCTCTCTCTCTCTCTCTGAACAAAACCATTCTTCTTGGAGACGATTTTTATCACTCTAATAAAGGTTTGACCCCATCATGGATCTTTTCTAATGATCACTAGTAACGACAGGGAAGGAGAATCTCTTTTTATTTTAATCATGTTTGCCGAAACAGCACGGCAAAGCGAATATATATATATATATATATATATATATATATATATATATATATATATATATATATATATATTGGAAAGTATCATAATTTTTGCGTGTGATCAAGATATTCCTATGAGTCCACGGGGAAAATGAAACACGATAAGTTCCCAAGTGCACTATATGTGTGTGTGTGTGTGTGTGTGTGTGTGTGTGTGTGTGTGTGTGTGTGTGTGTGTGTGTACATCAGCCTAAACCAGGTACTCTTTTTATCGACCAGCCCCAAGGAGAGGATGAACAGCTGGGTGGACTGTGGACCGACTTCCGCGATCGTGATTCGACCCTATGGGGGCTCGACCAATGGGCGGCCCGTGAATCCGCTACACCACGGAGGTCCACGACCAGCTCATTAAACATTTTTCTTCTTATCTCAGTCATAAGATATTGGGGAGGAGGGTAGGGGGACGGAAACCGCTGGGTCAACCCAAATCCGCTGTGACCTGACCTGAAAGGTTAAGACCCTGACCACAGGCCATGGCGGTTGGGCTCCTACCTTGCTATGAATTTGGTAAAATGACCACCAGGTATGCACCGGGGGGGGGGTTACAAGGAAGAAGCCCCACCAAGCCTCCTGGTCAAGGCCTTACTTAACCTTTCAGGTCAGGTCGCAGCACTTGGGGGGTCACGGAGCGTCCCCGGGGTCATATGCTAGTCAGTGGCGAACGTTGCCTGAGCGTGGTATTAATGTCCTCCCCTCTCTCAGCCGCTGTTACTATCAATTGGGAAGGGCAGCTCATGGCCCAAAACTGTGGCGGAGCAAGACAAAAAATAATACGCATCGAATAAGGGCGGCCGTAGGTACATGTACTCACTCACAATGACCCCAGGACGCCATAATGAGAGGTGTTCCTGGTGTTAATCCAGGACCCCTCTACCGGGAGGATTCATGGATAGTTCCAGGGCAGCCCTACACTCAGTAGCAGGGACAGGGTGGACTCCTTTTGACGTGAGACATTCTTTGAGGCGAATGTAATCTGCCTCGTCGGGTGGAGACGATACAGCAACGCCAAAGGTTCTTCAATCAATCTTCATTAATGCCAGAGGGAAGGAATGGGGGGAGAAAAAATGAAGAGATAACAAGGACTGACAACTGGAAGCACTCAAGAGTGTAGTTTCAGTCGACGCTGTGTGGCACCGAACCAACCTACGGCTCCTGAATAGTACGGTCACTATCCCCTTGCATCTCGATGCCGATGCTCCGCAGACGATTATATGGCGCCAAAGCAGAGGGAAGGTTGAATTACGCCATCCTGAGCTGGTGTACTGTGTTGAAAACCCATTACCACACGTCTACACCTTCCCCTCCCACAGGATGGTTTCGTGAAGGATCTCTCTACATCTTTCCCTCCCGCAGGATGGTTCCGTGGAGGACCTCTCTACACCTTCCCCTCCCGCAGGATGGTCCGTGGAGGACCTCTCTACACCTTCCCCTCCCGCAGGATGGTCCGTGGAGGACCTCTCTACACCTTCCCCTCCCGCAGGATGGTCCGTGGAGGACCTCTCTACACCTTCCCCCCCCGCAGGATGGTCCGTGGAGGACCTCTCTACACCTTCCCCTCCCGCAGGATGGTTCCGTGGAGGACCTCTCTACACCTTCCCCTCCCGCAGGATGGTTTCGTGGAGGACCTCTCTACACCCCATCCCATAGGACGGTTTCGTGAAGGACCTCTCTACACATTCCCTTCCCGCAGGATGGTCTGTGGAGGACCCCTCTCGTAACAAGGATTCGGTCTTGGCCGTGCCCTTTGAACACATGCCGTCCTCGGCATCTCTCCAATACCCGTCTCTACAAACATCCTCAGCCTCAGATGATAACGAAAAAAAAAGATGAAGAATAAGAAGAAGCAGCAGGAGAAAATGAAGAAGACACGTAATGCCAGACTCATCATCATCATCATCATCATCATCATCATCACCATCATCATCATCAGGGCCTCACCCCTTTTACAAAAGGTCTCCACATGACCTTTGGAGTAATGTCAAGGTCAGGGGTTCACTAGTACCCCGCTAACGACATCATCATCACCCCTCCACCCCAACACACACACACACACACACACACACCCTCCAGTGTGCAACGAAGTGTTCTGAACATCTCCCGAGACAGTTCCCACTCCTCGGAACCTTCCTCATAAACTCAGTGGTTCTGAGGTCCATAAAGTGTCTCACTTTCCTTGGTGTTGTCCGTAGACAACCAACAGTTGCGGGGGTGTTCCCCAAGGGCGTCCTTCAGGAAAATGCGGTTAAGCTTACTAGAAATGTAAGGTCATGCTAATGCATGATGCGGTATAGATCTCAAAGACACGATTGAGATTATTAGGAAGAACAAGGTTAACCTCTGTAGAAAAAAAAAAAGACGATCAAACTTATCGTTCACGCGTACGAAAAATACGATCAACCTCGTCAAAAAAAAGAAAATATCTAAATCCTCAGTCGTTCCTGGGCCCCTTCCCTGTTTGCCCGCTTCCCTCACGATCACCAGCCTCCTTTTGACCTCACTCTCTCCCCCCTGGCACGAAAAGTGAGTGGCGGATGTCCCTGTGCACACGAAAGGTGAGTGACGGGCGTCCCTGTGCACACGAAAGGTGAGTGACGGGCGTCCGTGTGCACACGAAAGGTGAGTGACGGGCGTCCCTGTGCACACGAAAGGTGAGTGACGGGAGTTCCTGTGCACACGAAAGGTGAGTGACGGGAGTTCCTGTGCACACGAAAGGAATGCATACCAAAGTATGGGGAAAAAAAAAAGACTAATGATACGAATGATACGCTTTCGTTCAAGTGGGAAAATCAGATTAAAGAGTTCGGAAAAAATATGTGGAAATACGTGTTCTACATTGACGTGACACGTAGAGAGTGTGTGTGTGCGTGTGTGTGTGTGTGTGTGTGTGTGTGTGTGTGTGTGTGTGTGTGTGTGTGTATTCATTCCCACAAATCCTCCTTTTGAAAACATTGCTTTAATCACGCTGAGGTTCAGGGAAAAAGACCCCTCTCTCTCTCTCTCTCTCTCTCTCTCTCTCTCTCTCTCTCTCTCTCTCTCTCTCTCTCTCTCTCTCCTTTCGTGAGCAGGTGTTGCCCCCAGAGCAACCCCAAGTCTGGGACTAGGGGTACTGAGGGGGGTCTGGAGAGCAGAGGTCCTAGCCTGGGACGCATGAAAGCTGGGTCCTAGCCAAACGATCATCCTTATTATCATCATTATCATTATGACTACCGTTATCATCATATTACTATCATCATCATTATCATCATTATTATTATTATTATTATTATTATTATCATTATTATTATTATTATTATTATTATTACTATTATTATTATCATTATCATTATTATCATTATTATTATTATTATTATCATTATTACTATTATCATTATTGCCATTACTATTAGCATCATTATTATTATTACTATTATCATTATTATCATTACTATCAGCATCATCATTACTGTTATTGCCATTATTATCAGTACTGAAATCTGATGCCAGAAGACCTGAAGGTATATAACAAGGCTAACTGCTGGAGCATAGCAATAGGATCCTGTACTCCTAACTTATATATATAGATGGAGTGGATACGACAGTGAGGATGAAGGCATGCTCAAAATCCTCTTCATTACAACTGTTTATTTTAATCTGGGTTCGAAGGAGGCAACTGAGGACAGGGGGAACAACGAGGGGTACCTGCGTATGTGTAGGACGGGAGGAAAGAGGAAGGGGGGGGGGGAGGTACCAGAACTAAGATAGGGAAAGACTGGATAAAATGCTAGTGTGCTAGATGGGGGGCGGGGAAATGGCATAAAGGCTTGAGGGGAAAAGGATAGGAGCAACCAAGACATGGAGGAGAAGAGGAAGGGAAAATGAGGAGTAGGATGAAGGGGAAGAAGAAGAAGGAGAGGAAGAAGAAGAAGAGGAGGAAGAGGAGGAGGAGACTAAATAGAAGGAGGGGTGGGAGGCAGGAGCAGGAGAGTCAAGTGAGGGCCGCTGATCGCCAATTGATACAAGTGGTTGATGACAGGAGACTCTAGGGGTGGTGAGCGAGGAGTGGGAGCTGGGTGAGCCGGGAGTTGGGGGAGGGGATGGTAGGGGGAAGGTGGGGGGTAGTGAGCCAAAAGTGGGGAGCTGGGTGAGCCAGAAGTTGGGGAGGGGATGGTAAGGGGGAAGGGGGTAGAGGTAGGCGTCGAGCGTGGGAGAAGGGGGAGAGTTTGGTTTGGGGAGGAGAAGTAGGAGTTGGGGAGGGGAACTGTATGGACGTGAGTGCTGAGTGAAGAGTGGGGAGGAGGAGGTAGGATGGGGAAAGGGAGTCGGGGGGAAAGGCGGGGTAAGGAGTGAGTATGGGGAGGAGAGGGATGTGGTGTTGTTAAGAGAGGAACACATCAAACCATCAAAGGAAAAGATATACAACTGTGAAAAAACAAAAGCTTGGAAAAAACAAAACAAACAAAGATATACAAGATAACAGGAGAAAAAAAGAAAAAGATGAAAATACGAATGAAAACAAGAACAAACGAGTGATGAAGTGTAAGAGACAGAGAAGATCAAGTACACACACACACACACACACACACACACACACACACACACACAGAGGAGGCACGGTGGCTATCATCTCTCGACCCCCACGATGCCATCACAGATCAGAAAACGGAACTCCGTTTGCCCGACCCACACGACTGGTGACTGCTGAAGACCTTGCCAGGAGGAGGAGGAGGAGGAGGAGGAGGGAAGTGAATGCAGGAGGGAATAACGGGAGGAGAAGAAGGAGGAGAAGGGAAGGGAGAAGACCCAATGCCTTACAGAGGGGGAGGGGGGAGGAAAGAAGGGAGGGAGAAGCCAGAGGAAGGTGCAAAGCTGGGGGGGGGGGTTGTGACTAACGCGCCCATGAATCACACGTGAAAAATGCCACACCCACCGACGTCGCGGGTGGAGGGTCGGGTACACGGGGGAAACCACCTCTGGCGCTCGCTGAACAAACAATGATTTAGAACAAACGAAGGACAACGGCAAACAAAACAAGGAAAATACCTGGTTGGCAACCAACGATGACGAGCAGGTAACGTGATGGAGAAAAACCAGGTATATATATATATATATACATATATATATATATATATATATATATATATATATATATATATATATATATATATATATCGAAAGAGAGGACCAGTCAAGAATCGAAAGAATAATGGGAATTTTCTGATCACACAAGTTGGGGAAAAACGTTTTCTTCCGTAATGAAAACGTTGACGGTGGTGGTCGAAATGTGTCCAGGATGCATTATTTACGTTTTCCTCTGGTGTGGAGACTGTCGCTAGCTGTGGAGGAAGGGAGTGGGGAATGCTTAACCCTTTAACCGAGCCGGTAACGACCCGTAAGCACGACCTTACGGTACTTGAGCACGGAGTTACGATCCTTAAGCACGAACTTACGAATTTTTTTTTTTGACCAAACCCTGACCAAGACGGTACGAACCTTGAAACATCACACGACGGTACGATCCTTTGACAACGATGGTGCGGGAGCCCAGTCCGACGGTACGACCTTCGCGCACGACGGTACGATTCTCGGGCGAGATGGTTACGACCCCCCGTGGGCCAGGTCCGTGGGACACCTGAGCACGACGGTAGGATCCTAGCGGGGGCTGCTAAGGGGCCAGTTATGGCCAGCGGTAAAGGGCTGGTTTAGACAGCGCCAAGGGCTACGAAGAGCAGCGATAAGGGCTGCTATTAGCAAGGCTGATGGGGTACTGGAGGCGGGAGGGCTGTTGGATGTTGCTATGGGATGAGCTGGGCGTTGCCGAGGAAGAGGTGGGCACTGCTTGGGGAAGGGATGAGTGTTGCCAAGGAAGAGCTGGGTGTTGCTAGGGGAGCAGACGAACGTTGCTAGGGAAGACCCCGGACGTTGCTAAGGAAAAGCTAGGTGTTGCTAAGAAGGGAGCTGGGTGTTGCTAAGAAGTCCTTAGTGTGTTTGGGTTGAGGGAGGGAGCGAGGAGTCGCTGTGGATTGCTAGAGGGTGTGTGTATGTGTCCTAGGTGTTGCTAGGAGGGTGTGTTCTCTCGGAGGTGTTATGGGAGTCTTGGGTACGGCTGAGGGGGAGGTTGAAGGGGTGGGTGGGGGTGTCGGTGTTATATACACAACACTTTACGCCCACATGAAGGCCGTGTACTCAAACCCTACACACAAACAGGACGGCCTCACACGCCGGTTCGTGGTCGGAGCTGTGGGAACAGGCGCAGACAGCCTAGCCAAGCCATACGCCACACCTAACTACCTCACTTAGCTACCTCTCCTCCGTGCACACACACCTGCTCTCCCAAGCTCCCACAACCGAGCTACCAGTTCCCTCCAGACACCCAGCCCTTGAAGTGCTGGAACGTCAGTCTCCAAACATCAGACGACCAACCTCAATCTTTCTTCTCCATCTCCTCTTCTTCTCCTGTTCTTCTTCTTCCTCCTCCCTCTCCTCCTCCTCCTCTTCCTCCCATGGTGAAAAACTTTCCCAACAGAGAATCGAAAATTTCTACCCAGCTGCCAAAGCTTTCCCCAGCGGAACGGGACCCTTCCCTTAAGATGCCACAGTTTAACCAGGGAGCGATCCAAAACCTTCCCCCACAAATGCCATGGCTTTCCAGAGGGTACGAAATCCCTCCCTCCCTCCACCCTCCGTTAGTGCAAGGGGGTGGGGTGGGGAGTGGGGGGGCTTCCCAAGAAAACTGGAACTCCCGAACCTTTACAACGAACGCCAAAACTTTCCTGACAGTGTAAAAGTTTCCCGTGTGTGTGTGTGTGTGTGTGTGTGTGTGTGTGTGTGTGTGTGTGTGTGTGTGTGTGTGTGCGCGCTGAAAGTCTCCCGTACTGATGCCCAGGTATTCTTGAGGGTGCTATAAATATCCTCTGTGGCTGCAAGCTGTACCAAAAAAAAAAAAAAAAAAAAGGTCCCAGAAACCATTAAAACCCGGACAAAAAAAAAATACCTCAGGTTTTCAGCTGCTTGACCGGACGAAAAAAAAATAACCCTGAAATACACCCAATATGGCCAGCGTTCAATATGGTAAAGTAAAGAGGGTGTTTAATCAGCACTTGTTTATATCCACAAAATCTCTTATCAAGGACGAGAGCACCACACTGTTTTACTCTCGCTTGAATCATATGTCACCAATTGTTGTGAGACGCATCCACACATATGTTGCATTTGCACGTGATCTCCCCAAACGATCGGCAGAGGGTCATCTATTACAATATACAGTCGGACGTAACTGGACTGGAACTACTTGATTTGTGGGTGTATCATCCCAAATAAACACTTGGAGAAGCCCAGATATGTCCCAGTCACAAAGCTAGGATAAGCCCAGATATGTCCCAGTCACAAAGCTAGGACAAGCCCAGATATGTCCCAGTCACAAAGCTAGGAGAAGCCCAGATATGTCCCAGTCACAAAGCTAGGAGAGGCCCAGATATGTCCCAGTCACAAAGCTAGGAGAAGCCCAGACATGTCCCAGTCACAAAGCTAGGAGAAGCCCAGGTATGTCCCAGTCACAAAGATAGGAGAAGCCCAGATATGTCCCAGTCACAAAGCTAGGAGAAGCCCAGGTCAATGTATGTCCCAGTGACCCATGGGTGGGGGACTTTTCTACAAATATGAGCCCCTGCGTCAAGTGTAGTGGATGATGACACCCCCACACTGTGGCTGGAGGTGTTCCCAGTGATACTTTCGAGGTGCTAGTCTGTGTGAGGCAGGGGTGGAGGAAGACGGTGTTGGGGTGGGGCAAACATGATCCCAAACCTCTGAAACGTGAGGACATGCCCTCCTTTCTACTGGCAAGAACAGCTAGACGGATCATCATCCTCCCTTCTAATGCTCAACAGCGCTTCTCTCTCTCTCTCTCTCTCTCTCTCTCTCTCTCTCTCTCTCTCTCTCTCTCTCTCTCTCTCTCTCTCTCTCTCTCTCTCTCTCAACAATCCCTTATCAGTGCCTGACTACTTTACTCAATTAAGGCTGCGAATCAACTGCTCACGTTGCCAGATCCATCACGCTGGCCACCGTAATCAGCGAGGCAACTCAGGCAATTGCTCATCCCCCGTCGTGGCGATGTTTATATTCACGGGGTCACTAATTATATTATAGCAGTAGTGTTAATAAACACAAGTTAAGCACGCAGCTCCCATGTGCGACCCTGGCTTTCTTGCAGGGTCAGGATTTAAATGGATGGAAAATGAGAGAGAAAACGATAGTCGTGGCGTTATTCCGAGAGGAGGCGATTATATATATATAAATGGCAACCAGGAATACGTACTTCTTCGAACCCAGGACCTGCACACCCCGTCGTTCGTCCGGTCAGCCAGCCAGCCAGCCAGCCAGCGAGCCAACGTAGAGATACGAACCCTAAGATTGGTAAGGCCGAGTGAGTGCTTGCAATGGCCCTGACCACAACCACCTACCACCAACACCAACCACCACCACAACCTACCACCACTTACCACCGTCGACACCACCACCACTAACACCTACCTACTACCACTACCACCACCAGTCACACCTACCTACTACCATTACCATCACCAGTAACACCTACCACCTGTTACGCTACTTGCCCCCTCCCTCCACGGCTGCAGACACGACGGGTGTTGCCCACCAGATGATGCACGACAGAACGCTGTGAAGGGCCAACCATCCCCCGTGTGTGTGTGTGTGTGTGTGTGTGTGTGTGTGTGTGTGTGTGTGTGTGTGTGACGTTACGGGCTCCTGAGGAACAAGCCACAGGGGATGGTGGAGGGCGGCCGCGAGGGCTGGATAAGGTCAGGGGTCACGAGAAGGATCATTAACATGACTAGGGTGTCAAGTGTGTCACGGGTTACACTGGGCGGCTGTCATGCCAGTAACAAGGTAATGTAGCCAACGCCTTCAGGGTGCAAAGCCAGGCTTCATCATGTTCGGCGATTCTCCATCTTGACGATGAGGCACACACACACACACACACACACACACACACACACACACACACAATGGAGTGTCTTGTAAACACTCCCACAATAAAGAAGACATGTGTGTGATTACGATTTGTATGCTTCGGGGAGAGAGAGTTTTTACACTCGCGTTGCCCCGTCTCTTAACCTTGTATATGTATGTACCATACCTTTACACACACACACACACACACACACACACACACACACACACACACACAGTGTGTGTTACCAGTGGAGGTTACAGTAGCCAAAGACATACTGAGAAGACTTTAACTCCACTATCATCCTAGCACAACGGTGGAGAGACGCAGACTTAAGGCTACGTCTTGTTTGAGCACCTGGCACCGCGGGGTTCAAACACCTTTCATGTGGGTCTCCGCCTTACCTGAGCGGAGCATTTTAATTCTCGGGTTGACATAGGAGCTCCTCCCATACACGCCCTTACCTGCGGAGACGAGACGGTGTCGTGGTGACCCCTGTGTGTGGCGTGTCGTCGCCCCTCCCTCCCTGTGCCCTCCCATCCTCCTCCCTTTCTCCACGTCCTCAAAAGACTCGTTCGGGTTTATTTTCCTTTGCTGGGAATACCAGGACGTGGCGACGTACACGTCCACACAAGTAAACAGAAGCATGAGTTTATAAATATCAGCGGATGGGCAAACACACACACACACACACACACACACACACACACACACACACACACACACACTGTAACATTTATATATGTCTCTAAAGAGACGTCCATACCGTTCATGCGCATGCATTCCCCTGCGTATACAAAAACAAGGGACGAACCGAACGCAAAAACTAACTCAAACACACACACACACACACACACACACACACACACACACACACACACACACACACACACATACACACATCAATGCAAAACATACTCATATACACACAGGCACCCACGAGTACACAAACATGTGAAGGAACATACACAAGCACATGTTATCAGACTAATCACGTGATGAGGCATGGTAACTATGTGATGACATATTGGCATATGCGATGAGTCGCCTTAACCTTGTGACGAGACGTATCAATCATGCGACGAGACGTGCCAACCATGTGACGGGGCGTGTTCATCACGAACGCACGACCCATGCGACGAGATCATCATGTGATGAGATGTGAGCCATGCGATCAGACACGTCAACCATGAGACACTAGCCAGGACACGAGATGTCACTATGTGATGAAACATATCAACCATGTGATGAGACGTCCTGCATGCTATCATGTGATGATTACATCAACCATGTGATGAGAGAAAAAAAAATGTTCACCATGGGCCAATTTTCTGAAGCAAGAAAATCATCACACTGTTTTCCCCCCACACTTCCTTCCCGCAATCAACTTCGAACCCGATGGTAATACGAAGAAATTTCAACGTAATATCTACCCTGGCTGCTTGCCTATTCTCGGCCTCAACCATACCTTTTCTCGGGTTTCCTTCGGTGGATGCGAACGTGGCAAGTATTTCTGACGCTCCTTCGGCGAGCAAGAACAAGTAGGAATCAACTGAGTATCCACTGGAATAGCCAGACTGGGTCATGCGAGCCTTAATGGATCGCAGGATATTTACATTAGTGGTGTGTTATCCACAGTTATCTCTTAATGATGCTATTACTGAGACGCTAATGACTGGAGGAGCTTACACAGGTCATGCCTTACCCTATACCACGTACACCTTACGATTGGTTCCGAGGTCTTCCCTCCTAACAGCTGGGGTCTGGGACCTTACCTTACGATGGTTTTGGAGGTCCCCCAACCTCTCACTGATGGGTCTGGTGGCTTATCTTGCATATACATTACGATGCTTTCAGAGGTCTTCTTACTCTCACAGCTGGGTCTGGTGCCTTACCGTACATTACGTATACCTTACGAGGGTTTCGGAGGTCTTCTACCCCCCACAGCTGGATCTGGAACCGATCCTCACCTTAAGCATACCTCTTATTCTTTTCTACTCCCCTACCCCCTACTTCACCAGCGCGGTTCCCGACGAAATCGCTGCTTCTGTTCGACTATCGACTGAGGGTATTGGAGGACGCGGCCCCATTGGCCTAAATCTCCACTAACTGGCCCGTTAGACATCATTTCAATCCACGAGGAAGTAACTGCTGACAGGTGACTGAGGGAAACCGTACCTACCTACGAGAACCTACGGTCGGATTTTTGACTAAGGTAGCGTGTAGGGCTCACCCATATCGTGGTTTTCCAACAGTACTTGTTGCTCACTGTTGCTCCCAGCCGCCACGCACATAGCGTTGCTTGTCACTCCTGAGTATAACTGAACTATTCCTTGCCATCTGTTCGGTCTCCATGTAAAGACTTCTGTGCATAGTCCATAGAAATTGTTATCCTACACGAGGGCCTTTCCGTCTTTCTTCCAGGGCTGCTTCATGTGCCTCGCATAATATTTCATGGAAGCGTCGCAAGTGTACCCCCGGGTCGTTCCTTTCTGTGGAGTGTCTAGTTGCGGCAGGATGCGTCCTTGACCCCATCAGTGCGTACGTTGCCTGGCGTAGGTTAACTCGTATCTCTCTTTCTCTCCCTTCCTTCCTTCCTTCCAGGTTGTAACATTCGACATCTTTCCACGTCTCACGCCCGGTACTTCGTAATACTCCGTTCCCTCGACTTTCCTCCCCCCTCAACCCCTTGTTTAAGGCGTAGCTGAATCCTTCTCGGATATACTGGTTGGCTTCACTCTGCTTTGAATGGGCAACCATACATCGCTGCAGTATTCAAGTCTGCCTTAATAAAGTGTATGATACACCGGAGATCATCATCATCATCATCATCATCATCATCAGTCTTCTCTGCCTCTCGTTAGTGATGCTCTCGTTACCACTCCACTCCTTACTTGACTCGCTAAGTCTGGATTTACCTACGAGGTCCTCCCAGAAAACCAGCCTCTCACTTACGATCGCTCCCACGTCTTCAAGTCTCTTTGTCTTCCTCACCCAGTTTCCCTTCGCATCGGTGCTTATACGTATGAGAGAGAGAGAGAGAGAGAGAGAGAGAGAGAGAGAGAGAGAGAGAGAGAGAGAGAGAGAGAGAGAGAGAGAGAGAGAGCACCTACCTGCGAGTACCTGCTACAGACAGACAGACATGGAAGGGCACCGTCTGAAGACCTCGAAACACCGATTACTGTCACATATCACCATCACTATCTACCAGTTTCACTATCGAGGCGGCGAAGGCCAGATTGTGTATCATTTATCATCCCATGAATTAGACGGACTCCGTCTCATGGTGATGACGTCCTGTCGCTTGATCCATCCCCCCCAAAAAAAAAATCCTTTACGACCCGAAAATCTGAACGGAACGAGGCATGCCTGGGTAAGACAAGGGACCAAGCCACACATCAAGAGGATCCTGCTGCGTGAGGGGATCAAGATGAAGAGAGAAGCACGGAAGAGGATCAGAAACACTAGCGACATGAAGGAAATATATCAGAACAGGAACGCAAGAGAGGATTGGGAGGCCAGAGAACGCGAGAGAGGATCAACTACCCAGCCTCTAAAAAAACACACAGCTACGCACGACATGATGATGACGACGTCACGTATACGTCATTCGCTATGCTGCTGCACTGTGGACACACGCACACACACACACACACACACACACACACACACACACACACACACACGGAGAGTAGGGCCCCGTGGCACTGCATGTGTCTCATGATGAGCCAACACCTGATGAAAAGAACTGGAAAGGTTGCTCTCACAGGAAGAGCGTATCCTTCGTCCCATGGAAAAAATAAGAGAGAGAGAAAAAAGAAAAGAGTTCAGGGAGAGCGTGGAAAGTCTGGAGGAGACTGAAAGAGCCTGGAAGCCCTTTGAAGAACTCGAAAATGTCGAAGAGACTTGGTGGTGGTGGTGGGGGCAGGTCTGGAAGACTGTGAGACAGTTTTGGAGAAACTTTTGGGAAGTCTAGGAAAGACTACAGGGGGTGGGGTGGGGGCTAAAGAGAGTTTGAAAGTTGGGATGAAAGAAAAAAAGAGGAAAAAAAAGTGTGGGAAGCTCTACATGAACTTTTTAAAGATCGCTGAAAGTTTGAAATGAAAAAAAAAAGTTCGAACAAGTTTGAAAATGCGGGCGATGATGAGGCACGAAGGTTAAGACATCCTCGCCGGAGACTCACAGCGCAAGGGACACTAGGACGACCCTCCTCTGGGAGAGAGGAGGGAGAGGCGTGTATGGACGCGCCTTGCAACACCGTTACGTAAAAACCCCTTCGTCCACACACCGCCGTCAGGAAATAACCCCCCCCCCCTAACGGTAAAGAAGAAACATTGTATAACACGTGAGATGTGAGAACACGACAGTATGAACCTCAGAACGGGGTTCGATCGTATTGTCCCTCTTGGAGGGGGATGGAGAAGACACACACACACACACACACACACACACACACACACACACACACACACACACACACACACTCAGCCAACCCACGATCTAGCGAGAGAGGTGAAGGATCCAGAGAGGCTCGCTGTCTGCAGGCAGTACGCAGCACGCCTCCGAGCCTACGAGGAACAGTTGGGGCAACGGCGGCATGACGTCACCAAAAGGTTACGTGGTCACATCGGTCCATCGCTGTCCCCCGGGCCCACGAATCCCCTCGCCGACACTCGACTCAAGGGCTTTAAAATATTGACAGGACTACACACTCTACCCGCGGGTCAAGTTGTGCCGCCAGACCATCTGCAGTTCGTAGAGCTTTACCTCCTCCTCCTCCTCCTCCTCCTCCTTCGTCACAACGGTACAGCCCTTGTAGCAAGACGGTACGTACCTTGTGGGCAAGACGGTACGTACCTTGTGGGCGAGACGGTACGTACCTTGTGGGCAAGACGGTACGTACCTTGTGGGCAAGACGGTACGTACCTTGTGGGCAAGACGGTACGTACCTTGTGGGCAAGACGGTGCGTATTATTGAGCTCGGCGGTACGTATCCTTCAGCATGACGGGCATCACGTTTTTCCAGCCTCCTTGTTCCTCTTCGTCGCCTTCGACGACACCCACTAGGTAAGTGGGTAATACTCTTTCTCCTTCATCCTCAGGGATATATATATATATATATATATATATATATATATATATATATATATATATATATATATATATATATTACCACAGCTTCTTTATCTCTTATCATATCATTTAGTGACACGCAAAATTACCTTTAGACTATCATCTCAATCCATATATGTAGGATGCACACACAAAAAAAGTATCGATACACTTGCGCACTACATTTTGAAACGCTGGGCGAAGATCTCTGGTAACACATTCCCCTGGGTCTCGTCATGCACTGGTAAGCGTACACTCTTTACTGAGCAATGTAACTATACAAGAGAGGAAAGCAATCGGGTACAACTGGATGAGTGAAGCAACTTCTTAGAATGGAATGAACTAGATATTTCTATATTCCCACTGTGTGCTATCTGCTATGCTGAAAACTCCCTTGTGCCTGTTAGCGGGGCACACATGAACATTTAAAAATCGGTTCGAAAATACAAGGAATAATCACCAGTTATTTGACTAAAATGAAATACTCAGCAACGAAAGAATATACGGAAAATCTGGCATGCGAATTCCAGTCTGATTCAGTTGTACATATTTCCGATCGAGATTAGTATCATCTAAACATTTACGATCCTTCTTGATCTAAAGTTCTGTAATCAAAGGAAAATTGCCGAGCGTTGGTTTAATAATTCCCTCGGTGCCAAAATAATGTCCTGATAGTACATTTTTTTTTCTGTTTTTTTGGTCTACCTGTTCAGAAGTTTCCTTAAGCAAAAGTAAAAGATTTTCCAACGAGTTTTCGTTCATAATGACAAATGCGTTGCAAAAACTTAAAAAAAAAAAAAAAAGGGGATCACCAAAACAGTGAATTACACTATGTTCGTCCCATTTCAATGAAAAAAAAAAAGATATACGAATATCAGAGATTAAAGTTGAGAGTATATCATGGCAAAGGATTCTATCAGTGTATGGAAAATGCAGTAAATGACACTAAGCAGCAACGACACCCACACAACGGGAGTTAACATCGCCCACAACTGATGCTGTGGTACCCATCGGCACAGAAACTTTTTTGGCTGACTGTACGTAACATTTTTTTGATAGTCGTCTGTATCTACGTATGTACACCGTCATCCTGAGACTTATTGTCACTGTGATTACGCATCTTCCGACAGTGTAATAACTGTCACTGCGAAGATGGCCATCACCGCTGACCTTCCACAGTCCCTCAGCAGTGTTATCACTGCCACTACGAACGCGGTCATCACCGCTGACCTTCCACAGTCCCTCAGCAGTGTTATCACTGTCACTACGAACATGGCCATCACTGCTGGCCTTCCACAGTCCCTCAGCAGTGTTATCACTGTCACTACGAACATGGCCATCACTGCTGGCCTTCCACAGTCACTGGAGATTCCTGGTTACGTAAAACAGAGACACAGAATTGGCGTGGCAGCGCCTTTCCTGCTTTACCGAGGGTGATGGTAAGGGTGAGAGTGGCTGGCGTGGGGCTTGGCAATACACCCTAAGGGCCCCCGCGCCCAGTGACGGGTTGCAGGAGTCACCTTGTACAAGCTAATACCCAGCTCCGTTGATCCTCCCAGCGCCCACGCCTCTGCTTGCTTGCTTGCTTGCTTGCTTGCTTGCTTGCCTGCCTGCAGTCGTTAACGCTCTCCCTCTCCTACTCCTCTTCGTCCCGTCGTCGTCAAGCGTTACCCCCCACACCCTCCCCTCCCTCACTCCCCTCCTCCTCTCCCTTCCTCTGGTCTCGTTCGTGACAACGCTCGATACCCACACACACATCCTCTCCTCCTCCTCCTCCTCCTCCTCCTCCTCCTCTTCTGGTCTTACAGGTGTCAACGCTAACGTCTCTCTTACCGTCAGCAGGGGCGCCCCTCCCTCCTCCTCCGCCGCCTGTCCCCCCGAACTCTTACAATCCTTGGACGCTCACTCAATACTTCCCTCCCACGCACGTCAACGCATACCCTCACCACAAGCAACCCCCCCACCCCTGCAAGCGTCAACGCTGCCCCTCCCTACTCTCTCTCTCTCTCTCTCTCTCTCTCTCTCTCTCTCTCTCTCTCTCTCTCTCTCTCTCTCTCTCTCTCCTTAAAACCCTTCGTAAGCATCAACGCTACTCCCTCCCCTCCTCTCCAACAGTCGTTAATGGCCGTGGCCACACACACACACACACACACACACACACACACACACACACACACACACACACGCAATTGCACGCAACACTTCAACACGTGTCGAGGAGGAGGAGCAAGCCTGTATCACAGGCAGAATATAGCAACAGCGTAAGGAGAGCTTCGAGGCGACGTTTCCCATGACATACTGCATGGCGAGGGCCGGGACCACCCCAACCTCCTCCCCTTCCCTCCCAACCCAACCAGACCGGCACCCACCCGAACATCCCCACCCCAGGTGTCGGGTCCCACTGCGTAATGCTCCTCAAAGTGGTGGTGGTGGTGGTGGTGGTACTCCTCTACTACCACCATCGCCACTAGCGATGACAACATCACTCACACCACCACTGCCAACAGCACACTAGTGCCTCCAGAGCCAACACTACCAACACCCCTACTACCAACCCCCATCACAGTCAACACCACTAGACGACCACACACACACACACACACACACACACACACAACCCATGCCACCACAACCACTATCACAACCTCACAACCCTCATCAACACGAGCCCCTGTCACCACAACAGCCTCTCATGTCCAGAATCCCATCACACCGCACCCTCTAACACCACAACCCTTATCATCACCACAACTCCTACTGTCACCACACACAACCCTGCCACCACACCCACACTAACCACCAGATTCATCACGCTCTCTCCACCCCCTGCCAACAACAGCAGATCCACGCTGAGTCTAGGCGTATGATGTGGGAAGAGTTTAATGATCGAGGGAAAAGATTTACCGTGGCGCTACTTGCTGAGGGGACCCATGGATGACGGAGGAACAGGCCGACACCTGCGAGTCTTTGGGGTCCCCTCATTATCATTACTAGACACGGCTATTCCACCGCCACCCCTGATAATGCACAGGGAAGCAGCAGGAGCAGGAGCAACAGTGATATTTCCCATGCAATGATTCTGTCCACACACACACACACACACACACACACACACACACACACACACACACACACACACAGATATACACGCACGCGCGCGCGCGCGCGCTGTGAGAGCCACACTCACTGTGGGAGCGCGAGGTGGGCGCTGAGGCCATGTTCACCATGTGTGAGTGCGTGGCGACGCAAGAGTGTGGGAGTGGGAAAAGGAGGGGTTGGGACAGCACCCATGACGATATCTTCGCGACGGCCAATATAGTTGTGGGGGTGTGGGTCAGCGTGACATGGTGTGGTTATGTGTCGTGTATTGCGCTCCGTCTGCCCTCACGCTCCTACGACGGGCCGTCCCCACCCGAGGTATCATGGAGTGTCGCAAGGCCACCCCCCCCCCTCCCTCCCAGCACCGCACCTTACTCTTCCTACTTCCTACACACACACACACACACACACACACACACAGAGAGAGAGAGAGAGAGAGAGAGAGAGAGAGAGAGAGAGAGAGAGAGAGAGAGAGAGAGAGAGAGAGAGACATATTGCATGACGTCCATGCAATGTCAGATTCACCCCTAACGCGACGCCTGCGCAGCTGGCTACATGCGTCACTCACTTATGTCACTCCATGTTAGGAAACGACCGTTTCCAGTTCCAAGGATCAGCAATTAAAGAAAAAAAAAAAAAAGGAGCATTTCAACTCCACTTTCGCAGCCATCCTTTTATCCAACGACGAGCTCTGGCCATGATGGCGTGACCTTTGACCTGACCCATCGAATCGAGCAGACCATCCTAAGCGGCGCTGGTGGACCTATCCCCAGTGTACAAGTTGTACCTCAAGAGGACGAGGAACACCTTGTCTAGACGCGGCCGGACGAGGGAACACTTCTGGGCCTCAGTCCCGAGACCTCGATAGGTGAACATCGAACTCGCCATTTCTTCCTTCGAACTCGCTCCGCCCATTCCTCTTGCCACCTCGTCCTCTTACATTCTCTGCAGGGGGAGCCCATTCCGCCCCCCCCCCCCCATCACCCTCGCCTTTATCTAACTGCCTCATACACCCTCCCTTACCCCCACCCAGGTACCCCATATATATATATATATATATATATATATATATATATATATATATATATATATATATATATATATATATATCCACAAGTTGTCCTCCCACCTACGGGTAACCGAGTACCTCCTATGGGTACCGAAAACACACACACACAGCCTCTGCCAGGTGGTTGATGAGAGAGAAAAGAAGAGCCGTGGGAGGGGTGAGGCGGAAGGGGTTCTAGGGTGAGAGCGTGTAGGATGGGAGAGGAAGGAGGAAGTTACTGGGAAGGGGAATGGAGGTGGGAGAGGAGAGGTGTGAGAGTGGGAAAGGGGAGGCGAGTGGAAGAGGGAGGGAGAAGGGAGATGAGAGAGCGGGAGGTTTAGGGGGGGGGGAGGATGCGACTGAGGAACTCACATGAATATTGCTTGTTAGGTGAGCTTGTATGAGAGCCGTCTTGAGGCGGCGCTGACGACCGCACGTCGAGAGGGAGGCTTGAGGAGGACTTGAGGCTGCGGGGGGGGGGGGGGGGAGAGGCAAGGGGAAGAGTAAAGAAAAAGAGGAAGGGAGAGGAGGGATAGGAGCGAGAAAGAGAGAGAAAGGGAAAGGGGACGGAGGAACAGAAAGGCCGTAAGAAAGGAAGGAGCCTGCCCTTATACACATACGTGGGTGTAACCATCTATGGGGTAAGACAGAGCTCTACCCATCCCTTTTAACCTCTCTTGACCTATGGCGAGATTCTCCCATCGACCAACGCGTCCCCCCGCCCATGCCAGCACCGTACAGCAAAACACGGCCCAGTCTTTCCTTGTCAACAACTTGGCTGTGAGCCTCATGATCGTCCGCCTTGCCTCTTATACCCTTGCACACACAACCCCAGGAGCATTAATGGACTGTATATAACGCCTGGACACATTGACTACAATGCATCAGCTGACCGCCCGTGCCTTCGCGCTGAGTCTCGGCCAGGCGAAGAGCGCGTCACAAACACAACAAAACAAGAACTTTTGTGAATATGAGGCAAATGAAGACCACAAGTTGTTCAATCGTTACAACCACCGCCACCACCCCCCCACCACCACCACCCAACACAACAGTCACCATAACTACTACCATCACAACTGTCATCGACCCTATAGTCACTATAACTACCACCACAACCACCATCACCTCGCAATACAAAACCACCGCAAAGTCCACCACCGCCCGTAAGCACAACCACCACCACCTAACACCACAAACATCGTAACATCTACATTGCCACCACAGGCCACACCATAGTCTCCATCTTGTATGGTCATCAGATGCCACACACCTACACCCATCCCTGACCTGCACACACAAACAGGCTTCAGCACCTGCCTTCTCCTCCCTCCCTCCCTTCCTCCCTCCCTCCCTCCCTCCTCCTCCTCCTCCTCCTCCTCCTCCTCCTTCTCCTCCTCCTCCTCCTCCTCCTCCTCCACACAGGACTACATAAAAACAGGGACGACCAATTCACTATGGTGGCTTCAGGTGAAACAATGATGGACCAGAAAGCCATCACCGACAATTGCAAGCCGTCTTGGACGCTTCGTGATGTCAAGAGACAGCGTCAAAAAACAGTCCCAGACAGCCAGCCAGCCAGCCAGCCAACCAAAGCCCAGAGATGACATACACCAACAACTACCAATACATTGCCCGCCAGACAGCCCACCAAATCCTCCCGAGAACCTAAAGAAACAGGAGCATAAAGCATCCAGTGTCAGGTGTGAGCAGCACCGCACAATACCTTCCGTCGACCAGTCCCCCAGAACATCCCTGGAGAGCAGCCCCATGCAGGCAGAGACGGTCCTGGTCCTGGACACTCTCAGATAACCAATACACACAGCTGCAAACACATCCGTGCAGGGAGTGTCCTGCATCCGTCGACAGTCTTGGACACGGCTGGACAACTCTCCCGACAGTCTAAACAGCGACAGACAGCCGACCTGACAACCCGGCAGACTCAGACATTGTAGTCATGAATGGCTCCGAGGAGAGACGTGACACACAACACGCTCTGGGAATCAGTCACACGCCCCCCTTCCACCATCCCTACCTCTCTCAAAGCATCCCACTTATCCTTACTCCTCCCACAGAATCCCACTTCATCCCTACTCCCCCACAGCACCCCACCTCATCCCTCCTCTTCTCACAGCATTCCCTCATCATCTCTACACCTATCACAGTACCCGACATCCACCCCTACCCCTCCCACAGCATCCCATGCCCATCCCTTCCCCTCCCATACCCATCCCTAACCCTCCCACAGCATCCCACATCCAATCATATCCCTCCCAGAGCATCCCACACCCATCCCTACCCTTCTCACAGCATTCCATGCCCATCCTCACTCCTCCTACACCGCCTCATCCATCCCGTAACCCTCCCACAGCACCCTACCCAATCCCTATCCCCCCCCCCACTGCATCCAAACTCCATCCCTTACCCTTCGGCAACACCCCAACCCCCATCCATTTAATTCCATCCGCAACCTAAGGTCTCCCACAGCAATGCCACCCCAACATCCAACTCCTCATACTACACCCACACCACCCTCCCTCCACTACCCCCACACCTCAATATGTACTACCCGACACCCATAAAAACTCCATACCTTAACCCCCTCTCCAAACTCTCCACCTCAATTCAACATTATAACCTCATGCAAACCCCTCTTCCTCTCCGTACCACTTCCTCATTTCATCACTTAATTCAACCCCGACCCCCATTACGCCAGCACGTCCTCACCCTTTCATCCTTTGCAGATGATGCAGCAATAAGTATGAAAATCACGTCAGCAGAGGACGCTGAAGGGCTACAAAGAGACGTAAATGAAGTTTTCCACTGGGCCACCAAGAGCAACATTCCTTTCCATGGAATTAAGTTATATCTCCTCCGGTATGGGGAATATAAAGAGGTCATAAAGAATACAGTATACCGGGCAGACACAGACACTAACATAAACAGATGAATAATGCGAGAGGCCTCGGGGTAATAACGTCTTAGCCATCTAACCTTCAGCGGACAGAAACAAAACAACAGCTGCCTCCTCCAGAGGGAAGGCGGGACGGATCCTGCGGATTTTCAAGACAAGAGAAAACAATGATACTACATTTCAAAATAGAAGCTTCTTTTGCACTCGTCTACAACAAAACTTTAGTCTGTAATGTACTGAAACCAGAGCCCGCTATCCATAGTCAAGTACCAATGACTACTCCATGGTTTACCTTGATCACTTCATATGCTCTGGTTCAACCACTGATAGACTGATATACAAACATATAGACAGATAAACAAATGAACTGATTGACAGCTAGATAAATCAGATATCTTAACATTTACAAATAACAGAATATGAGAGAGAGAGAGAGAGAGAGAGAGAGAGAGAGAGAGAGAGAGAGAGAGAGAGAGAGAGAGAGAGAGAGAGAGAGAGAGAGAGAGCAACTTAACGATTTTTGCTGAAAGAGTACGTACTTACTCACGGGGACTTAGGACGAAATTTTGCACTCACCGCAGGGAAGTTTATGGTTACGAATCACGTGAGTCTCGTGTCGACAAGTGTTACGTGTCTTCATTGTGTTGCAGATCCCCAATCCCGACCACGCTTGCCTCCACACCTCGCCACAAGCCTCACAGTTCCTCCCTCCTCACCCCCAGCTTTCCCCCAACACTCCCTCCTCATCCCAAGCCTTCCCCATACTCCCTCCCTCTCCTCCTCCTCCTCCTCCTCCTACCCTCCACACCTTCTAAACCACATCTGTATCACTAACACCATTCCCGGTCAAGGGTAGAAATCCACGACATTACTGTGAGCATGTTGTCTGTCACAACGCACACACAACCAAGCACAACTAGGAAAAAAGAATATATAACCTCAGAACGATGCTAATCCACCAACACTCTTGCCACAGTGTGAGTTGGGGGCTCGAAGCTCCCCCGGTAGCAGAAGTTATTGCTGGGGAGCCTTTACCACCACACCACCATCATCACTATCACTAAATACACTCCTACCTCCCGCCGTGCGACACCATCACCAACAAACAACACCAACAACAACACCAACAACAACACCAACAAGACCACCCTCATACGTAACTCGACGTTACCACCACCACCTGCCACAATACGCCCTCCGCCACACCCACAACCAAACACCAAAATTCAGGTCCTCCCCTTTCACAGCTTCAAAAATAAATACATAAACATATGCATCATTGAGGCAATACAGCAAGGCGAACCATGTCAGGGCGGACCTGCTGTAAAATGGACAGCAGATGGACCGGGTGACAGCCTCGCTAACAGGACAAGACAACAGGTGAAGGCTTTCTGTTCGTCCTCCTGTTTTTTATTATTTTTTTTTTTTTTTACCAAAGCACCGTGGAATGTGTATCACCGTCTTCCAACACTGGGACGAGAGAGCGGCGGCACCAGAAGGAGGAGGAGGAGGATGAGCGGGTGTGTGGAAAGGAGAGAGAGAGAGAGAGAGAGAGAGAGAGAGAGAGAGAGAGAGAGAGAGAGAGAGAGAGAGAGAGAGAGAGAGAGAGAGAGAATGCGTGATGGCAAGACGGCTGCACACTGTCTCCGTCGCCCTTGAAATCACATGGCGGTGGTTCGAGGTTGGTCGTGGGGTAAGTTGACTCGGGTGACAGCCATGTTAGTCTCACAATCAAAACATTCGCCCGAGAGCCAAGGTCACTGGAGGAAAACCTGTCAACAGTTGGTGGTCTCATCCATTGGCACCTCCCGGCGGAGTGGTGGTAGGTGGAGGAAGGAACCATCTGTTTCCTTGTCTCATCATCTATGGCGGTGGGTGAGGGAGAGGAGCCTTCTGCTTTACTATCCTGTCTCCATCCACACTGGTGGGTGGGGAGCGGCCTTCTGCTTTACTATCCTGTCTCCATCCATATCGGTGGGTGGGGAACGGCCTTCTGCTTTACCATCCAGTCTCCATCCATATCGGTGGGTGGGGAGTGGCCTTCTGCTTTACTATCCTGTCTCCATCCACATTGGTGGGTGGGGAACGACCTTCTACTTTACTATCCTGTCTCCATCCATATCGGTGGGTGGGGAGGAGCCTTTTGCTTTACTACATTGTCACCATTTGTACAGATTACGAACGTCAGGATATCATAATCAGGATATCATAATCAATCTCCAACAGATAACGTCATCATAGACCATCACGTCTCCTGTCATCTCCCATGTGTTGTAATCTGTTGGGTTTTCTAAACACCACCGGAGTTATGACCCAGGATCAGATGAGGAAATACAACACACTTGTCACAACAGTTTTAAGATAAGGATGACGGTCCACACCTCCACTTTGGACTGGTACAACCAACAAAGAAAACCTAGCAGCAACATACAGCAGCTTAGCGAGAGATCATTCAAAAGAAAAAGAGTCAGAGCCAGATGACCTTTTTTTTTTTTTTTTCTTCAGCGGCGGCCTCGATTCTATAAGGGCCCGATCACAGACGCCTTCAGGCTGCACGATGCTCGGTAAGACCCTAAGTCTCGGGGGGGAGGAAAACAAGTGGAAGTATAGAGCCAAGAGAGGACCTTTACTCGATGGTTCTGTCATCTACTTCGCTTGTCGGGCAAAAGATAGGTAGGTAGTGGGGGGAGGAATGAATCCACACGACTCTGGAGATAAATGGGATAAACCCTTTGAGTCGAATGGTTCGATCCTGGGATAGGATAGTATCATCTTTACCCTGACCCCTCCATGGATCAGGACGAAGGTGAAGCCATCTAACCCAAGGAATCGAACCGTCGTCGAATAATAAAAGAATAAATGCGTCCCAGCGAGGCTGACCCCTAACATCAACAGTGTTATGTCCCCCACCGTTGCTATGCTCCCTCGTGCTTGTGTGTGTGTGTGTGTGTGTGTGTGATATGAACCAAAACCATTAGGCATCCACAGTGAACATGATTAACATTCCTTCCATGGTGTATACATATATATATATATATATATATATATATATATATATATATATATATATATATATATATATATATATATATATATATATTATCCCTGGGGATAGGGGAGAAAGAATACTTCCCACGTATTCCCTGCGTGTCGTAGAAGGCGACTAAAAGGGGAGGGAGCGGGGGGCTGGAAATCCTCCCCTCTCATTTTTTTTTGATTTTCCAAAAGAAGGAACAGAGAACGAGGCCAGGTGAGGATATTCCCTCAGAGGCCCAGTCCTCTGTTCTTAACGCTACCTTGCTAATGCGGGAAATGGCGAATAGTATGAAAGAAAAGATATATATATATATATATATATATATATATATATATATATATATATATATATATATATATGGGCTGTGTATAGGTCTTTGGCCAGAGGAAAATTTGACTGAATCGGTTTTCAAAGTGTGGTTTTAGGCAGCCCTTCTCCTCTATCTCCAATCTCGGGTATTCTGGCCACCTCATGAGAAGGAGACGCCAAGCCACAGGAGTATCACAGCCGTGGCCCAGTGTATTGTTGCTCCGCACTGTATATAAACACTGGTTTTGCGTCTCTGGGTTTAAAGGTTCGCGGTGTGCAACCTATCATTTTCTTGGCTGACGCAATAGTCGCTTTGTTTGTGGCTCACACTGAAGTCAAGGTCTTATGACATCACCAGATCCAGACACTCGGACCCTTAACGTTCCTCTCTCTCTCTCTCTCTCTCTCTCTCTCTCTCTCTCTCTCTCTCTCTCTCTCTCTCTCTCTGAGCAACGAGCCAGAACTTCAGAGGCTGTCAAGCGTCACTGCTCTGGCCCAGGCAGATGTCTTTTCTGCCTCACCCACACGTGGGCCGCTGGCTTTCAGTCCACAAGCGTACAATCACACACACACACACACACACACACACACACACACACACACATAGCACTTGACGACACGTAACTAACACGACCTGCTCTTTGCAACCCTTACATTTTCCTGCGGGAAGCGCTGCGGAGAGCGCTACGCGCTAGCCCTACTTCCCAACAAAAATATTTCGTCGCAAGTACTGGTAAACTCTCTCTCTCTCTCTCTCTCTCTCTCTCTCTCTCTCTCTCTCTCTCTCTCTCTCTCTCTCTCTCTCTCTCTCCTAAAGTCTGGTTACGTCCGGCTGCAAAAACCGTGGCTGACTGACCACTTCATTGTCGACGGTGGACATTTGCTCTAAGATTACCGCGTCAGTCACCACCACCGTCATCCACACGATCGAATGTATAACTCTGCACTGCTGTCCCGCTGCTCTCGATAAGCAGGGGACGAGCCAAGGGCACTCCCGCGGACGCGAATGTCCCCCTGCGACACCGAGTGGCTTCCATCTTACTCCGCCTCCACCTCACGACAGTCTCGGGAGTCTTCGAACCTATCCACCTGTGGGAAACGGGGTGACAAACGCCTGCAGGGGCTCCCAATTAATTTGAGGTCCTTACCGTCGCTCAACGTATAAATTACTGCGGCTTCGGAGGTCTTCCCCTCCCACAGTTCGGGCCGGGAGCCGAGCTCCCGTCCTGGCCCTCTGTGCTCGATCAAGGTGTTGCAGGCCGCGCAGCCTGTGGGCCCTGTTGATTACTACACCACCCGGAGATGATCATGTTTGAAAGACGATGATTCATCGACCAATGCGTAACATAATTCTCCTCTTTTTTTCCCCCACTTCACAATTACTCTACAAAGTCCCCACACAATCGGTGCAGAGTACAACACCGCTTTTCTTTCAGTCCAGTCTTAGGCTGTCGACTCTGTATCGTTCCATCAACTGGGCTGTGGAGCGTCACGTCTCTTTTCACCCTCATGAAAAGAACACCCACCACGAACAACGCCAAAATCCTTCCGTTGATCAATCAATAACGAGGATTTATTAGCAAGTCGATCGTACGTTGTTCCCGGCAATACGATGTCAGTGAGAACAGTGACTCGTAGTAACACATTAAGGCGTAGTAAAAGTCGATGTAGTGGCACCGCGACGCAGTAAGTCAAGCGATGCTTTGGAACCAGTTATCTGGCGGGGAGACACTCAAACTACCCACGTTACAGTTTCACCGATTCCCCGACCCCACAACTGCGTAGACACACAAGTGCGTAGGAAGTCGGGGGGGGGGGGGGGGGGTGAAAAAAAAAGAAAAGCAAAGCAGATTGGTTTAGGTCGAACGGGTGAAAGAATGTGGCTGGTTGAAGAGCCGAAAGCAAAGTAACAACGGTTTTTGGGAGGGAGCAGGGGTCGATGGAGAGAAGCCACCACCCCAGTACGAAGGGTCAAGTCTCAGGCCACACGGGCGCGAGGGGCGGCCAAGGTCTCTCGTTATCTCTCCACGTGGCTACGTGCAGCAGGTCCTGGCATCACGGCTGGCTGGACAAGTCTCAGGGAATGCAACAGTGGTCTCTGGTGTGCTTTCTTACCCGCTGAGCGACCCCCACCTCCACGTGATGTCGAGATTTTCTTACACGTTCGAAATAAAGTCCTATCTATGTTTTGCTCCGTTGAGGAATTATGCACGTTGGGCGTTTTTGCAACAAGGAAAAAGTGATGGCGCTTGTAAGGCCTGTCAACAACCTGTCGTTATACGTATTACTATTGCGTCAGGTCGTAAGTCTCAAGGGGGGGGGGGATATAACTGTGTAGAAATCACCAAAGAAAATTCTTAACTGTAAAGACGTAAAGACAGAGAGTATGAGATGAATGCATTGAACCGAATGGTATTTTGAGGGAGGGGGGAGGGATATATTCGTTTCCTGACGCAGAAGTGCGAGTGGTCCTTCTCTCTCGTGAGCAGTGTGGTACAGACTGGTGATCTCTCATGAGCAGTGTGGTATAGACTGATGATTTCTCGTGAGCAGAGTGGTATAGACAGTACTTGGTTGGTATGAGAGTGGTGGATGAATGGAATCAACTGAACAAGAATATGGTAAGTGCAAACATGTAAGTGCAGATATGTAAGGCTGCAAAGAATACTTAAGAAGTAGGATTCCTCCCCTGTCCAGTACGAATAGGTAATATATAAACATGCGCTGGCATGCCAAATGGGAGAGAGAGAGAGAGAGAGAGAGAGAGAGAGAGAGAGAGAGAGAGAGAGAGAGAGAGAGAGAGAGAGAGAGAGAGAGAGAGAGAGAGAGAGAGTTATTACAAGTTTTTCGATAATTTATGGCGAGCGACGAAAATTAGGTACAAAAAAGAACGCTCCCCAGTCGTCCATCAAAACGCTCAGTGCGTTCCATGAGGGATGTGCAGTGGGGGTGAGGTGTGGGGGATGGGAGGGTGTGGACTGGGTTGTGGAGGTGGTGATGAGCGGGTAAGGCGTGGGCGAGGAGACGAGGGAGAGGAGGGTGGAGGGTGGCTAGGTGGTGGCAGACAGGGCCTGTGAGAGTGGAACACATTACGTCTTCCCTCGATCACGAGGAAAGGCGAAGACGTCAGTTTGGATCGATCCCCTTGATAAATTCAACCAGCTCTCTCTCTCTCTCTCTCTCTCTCTCTCTCTCTCTCTCTCTCTCTCTCTCTCTCTCTCTCTCTCTCTCCGTGGCGTGGTGGTCAACAAATTCACACTAACCTTATTCTAATTTACAGTCAAGTCATACTTTCGCACCTTCTTGCAATCTCCCCATCTCCCCCGCCCGGTACAGACAGACCGTCTCCTCCCCTCCCACTCCCCACCATCACTTTTTCCTCCCCCACACCTCCCATACGCCCCGCTTCTTTCCTCCGCCACCATCGAATCGCTGCCACGAGTTATGGGGAGGTGTGATCGCACACCAGGTCCTGCCAGTCAGACCGGGGCTAACTGTTTAGCTTCTTGCGTTGCGTTGTGTTGAACAGCTGACGGTAGATAATGAGGACCAGCTGTCAACATCATTTACCACCGGGAGTAATAGAGGGTCCACGCCGGCCACATACATAATGCAGTGCACTAATGCAGAGGCGCGATGTATGTGTGCCGCCGCCCAGGTGCACTCCCGCGGCTCGATCCCAAATCAGGAGGTTCGTCTTCACGAATAAGCCACATCGAGTTTCGCCACCTCAACATAGCCCACTTTAAAAAGTTTCGCATTCACGCCTTTGCCCACTTCGGAGGCCTCAATCTACAACACGACCCACTTCAGGAGACTACATCCACAACACAACCCACTTCGAGAGGATCATCCCCACAAGACCCTCCCCAAAGGTTTCCATCAACAACATAACCCTCCTCCGTCCCCCTCACAGGCTGAAGTCCCCAACATGAACTACTCCCGTGCACTCAGGGATAAAAGCCCACACATCAGAGAGGTGTGAGGGCAGACAGCGCCATCGGTCGACCGGCCACGCACCCGGATAAAAAGGAACGAACCCCGGGGTTGTGCAAACTGGCACCCTCTCACACCCCACAAATCACCGGGAGTAACACGAATATCTCCTCGCCTCCACCCGTGCCACTACCAGCAATTTATGGAAATGGTCTTACTGGGGCTATCCGCCCGCCCGGTCAATCGCCAACACCTACGATGACCCCGCAGACGTCGGTCCGTCCATCCCCAGCAACCAGCTCTTCCCCGACTTACCAACGGCCCAGAGCTCGTCACCAAGACGTGGAAGTCAAACAAGCACAAAAAGACGCGCTTGGTAACAGGTGATGGCGCGGACACCTCCCCTGCCAAGTTGATAACCATCATGGGAAGGGACACCCTCTTCCTGGCCAAGCAGATGACCATCATGGGAAAGGGACCCTTTCCCGGTTGACGTAAGCATACGACAGACGCCGGTAGACGTACTCAATACCTGGGCGGCATGCCAACTCGACCTTGCCAACGTAAACAAAAGACAGTCGATCATTGGACTGTACGGTCCACAGTCGCCACCACCACTCGGCTACTCTCGCCCCTGAAAATAATGATATGCACGATGATAACGAGCCACTGCTTACGATAACGAGGAAACAGCAGAGCGATGGCGATGACGACCAGCGGGACCGGGCAGTCCCGTGAGAGGGACGGGATGGTCGTTCAGACCTCCCCCTTGACAGGGACGGGATGGCCGCTCAGACCTCCCCCTTGAAAGGGTCGGGATGGCCGCTCAGACCACCCCCTTGACAGGGACGGGATGGCCGCTCAGACCTCCCCCTTGACAGGGACGGGACATTTGTTCAGACCTCCTCCTTGACAGGGACGGTATGGCCACTAAGACCTCCCCCTTGACAGGAATGGGACGGTCACTCAGACCTCCCCCTTGACAGGGACGGAATGGCCGCTCAGATCTCTCCCTTGACAGGGACGGGATGGTCGCTACGATGGCAAAACAAACTGAGAGAACAAGACGAACGAAAATTCATGACGGAGAGGGAATAACGCAACCACACAACCAAACAGCATAAGACTATCAGCTACGATGCCCCATCTAAGTACCACCATGTTTTGCCTCCAAGCTTTGGAAAGATGAGAGAAAAAAATATATATCGGCTTGTTTATCTATTTTACACCTGAATAAACAAAATGATGATAGAATAAACATTAACACAACGAGTAAAAATAGCCTAAATACCGCTTATCAAAACACACACACACACACACACACACACACACACACACACACACAACAGGCTTTTCCTTAATCTTGTCGCATCGTAAAGGAACACCCAACACGGGCCCTAGAGATTCGCCAACAGGAGCAGCGGGATACTGTGAATGGAAGGCGACGCTAACAACCAAGAAACAAAAGCACCGAAAGCCATGAGGGGCTCTAAGTTAGAGGACGAGACGCGATCTAGCAACAGAGAAGGCAAGGTGGATACTAAAGGCCTGAGGGGACTGATAACAGACTGGCCCAACGGTATGCAGGACGAAGCTGATGGGTGACGGGAGGGGACAGGGAGGATGCGTGGGAATGGAGTTTAATGGCAAATGAGTTCGGGGATGACCAACCAGATAGAGGGGGGGGGGGGGGTCTCGGACAAGGTTAACAAATGTGACCTCAGGCTCGCGTCGCGGGTGTGGCGCGACCTGCACTGTGTGTGCGCTGAAGGAGGAGGAGAGGTAGGGTAAGGGGGACAGAACAGGACCTTGGGAGACACCACCTGTTGATAGGACAGGAGGGATGGGAGGGGGAAGGAGGGGGGGGTCGACCCATCAGCACTACACAGAGACTGGATCGATCTGGCAGGAGGAGGAGGAGGAGACTCATGATGAGTGTACAGAGAGGAGGAGATGGAAGACCAGGAACCTAAATACACTGCTGCCAGTCCTTAACCTCTCAGGGTTCGATGGCATGACCGATAACTACAACGGTATGACCCTTAACCACGGCACTAAGACCCTAGAGCAAGACGGCATGACTCTGGATCACGACGCGACAATACGACCCACGCGCGAGACAACACGACCCTTGAGGGGGAGTGGGGTTGCGATGACGTGACCTTTGACCTGACTCAGGGTTAATTCACTGCTCTAAGCTGGCTGAACAGCTGCACAGCCGGATGGCTCTTACTGACAGGTCGTTCACAGTGATAGCTGGATGAAGGACCACGTAGCTGACTGGCTGTCTGACGGGCCACGTAGCTGGCTGGCTGGCTGACTGATAGGCCACATAGCTGGCTGGCTGACTGACTGACGGGCCACGTAGCTGTCTGGCTGACTGACCGACGGGCCACGTAGATGTCTGGCTGACTGACGGGCCACATAGGTTGGCTGGTTAGTTGGCTGGCTGGAGGTTCAAGTGTGATAAACGACTGACCTCTGTCCTATGACGACACAGGCATGGCAAAAGCAAGGCCACTACATCATGCCCGATGATTTACGGGCTAGAGGCGCGTCCTACGCATGCGCTGGGAAAAGCATGCATTTCCCTGATGAATGAGCCAAATGCTCCGTGCATAACCAAACAGAGTGGTATTCCATCCCCGGCTATAGCTGCCTCGCAAAAGCAAAAAGGAGGGTTGGGGGAAGATAGTGTTCAAATTCGGAAGAGTGAATGACAGTGAGTCAGTTCCCATAAAGACAAAGCACAACACAAGCACAAGAACCACAAGTGTTACGTACACACACACACACACACACACACACACACACACACACACACACACATATATATATATATATATATATATATATATATATATATATATATATATATATATATATATATAAGAACACTGCATGTGACACTGCTACATTTCTCCGTCACGAATTCATTTCCCTTTCCCTGACCTCAATCTAGTTTGGTCCAATATACGTAAGACCAAGGAGGGAGGGGTTCGAATCTCACAAGGGTTACTTTGAGAGTTGCTTCATTAACAATGTGGATCAGTCACGAGCGTCGTGAGAGAAGTGGGGAGGGAGGGGATCCCCGTACAACCACCAGAACCAAACCAGTTGGGAGGAATTAGATAAGGCTGGCTGGGTGGTCGCGAACATCGCTTGTGCACCAGCCTGCTTAAGGAGGTGGATTGCGATGGAGACCAAGCTTTTTAAAAGCGAAGTAGTGGATACATGGGAAGGCCAGATGGAAGACCTGATGGTCTATGACGAGGCATTCTGTTGAAGAACAGTTCATAGGATGGACAGATAACAGATGACACCTAAAGGTCTATGGCGAGGCTATCTGCTGAAGAACAGTACATGGAAAGGATAGACAACAAAGGACCTAATGGTCTATGACGAGGGTATCTGCTGAGGAACAGTCCACAGGAGGGACAGACGAGAGAAGACCTGATGGTCTATGACGGGATTATCTGCTGAAGAACAATACACGGGAAGGACAGGTAACAGATCTAATGGTCTATGGCGAGGCTACCTGCTAAGGAACAGTTGTATTAAGAGTGGTGAAAATGTACCAGAGAGGTAGGAAGAGACTGAGGGAAAGATAATGGAAAGGAATGATGCAAGGCAAATGGGAGGGGGAAAGAAAGCCAAGAAAGATTATAGGTAGGTAGGTAGAGCGGGGGAAACAAAATTCGACTATCTGGTAACTATCATGCAGATCAAGAACGCATGAAATTCACGCATGGCGAGACAACGTTCTCGTAAAAGGCTGAAGGAATCCAGCCCAGAGACCGCCTCCCGAGGACAGAAAACAGAGCGGGCGGCAGCGTGGCCACCTGGGGCACCTCACTACCCGTCGCAGGGTTACATGACGTCATCAAAAGGGTTCGCCTCTCACCATGAAAATCTCCGAGGCCGCTGCAAACAGCGCCATCCCCTACGTGCTTACTGAGTCGATTATCCCACCTCTTGGCGACAAGTGCGGCAGCCTTAGAGGGCCGGGTGACGTGGGTTAGGTGTGTCTTTGAGTGCGCGGCAACACTCCGCTCCTCCCTACCTCGATGCAGACCACGGCTGCCGGCAGTAAAGTCAACAGCCATGGAAGCCGCGACCCGCGGATGCCGGCGGTATAATCGAAAACCACGGATACGGTGACCGGCCTTCAACAGTGATACTGTTGTCCGCCAACAACAACAACAAAAACAACAACAACAACAACAACAACTCATTCGACCCGCATCTGATAACATCTGAGGAAGTTTTTTTCTCGCTAAACTTTTTCTCTTTTTTTTTGTTCAGCTCGCACGGACGGCGCTCAAAATCCTCACAACCCCTACACACTACTCTGTCATCAGTGGTGAGGTCTCTGTTACCACAAGTCCCTCACACAAAAAAAGGTAATGATAAAAAAAAAAGGAACATGAGGGAGGGAAGGAGGGGGATGGTGGGGGACAAATGACAGAGCAAAGCATCGCACTATGCTCGGGGTGAGGTCGATTGGTGGATGCTATTCGACCCATCCGTTGGTGGGGGCGCGATGTACGGGAGGGCGTCAGTGTTCCGCACATACACTGTGTTCTCAGGCAACACTGTGTTGCAGACTTCGTCAGCCGTGAGGATGGAAGACGGCAATGCAAACGGGGGCGATGACGTATTGGACCCCATAAATACTTCTTTCTCTAGATATATATACTTTTTTCATTCGTCTATTTATTTTAGAGTTAAGAAGAGAAAACGGGGAAGGGGGAAGGTGAAGGAGGGATGACACAGGATGCTGACGAGGTGGATAACGTCCCTCATTGCTACTGACATCCTGAGACTCTGGAGAAAGGTGAAACAAAAAAGGGAAAATCATAGACAGACGACACATTACGCAGCATGAGTAAGCCATCAGACACTTGAGAGATGAATGAACTGACAGACAGACACATACAGACGGACAGACGGATGGATATATACACCGAAATATATACAGACGGAGTGGCGGTCCTGAGAGCTGGCGCCACTGCAGGGGGCCAATGGCGCCTTGAGAAGTTGGAGGAGGAGGAGGAGGAGGTCTGGGAAGTGAGGAGAAAGACCAGAGGAGGGTATGTCAATGGGACGCAAGAGAGAAACAGAGAAAGGGTGGGGGACGAGCGAACTTGAGTGGACAGTAAAGAGAGAGAGAGAGTGGGGGACGAGCGAACTTGAGTGGACAGTAAAGACTGGGAGGGATTCTTGCCCACACACAGCACACAGTTCTTGGGGCAAAGTATAGAACAGCCTGGCAACACAGCACACAGAGACCTTCACACTGCAAACAATAAGGGGTATGCCATGGCCCGACGGGTTCACCTCCTCCGTGTCTTGAAGGAGCGTGCCCGTGAAAGAGCTGCGAGCCTTACTTGTCTATATTTCTATCTACAAAAAAAAAAAAAATAAAAACAACCTAAACTTTTCCTCCTTCTTGGAAGCATGCCTCGGTGCAGCCCATCCCTGATAGAAGAGACCGTTCTGACCCTTTTCTTATCATCCCATCCATCTCATCTCTAACATCTCCAACGTCCTTAACATTCACTTCCTTACCACATAGAATCCCATTCCCTTCTCTCCCATCACCAACATGGATTTCAAGGCACAAGGTCTGCTGGTGATCTCTCCTGTGTGCATGAGATTTTTTGGGGGGTGAATCTTTTGTCGTTGGTTCTTCATATCTTGAAAGCACTTGACGAGGTGAGGCAAACGTCTTTACTTTCCAAACTCTCTCTCTCTCTCTCTCTCTCTCTCTCTCTCTCTCTCTCTCTCTCTCTCTCTCTCTCTCTCTCTCTCTCTCTCTCTCTCAGTTTGTAGCTGTGCAGCATCTCCGAGGAAGGAAGCAGTGATCTGGTCAACCTCAACAAACACGCAATCCCTGACCCATATGTCGTTCCAAATCTCACTCGTTTCCTGCCATCATATCTCGAAACGCTACAATCCAACCACGTAGCAACATAAACATAATGAGCCTCGCTACATCCTTTCACTCTATCCTAGAACCTCATAACGAACACTACAAAATCTAACTTCGCAAAAGCTGGGGGTGTTGTATGAGTAGGTGCAGCAGTCATCTTTCTTCTGAGCAGCTTTTCCATACGTACTCGCGTCTCCCTTTGGCCTCAGAATAAAGTCCTGGTCGCATATCTGAGCTGGCTCATCTTTCACCTCTCTTTTCACCGGGGAGAAATCGAAAGCTTTCCTCACCTTAATTGACCCCACTAGCGTCTCCTTTCTTCAGCCATCCTTTCAGACGGCAGTAATGTTGCTATCCTTCTCCTTGTTCTACAGGTATCACTTCGGTCATGGACTGTCTGCGTATGTCCCGGCCCATGATGATAACTGAACCCACGGCACACACGAGTAGCCCATAGTTTCTGTGCGACTACAAGGCACACGAGGATTGGCCTTTGTGATGCCTCCTCTCCTTTTACACCGAAGCTGCGGGATTCTCCTCCTTCCCTCTCTATCCTTATGACCTTCTCGCCTTCAAGAATCAGGTCTATAAACGTCCTGGGGACTTAAATCAACACACACACACACACACACACACACACACACACACACACACACACACACAATGGTCAGCGTTGTGACCTCAACAATTCAAAGGGCGTGGGTTGGAGTCCCGGCCATGATAGCCGGCTCAGAGCCAACCCCAGCTGTTCACCCTCCCCCTGTGGGGTTGATCAATAGATGGGTACCTGGCCCACAACACCTGACGAACAACATGCAACACTTGAAGAAACACTCATGCAATACCTGAAACAACACGTAATACCTAAACAAACAGCACACACACACACACACACCTCAGATAACACCTGACGCAGCACAAAGCACTCGAAGGAACAGCACGCAACACCTGAAATACAACCACAACAACACCTGAGACACATAGCAATTCACATCTACCACAGCGCACGCAACCTTAAAACGGACCGAAACACCTGACACACGCCACACAACACCTGAACCATGGCACACGACGCAACAAACGGGACAACACAAAGGACACGCAACACATGCAATAGCACAAGTCAGTCGGCAAAATCTGATATACACAGACCACCCGAGGCACAACACCACACGGCACCTCAAGACAGACCAGGACAAGTGAAAAACAACACACACACACACACACACACACACACACACACACACACATACACCTGAGGGCGCAGCATAAAGGCTAGCCAGCCAGGGTAGGTGGGAGTCATAAGGCGTGAGGACCGGCCGAGTAAATATCCCAGTTATATAGTCAGGCCTGGGTGAGGAGGAGGAGGAAGAGGAGGAGGAGGAGGAGGAGGGGGGGGCCTCCTCCTCCTCCTTACCAGGGCCTCTCTCCCCGGGCCCCCCGGTGCCAATAAAGTCGGGGACAAGTATGGGAGAGGAGCACCTCACCTTCATTATCGGATACATGGCGATGAGGATATTAACAAACAAATATGGTCTCGGGCAGGGAAGCCGAGGCGGCCGTATGCAAATCCGACGGGAGAAAACCCGCTCCATTTGAATTTTTCCCGCGTAATTAGGATCACAACAGAGATTAAATACGGCCACGATCGGGATTCTTCAGCGTCGCCGTGAATGATTTAGGGTGAGGGGAGGGGGGAGGGGGGAGGGGGGGTGTAAGGCTGGCTAACATGACTGGAGGAAGAATAGGGGGAGGACCAGTGGGGAGGTCCCGTTCGCCCCTACCTACCCCTAGGTGCAACAACCACCTCCTCCACCCACGTCCTCCTCCTCCTCCTCCTCCTCCTCCTCCATCTGTCTACCTCCTCCCTCCACCTCCTCCATCCTACCTCCCCTACAACAGTGACTAGAGGGACCGAGGGCGGACACAGATAAGGGCACAGGACGGGTTTTATAGCGTAAACGGTGTCTTAAGAGGGCAAGGGGAGGACTTGAAATGGGGCCTCAGAATGGTGTGAAGGAAGGGGCTGGATTAGGCTGGCTGACGCAGACCTAAAGGGTCTTGGAATGATGTGAATCTGGGCTGAAGGAGACCTCAAGGGACTCAGAATGATCTGAAGGGGCTGACGAAGACTTAGAGCGACTGTTGGAAACCTGCCGGGCACGGGAATGTTTCGGAAGGGGTGACGTACGCTTGAAATGTCTCAGAATGGCTTGAAAGGGCAGGCGAAGACTCGAAAGGGGCCAACCCAGGCTTTGGTGGACGACAAGAGAGTTTGCAAAAGGCTGCCAAAATCGTGAAGGATCACACATGGTAGTCTGCCACGGAAGACGAGGGCCTGCGAGAGGTAGTCTACATGAAGAGGGAGGCAGGAGCATGGAGGGGCTCCCGTGGTGCAACGGTTAGCGTTCCTGACCGTGACGCATTCACGGGCCACCCAGGTTCGAGCCATCACAAGTTCGAATCCAGGTGGCGGCAGTGGGTCCACAGTCAACCCAGCTGTTCATCCACCCATACCACCACCATTCCCCCCATAACCAGAACCTACCACTACCACACCTCCGTTATCAGAACCTACCACCACCACTCCTCCGTTATCAGAACTCATCACACCCCTCCAGAAGAACCCATCCCTCCCACACCCCCGTTATCAGAACCCACCACTACCACACCCCCGTTATCAGAACCCATCACTACCACACCCCCGTTATTCACAACCCACCACTATCACTCCAGGCCTAACATCCTCGTCCCTCCCTATCCCTCGCTGCCTCACCCCTCCACCTACTCTCTCACACATCATATACACATGAACTTGGCAAATCTTTCTTTTATTTCCTTACTGCATCCCAGACGACACTTCGGCCACACACCCCTACAGCCCAGGACGAACATAGCGAGTCGTACATCAACTTGCAGATGCGAATGCCTCTGGCGTCTCCCTACCTACGTTCCTCCCGTGTTATATAGAACATCAACCAAGTTAAAGGAAGGTGAGGGAGCCTAGACACGTAAGGTAAGGTATGTGCAAGATAAGAAGAATGTCATGCCTCGCTCACACACACACACACACACACACACACACACACACACACACACACACACACACACACACACACAAAATACTCTTTTCACCAATTTTCCACCAAATGAGATCCAATCTATGGTCGCCATTTACCTATCAACATTCCCCCGTCTTATATAAGCCTCCTCCCTTCTCTCTCCTCCTCCTCCACAACCCTTCTCCACCCCCAATACGGCGCCGTACGATCAGCTGGGGGCGGCAGCGGGTGTCTGGCAGCGAGGCTGCGAGACGGGGTTAGCGGGCAAAGGCACACAGCATTCTTATCTGCCAGACGAATATATTATTGCTTTATCATTCTTGATCGCCGTTTCCCGCTTCAGCAAGGAAGGGCCGGGAAACAGACGAAGAAAGACCCATCCACTCATACACACACACACACACATACATATATATGTGCTGTGTGTGGACGTGTATGTGGGTGGGTTAGGGCCATTCTTTCGTCTGTTTCCTTGCGCTACCTCGCTAACGCGGGAGACAGCGACAAAGCAAAATAAATAATAAATATATATGTATATACATATATATATATATATATATATATATATATATATATATATATATATATATATATATACAGGTGACCGCCTTACCGGTATATCCCCCTGACGGTCGCAGCAGCGTTTAGAAAGCCGTGACACCGCCGGCCGCGGCCGCCACTCTGCCGTGACACCACCGGCAGGCAGGCAGGCGTGCGTCAGTCACCCGTGGCGGAGGCGCATTTAGACTCGAACCCGTAGCCTTGAGCTTTAATGAGTACTCGGACCAACCCAAGCCACCGCGAGCCATAAAATACGCCAAGCACCGACAGATATATATCTCGTGAGCCAGGCCATCACAAGGATTTCCTCCACACTTCACACATACACATCCACGGGGATAAATCAGAGGTGTGTATACAGGCGGTCATGTGTATACCACTTGTTCATTATCATACAAATTGCCTCACTTACCATTACAGGATCAGCTCCACACATTACCATATAAATGACATATAACATCACCATACAACTCTACGTCATTAATATATATATATATATATATATATATATATATATATATATATATATATATATATATATATATATATGCAAATGCAATCCCATCACCACAAAATAATATTCTATTACTCTCATACAATCACAATATTGGCTTACAACGATGACAACATTTTCAATCATGCGTATTCACAACCTTATTATATAGTAATAATCCTTTACATACCTATTCAGGTGACACACACACACACACACACACACACACACACACACACACACACACACACACACACACCTTCCCTCCTGACGCTGTTTCTAGGGCTCCCGTCCCCCCCCCCCCTCCTCTCTCTCTCTCTCTCTCTCTCTCTCTCTCTCTCTCTCTCTCTCTCTCTCTCTCTCTCTCTCTCTCTCCCTCCACTTGGGGATTCAGGGCCAGCAGCAGCAGCAGCAGCAGTATGGCCCGTCTTCAAGACATTCCCATGGTAACCATCGCTATAAAGCCTCCCCCTCCCACCCTGTTCCCTGAATACCTTACTGATCTGTGCCACCCAATCCCGCCAGCCCAGCCTCACACACCCTCCGCTGTGTCACCCAGCCCACCCACACCAGGCCCAGCCTCACACACCCTGCGCTGTGCCACCCAGCCCAGCCTCACACACCCTACGCTGTGCCACCCAGCCCACCCACACCAGGCCCAGCCTCACACACCCTACGCTGTGCCACCCACCCACACCAGGCCCAGCCTCACACACCCTCCGCTGTGCCACCCAGCCCACCCACACCAGGCCCAGTCTCATATACTGACCTACGCCATCCAAACCCCACTGTCCACAACCTCACACTCATACCCGTGCCATGTACATCACCCCACCCCACCTCACACATACCCGCGCCATGCACATCATCCCATCCCACCTCACACATACCCGTGCCATGCACATCACCCCACCCCACCTCACACATACCCGCGCCATGCACATCATCCCATCCCACCTCACATACACACACTGACCTGACTGACCTGTGTCGCCAGGTCTCCAAGCCTCGGCGTCACCTCAAACTGACCTGACTGACCTGTGTCGCCAGGTCTCCCACCTTGGCCCCATCACAGACACTGACCTGTAAGAAGAAAAAACAAGCACGTGATTCTTTATTTCTGAAGGTGACGGGGGCGAGTGAGTGCAAAGAGCAAGACCCAATTAACATGGGGGACGCTACTGGCAGAACCCGAGGGCGGAGGGGGGTGAGGGTTAGCATAGCAACAGCATTATAAGAGGCTCAACTGGGCTTTTAAACAAGGTCGATATAGTATTTTCCAAAAGATTTTTAACATGGGAGATACATGGTAAATATTCCACAGACCTTTAACATGGGAGATACATGGTAAATATTCCACAGACTCTTTAACATGGGAGATACATGGTAAATATTCCACAGACTCTTTAACATGGGAGATACATGGTAAATATTCCACAGACTCTTTAACATGGGAGATACATGGTAAACATTCCACAGACCTTTAACATGGGAGATACATGGTAAACATTCCACAGACCTTTAACATGGGAGATACATGGTAAATATTCCACAGACTCTTTAACATGGAGATACATGATAAATATTCCACACGACTTCTAACATGGGAGACATACATGGTAAATGTTCCAAAGGCTTCAAGCGTGTGAGTTAAACGGTCAACACTTTGAAAGAATGGTGAAGTCTTAATAAAACCAAGATTCTAGAAGTTCATTTAGAGATGTTAGTGAGGGAATAATTAGAGGACTTTAAAAAAAAATGTAATGGAAAAGCTCGAAAGTAAAAGAAACACATCCACAATGGGTGTCCGAAAAGCCTGAGCAGAGAGAGAGAGACAGAGAGAGAGAGAGACAGAGAGAGAGAGAGACAGAGAGAGAGAGAGAGAGAGTGAGAGAGAGACAGACAGACAGACAGACAGACAGAGAGAGAGAGAGCATAAGCACTGAACGGCCCCAACAGCCAAAGGGAAGGTAAGCATCCGATTCTGACAGAATGACAGGAAATAAATCAGAGAGAGAGAGAGACGGTCTGACCAGGACGGGAGTGCCCTCTCTCTCTCTCTCTCTCTCTCTCTCTCTCTCTCTCTCTCTCTCTCTCTCTCTCTCTCTCCGGGGCGCGAGGGAGGGAGGCAAGACGTGTCAAACAGCCTCTCGATACCAAGACACACGCGCACACACACCCAAAAATAAAACAATAAACTGCCTCTTTAGCATTAACACGCCACGAAAAATAAATAACTTCCCATCATATCTCTTCGGAATCTCAAATGGCAAAAACTAATATTGAAGTCATATCGAAACGAGCATCACATTATATATATATATATATATATATATATATATATATATATATATATATATATATATATATATACATACATACAACCTCTACATCATGGCAGAGGTTGAGCTCGACTCTGTGCACTCTTCTGAATGATCATGAGCCTGGAGGTTGTTCCATACGCCTGCCTCTCAATCCTTGCCCTAGCCACATACCCCCGCCAGGTTACCCTGTGAGGTGTGGTATCTCTGGTGCTGTTCCCTTGCTAACCCATGCAACCTTCAAGCAATGT
>NC_092237.1:57246207-57316207 GCF_036320965.1 Panulirus ornatus | reverse complement strand
TTTCTCCCCTATCCCCAGGGATAATATATATATATATATATATATATATATATATATATATATATATATATATATATATATATATATATATATATATAAATATATATATATTTCAGAGATTTCTATCAATACAAAACATGCCCCTCAATATCTACCCTCAGTACCATATCTAATCCCAATAACATATTTACCCCAATACCACACACACACACACACACACACACACACACACACACACACACACACACACACACACACAACTACCTCCCAAGGCCAGTGCTGGCAGTACCCTCAAAGCTATCATCTCTGACTCTCATTACCTTGTATATTTAAGTTATAATTCACCGTTGTAAACTCCGGTACACCACACACACACACACACACACACACACACACACACACACACACATCTGAGCAAGATTTATTTCGAGCAATTTATTCTGCCCTTCATCCAAGACCGCAATTTGTTTTGATTTATTCTCCGGTGAGGGTATGTGTGTGTGTGTGTGTGTGTGTGTGTGTGTGTGTGTGTGTGTGTGTGTCTATTCCACGGAGCACCTGGTACTACGGGCTCTCATCCCGAACATGAGGCGGGGGAGATGAAGGGTGGAGTGGGGGGCCGTCTCCTTGGTCAGCCCTTGGGGGAGGGGGAAGGTAAGTTTGAACAAATAACATGTAATATCTTGTTTGAGGCTCAGGGGGGCTATATATCTATATCTACCTATCTATCTATCTATCTATCTATCTATATATATATATATATATATATATATATATATATATATATATATATATATATATATATATATTGTTTTTTCTGTTTTAATTTTCCAAAAGAAGGAACAAAGAAGGGGGCCAGGTGAGGATGTTCCCTCAGAGGCCCAGTCCTCTGTTCTTAACGCTACCTTGCTGATGCGGGAAATGGCGAATAGTTTGAAAAAAAAAAGAAAAAAAAGAAAAAAAAAAAATATATATATATATATATATATATATATATATATATATATATATATATATATATATATATATATATATATATATATTCATACTTGTTCGTTATTTCCCGCATCGGCGAGGAAGCGCCAGTAACTAGACCCAGAAATGACTTCATTCGCTGACAGCCTTTTCTCTCTCAATGTCATGTGTCGACGCACCGAAACCACGGCCCCTTTTAATCCCGGGGCCAGCGAATGTGTTATCTCTGGGAGAGCTGCGAGAGCACGACGGTACGTCGCATGACGGTACGTCGCATGACGGTACGCCGCACGATGGTACGTCCACTGGGCAAGATGGTACCACCCTCAGGTACGATGGACGGACTGACCTCTGACCTGACCTTCAGGGAAAAGAAAAAGATAAACGTCATATCGATGGTTTAATATTATTCTTAGGGATCGCACCTTCGTGCTTAGGTGGTCGTGTCTCTGTGCTTAAGTGGTCGTATCTTCGTGCTTAAGTGGTCGTATCTTCGTGCTTAAGTGGTCGTATCTTTGTGCTTAAGGGGTCGTATCTTATTGAATAAGTGGTCGTATCTTCGTGCTTATCTGATCGTATCTTCGTGCTTAATGGGTCATTTCTTCGTGGTTAAGTGGTCGTATCTTCGTGTTTAAGAGGTCGTGCTTTCATACTTGCTGGTTCGTATCTTCGTGCTTCAGGGGGGTCGTACCTTCATACTCTAAGGGGTCGTGCCTTCATGCTTTAAAAGGGGTCGTGCCGATCGTGTTCGAGAGAAGATTTCCATGTATTCATCCCTTCAAACACCCCCCTCCCCATCCCCCACCCTCCATAATTTCTCTTCAAGTAAATTACAACCCCTAATGAAAAACGTTAATGTGAGGGAGGGAGGGAGGGCGAAGGGGAGAGGTGGGTGTGGTGTACTCCGGTATAATTACAGCTGCGACTATCTTCCGGGATGTATATCCTCCTCCACTCCCCTCCCCCAGGGGAATGTAGTTGCCAGGTGCGCTACTTCGTCTGCCAAGACGCGCCACTGACCTGTAACAAGGTGCACGGAGCCGTCATTCTTCTTGATCCTCCTCCCTCACAATAATAATCCAGGCTAAAGAAGAATTCAAAATTTTTTTTTTTTTCCTTTCAAGATTCTATGATAAAATCCAGATTTATTGTGGGACACAGAGGATACAGAAAGGGAGAATATATATGTGTATATGGATAGATAAATAGATAAATAGATAGATAGACAGGTAGATAGATAAATAGATACAGACAGATAGATTGAAAGATATGGATATAATTCTCTCTCTCTCTCTCTCTCTCTCTCTCTCTCTCTCTCTCTCTCTCTCTCTCTCTCTCTCTCTCTCCTCTTTTTAAGACGTACATTCATACGTGTTACCTCGGTTTTGCTTAAGGCTATTCTTTCTTTCTTTCTTTTTACCATCATGACTTCCCGGTAACCATCATGAGGGAGGAGGAGGAGGAGGAGGAGGAGGAGGAGGAGCCGCTCTAACGCCATGCGGAGGAGGAGCTCCTGACACGGACGGGCGGGAACCATGACGACGTGACGTCTGAGGATCTGTCAGGCTTACCGTAGGGCTCTTGAGGCATCAGTGGACGTGAGCGGATCAGTGACACACAGGATTACATATATATATATATATATATATATATATATATATATATATATATATATATATATATATATATATAATGAAGATTTTGTATGAGACTGACTATAAAGATAAATATGAGGGGACTAGGAAGAAGAAGGGGAGCAAAATGTGATCGGGATTTGAAAGAAGTCTCTGAGTCTTGAGAGGCGGGAGGAGGAGGATGAGGAGGAGGAGGAGGAGGAGGAGGAGGAGGCGAGAGGAGGAAGAGGAGGAGGAGGAAAACACGATAAAAGATAGATATCTGAAAATGAAGAAGGGAAGACACTTTAAGAGGAAACGACCCGCGAAAAAAATAAAATATTAAGCTCAAATCGTGGCCAAGTCACCGGTCCAGTAAGCCATCAAGGCTATGGTAACACCACCGTCACAACTGCAGTAACGCCATCACCACGACTAAAGTAACACCAGCAACACCACCGTCACAGATACTGTAACGCCCTCATTTACTCTTACAGTCACACCACAGTAACGCAATCATTTACAGCTCCAGCGACACCATCGTCACGGCTGCAGTAACACCACCGTCACAGCTACAGCAGCACCACCGTCACAGATACAGTAACGCCACCGTCACAGGTAACTCAGCACCATAGCGGGAACCACCGTAAGTATACCGCCACCACAACACAACAACCCACCCACAGCAGGACAACTGTATTACCATTTTCTTTACCGTCCACCAATGTGATTAATATCCCGCACGACCTCACGACCTCCACCACGGCGACGACCCCAGTACTCCTCCTCCTTCCTCCTTCTCCATACAATCATCGGAAAAATGCAACCAGTTTGGGTCCTGCTTGCCTCCTAGCACCTCACGCGACGCGCTCCTCACCCGCACAGTCACGGAAATGCTTCCTCCACGTACACGCGGACAAATAAAGATCTCTCTCTCTCTCTCTCTCTCTCTCTCTCTCTCTCTCTCTCTCTCTCTCTCTCTCTCTCTCTCTCTCTCTCTTAGCGAGGATCCACCACTTCCTGCATACCTGCCCGTCGTCCACGGGAGTCATGTACTTGATCTTATCCTCGAGGCTCCACCTAGGCATTCCGTCCCCCTGCCCCCGACCCCCAAGGGATTCTCCAGGACAATTATTTCCCCCTTGGTATATCTTGCAACTCACACATTCCTCTTCTCTCCCACCTACGTGTCACAATGCGCACTTTAAATCTTTCTTTAATGGCAAAACGTTCGCCCGTAGATGGCACCACAGTACGACCTGACGGGAAAGTCCTCAATTAATGCTGTTTATTTCCAATGCCTCAGTTAACGCTGTTTATTTCCAATGCCCCAGTTAACGCTGTTTATTTCCAATGCCTCAGTTAACGCTGTTTATTTCCAATGCCTCAGTTCACGCTGTTTATTTCCAATGCCTCAGTTAACGCTGTTTATTTCCAATGCCTCAGTTAACGCTGTTTATTTCCAATGCCTCAGTTCACTCTGTTTATTTCCAATGCCTCAGTTCACGCTGTTCATTTCCAATGCCTCAGTTAACGCTGTTTATTTCCAATGCCTCAGTTAACGCTGTTCATAGGCCAAAGCCTCAGGTAACAGCTGTACATGAATTTCTCCAGATCTAACTGGTGAAAAAGCCTTCTTGCGCATCCCCATCTTTTCATACCTCCTGCCGGCTGAAAACATTTCGCCCATCCCGACCTTGAGGTAGCGATCCTGCTCCCATATCACATAGCAGGCCAACGGTGTTCACAGTCTTGTCTCTTACATAAGGTAAAGATTTCTTTTTTACTCCCCGTCACACTGAAAGACATAACGGATGCCAGACACTATAGGTTTTCGCGCCACCTGCTCAACGGCACATACCAACACCTGATTTTTCCGTTGGGTCTGGGCTTGCCTGGCGAGCCTGGGGCAAGTCGTCCCCTCCCGTGGAAGGTACGTGTAATGTTATGACAGATTTCCTCAGATTCTCAGAGTGCCATTGTAGGCGAACTGAATGACGAGACGTTGGATGAAACTCTGGCTATGGTTTCTAAGCTGGCGAAGCTTGTCTACCGAGCTGCGTACCGATTTAGCCTTCGACGAAAAAGGATAGAGGCCGACAATCAAATTAAACCTACCTCCACACTTCCTTCACATGTCAGTCCTACCTACTCCATCGCTGCTGTGGTAGAGGGAAGGAGCTCTCATACCCCCGACATAAATGCTACGAGTGCTCCAGGAATCTAGTCTTTTCCCTCACAATATCTTCTCTCTCGAAAGTTTGCCTCAAAAGTCTGGACTGGGAGGGGAGGGAGGGAAAGAGAGGTGAGGTGAAAATTCGCCAGTTACCTTTAGTTCCACAATTATTTAAACTGCGTGTGAGGAACTCCCACATACATGTACCCACGAACAAGGAATACTTACGGACACGTGATGCGCAAAATTCGTGACGTGCAGTATGAATATCTGCCGCGCTAAAACTTACATCAAGGGTGAGTATCGGCTCTGACGTCCGGACTTATGAAAACACCCAGGCTCTTTCTCAATGCCTACATTCCCGTATTGATGTGGGCACCTCCGGGTGTTTCAAAGCGCCGTTCTTCATTCCACATATCAAACATAACCTTTCTACTTCAAATTCTAAACTCACTCCCTCAGCGCACTGAAGAAATCCTAACCTTGCAACACCTGATACTCTCACACACACACACACACACACACACACACACACACACACACACAAAAGGAAAAAAAATTACCACTATCACTTCTACTTTCATTTCTGATCTCCCAACCATTACAGAGCTGAGAGGGGGAGGGAGGAGGAAGGGAGGGAGGTCGAACCCTGAAGCATTTCATGCATCGAAAAATCAACAGCGATCATTTCCTCAGAAAACCAGACGATTTCCCAAACACCTTTCACCTTCCTCAACACTCCAGCCTGACACCTCCAACAGCCTTGGGTCTACCAGGAAACCCTCAAGCTCCCTTGAGGCTGTGAGTGTATCTCCCCGGACTGGATGAACACTGCAACTCTTAGAAATAACCGGACTGGATATTTTTTCCCTCCCTCTTACGTCCATCTACTTATTCTCGAACGTTGTCGTTCGTCCTGGGACGGTGCACACAGCTCCACTGCATCGGATGAGGAGCAGGCAAACTAAATTTCTATATCATAAAATGGAATCTCATGTTAATCTCCTTCGTCGCCACTTTCGCAATCAACGCCCTGGTGAAATTCCAGCGTGCCGAAACATACCCGATCCTGAACGCAGCACTCGCCCCATCACAAGGTACAAGACAGCAGTACCATCCACGTTACCGAGTTAGTGCGTCTTGCTGTGACCACGTGCTAAGCCACGGAGTAAACTCCAGGTAACGCTATGAAAGTCACTTCATGTTGTCTAAACTTCTTGAACATGACAGTTCGAAGCTTGGGGGGAGGGGGGGGCTGTCTGTCTGTCTGATAACTTGACCCTTGTGACCTAAAGGTCACGACCGAGGTCAAATGGCCGAGCAATCACGTAAACCCACAGGTCGCATCGTCGTACTCGAGGGTCGCACCGTAGTGCTTGGAAGTGTTGATGTATACCTGACGCTATAGTTTCGAGAGATGTTCTCCACACCCCCTGCGTCTCAGCCTCCTACCCGACACTCCTGGAGAGGAAGCTTTCGAGGGCGTCATCACGGGTCTTCCTCCTCTCGTTCCGAAGAGTTTCGGTGGCCAACCCAACACCGCCAACGCGAACTCGACATCTCCTGACACCCACCCTCCCCTCAACAGAACAGCTGCGGAGCAATCGCTTGCATCCATTCAGTTACTCATATCAATGCAATGCCTATATGTGAACCGAAGCAATGGTGTGTGTGTGTGTGTGTGTGTGTGTGTGTGTGTGTGTGTGTGTGTGTGTGTGTGTGTGTGTGTGTGTGATTCCATTACTCCTGCTCTTCCTGGCACGGAGGGGTTCAAAGCTTTCCCCTCCCCCCCAACCAACCACCACCAGCACGGAGGTCCACTGAGAGGCTTGGATTCGTGTCCATGAACAAGGTTTTCAGCGTCCCAGGCCAAATAGGATTACCGATATGTTTCTCCCGAGTCATCCACAAGGCTGACGTAACCGTAGTGCGTGGCGCCGCCGGCGACACAGGTGCACGTGTGCGGCAGAGTGAGGGAGGAATCACAATTCCAATGAGGAACTGAACTTTCACCGGTGGAGGCACTGGGTTCCATACGACTAAACTGTGACTCCCTGGAATCCATCTCTCTGAGGACTATGTTACCAGCACACACACACACACACACACACACACACACACACACACACACACACACACACACACATATATTTGTTCAGTGACACGCACTGAGCAAAATAATGAACACCTCGGAACAAAATGTTAAGGTAAGTGTTCTAAATGGCACGTCCCACGAATTTTACATTTTCTATCAAGGAAGTCGTTACAAAAATGATATATAAATATATATATATATATATATATATATATATAGAGAGAGAGAGAGAGAGAGAGAGAGAGAGAGAGAGAGAGAGAGAGAGAGAGAGAGAGCACAACCTTAAATACCTGTAGAAAATGAGAACGAAATGAAATGTCCCATCAAATTTTGGCCTCAGAGATTTGGTTTAGTGTTATTCATCCAATGGTTAAAAAAAAGAGTCTTTTTTTGTTTCTTTGCTTACACAGAGGAAGAGAGGCAGTCGGTACACTGGAGAGAGAACAACCTAGGAACAGAGTAGCCACACGTCCGGCTTCATTTCCCGTAGTCTCCCATGAAGCTCAAATGAAATAAACCCAAAAAAAAAAAAAGGGTGCAAAAAAAAAATAAGTATAACCCCTAAAGCAAGACATACGACCTTTAAGGGTCAGGTCAGAGGCTAAGCTATCATCCCGAGGGGGTCGCACACTCGTGCTCTCCAGGGACGTGCTGTCAGGCTCGAGGGTCGTACCGTCGTGCTCAAGGTTCGCACCATCATGCTCAGGGATCATGCTGTCGTGCTCAGTGGTCGTATTGTCGTCCTCAAGGGTCGTACCGCCATGCTCAGGGGTCGTACCGTCGTCCTCAGGGGTCGTATCGTCGTCCTCAAGGATCGTACCGTCATACTCAGGGGTCGTACCGTCGTGCTCAGGGGTCGTATCGTCGTGCTCAGGGGTCGTACCGTCGTCAAGGGTCGTATCGTCGTCTTCAAGGGTCGTACCGTCATGCTCAGGGGGTCGTACCTTCGTCCTTAAGGGGTGAATGGACGATAACGAACCAGATATCAACAATCCAATATCTAGGACAAGAAAACCCGGCCGGAAATGTGAGGAATGGAATTGCTTTACAAACTTTTTTTTCATCTTTTCTTTTCTCTTTCGTTTTTTTTTTCTTTTTTTTCTTTGCGTCGTGTGATATGAGGATGTCTGTCAGTCTGTCGGTCGTAATGGAGAGGTATATCACTGGAGGAACGTGATGGCTACACACAGTCAGGACCCCAGGTCCCCCAGACGGCACGGAACACAAGGGTACACTTGTACACATAGCCTCCACCTTTGTACACTCTTATCCTCCGCCTCTGTACACTCTTATCCTCCACCTTTGTACACGCTTATCCTCCATCTTTGTACACGCTTATCCTCCATCTTTGTACACGCTTATCCACCACCTATGTACACTCTTATCCTCCATCTTTGTACACGCTTATCCTCCACCTTTGTACACTCTTATCCTCCACCTTTGTACAAGCTTATCCTCCACCTTTGTACACTTCTTCCACACCTCTGAAGACTTAAGTCTTCACTTCCGTACACTTAGCCTACACCTCTGTGTCCATGTACGTATGTACTTCATGTATTCATTATACTTCATGTCTAATGAACATCAGCATTCTAATATTTGCATGCAGGTGGCTGGTCTCCTTAACTATCTATCCAGAGGTGGAACTCTGGCGACAGGTTGGAGGTCAGTGTCTTTACCACACACGGATTCCTGCTGCTCGTTTCCCGGTGGATGATACTCGTATCGAATTCGGCCTTTCGCTGTGACCGCGTCCCCGTCACTCTACATTTACTGGGATCAAACTTAATCAACCAAGCAGCGGACCAAACTCGGGAATCTGTCTTGGTCCCCTTGTAAGCTGGTGCAATTTCCTAAGCTTTTTACTTCCCTCTTGATCCTTTGTTTCGTCTGCTAGAAAAAAAATTCAGGTAGGATCCGAGCACAGAATTCTGTGGCATTCCGCTGGTGACCTCCGCCCCATTTCGAAAAGGTTCCTAAATCTAACAGGCGTCCTTTGTTCCCTTCTTGCCAGAGACTCTTGTATCCTAGGAGTCCTCCCCTCATTGCTGCCTGGTAATCTAGCTCAACCAGGCTCCCATACAGCACAGCGTCAAATGCTTTCTGGCAGTCCACATATGGACGAACTATCCTCCCCAGCCTTACCTTCTGTCCAACAGAGCTCACTCGCTCTTGGAAATCTCATATGATCGTCACTCCATTCTCCAGTAATTTCTCCCCTGTAGAAACTTATCCGTGTGTGTGTGTGTGTGTGTGTGTGTGTGTGTGTGTGTGTGTGTGTGTGTGTGTGTGTGTGTGTGTCGAAACCCACTCACAAGATTCCAAAAAGAGAAAAAAAAAGAAACACTTAATTCAATTTAATACAAAGGTCAAATGGGCATAATATTCTAGGCACACAAGGCGTGCGCGCGCAAAGCGGCCAGGACGCACATGTACGCTCACGCCTCAGCTGGCGGGGAGGGTGAGAAGACCGACTTACTCCGCCGTGCTCAGGCGGGCGGGCGGGCGGGCACACGAAGACCCTCCCACCAGCATGTGTGCTTGGCCTTGTGTCTGAAAGTCAATCTGTCCGTGAGCCAATGTCATGGCCACGAGTCACACATGTGCCAGTGTGCTGGGAACAGCTACAGCCACACACACACACACACACATACACACACACACACACACACACACACACACACACACACACGCACACACACTGGTTAAAAGCGTACGTGGATTAAACACGTACGTACGTGAGCGAGAGTCCAACACACTCACTGCTGAGGCACGTGCGTGAGTCACACACGTACTGCTGAGACACGTACGCGATCCAAACACGTGTGCACCGCTGAGACACGTACACGAATGAGACACACGTAGAGCTGAAACTTGTACTCAACTCAAGAAAAATAAAAACGTAATAATGAAACACACAGGTTACGTAAGCATGCGGCGCTGAAAACGTACATGGATCACACACACACACAAAAAAAAAAAGATCAAGTACATATGACACCTACATACGACACAAACATGTATACACTAACATATTCAAGTATGCATGGCATCCACATCGAACTGAATACCAATATATATATATATATATATATATATATATATATATATATATATATATATATATATATATATATATATATATATAATATATATATATTAATCACACTGTGCATATATGACACAGTATGAACATGACGTCCATGTAAGCATGAGGCACCCACGTGTAAACGACAGAGCCCCCCCCCCCACACACACACACAAACGAACATTAGACCGGGTACCCTCCGGCAGAACACGTACATGAACACGTACATGACCCACTCACGTACACACAACAACTACGGACACCCCAACCCCCCCCCCCAACAACCCCCAGGGTGACCGGACCTCACTCGCTTAATAGCCCAGAAGCCTCTAGCGTGTTAATCGCATTATCTCCCACCGTATTGTCGCCTTTAAGGCCGGCGGGCCCGACGGGCGAGTTCCCCCCCGGTGGCGGGAACTCGGGAAACGAGGTTGGTAACTCAATAGGGGGAGGGAGGGGGGGGGGGACTGATTCCCGGCCCTACTATACTACCCCCCCCCCCTTCCCCCAGCTGTGTTTTCAAGGTTAAAGCTGTCAGACTGTTAGTTGGGGTAGCGCTCGTGTGCATGAACCTGACGGGTGTGTGTGTGTGTGTGTGTGTGTGTGTGTGTGTGTGTGTGTTTATATCTGTCTGTGCGTCTCTTTATGTCTGTCTGTCTGTGTGGGTGGTGGTGTGGGTGTATGTTGCTTACAACATGCCTATTATGGATGGTATTTAAACCATGTTATCAGTTGTGTCTACGTGCAGAGTGCTCGCAGTGTGTCTCTGTGTGCGTGTGTGTGTGTGTGTGTGTGTGTGTGTGTGTGTGTGTGTGTGTGTGTGTGCGCGCGACAGGGTGCTTGCGTGTCCGTTAGTGAGTTTGCGTGTCTTTGCTATGGGCGTACTTGCGTGTGCGTGCAGTGTACGCCGGGGGCTTGAACGAGTGTGTGTGTGTGTGTGTGTGTGTGTGTGTGTGTGTGTGTGTGTGTGTGTGTGTGTTGTGGCGCTCTGGCGCGCAACATGCATGGTGATGCCATGAATCTGTACCCTCTGTATCTGGGCCTGTAACCCTAGGCAGACACGTAACGCCTCAGCCAGCTGGCTGGGGACTTTGGTTGCATGTTATTACGTGGCTTTTTAAAACGGGGACGAGCATGGCCCATCCTTGACCTGACCTGCTTGACCTGCGCCTGCATGACCTGGCAGCCGGGTACGCTTCCTAGAATGAGGGCAATGGGTGTCGAACTCTTATATCTCCGTGATTACAGAACACCGGCGCGCGCGCGGAGGGAGGAGAGAGAGAGAGAGAGAGAGAGAGAGAGAGAGAGAGAGAGAGAGAGAGAGAGAGAGAGAGAGAGAGAGAGAGAGAGAGAGAAATGTTGAGGGAACAAGAAGAGGCGACAATGCCCCTGGCGGACAACACACACTCAGTAACATCTCACGGTCTTGTGTGTTTCCCTGGCCCCACGGGTTTGGGTGTTGCCCCGGCCGCCGAGGCGGTGTTGCTTAGCCACAGCAGTGTTGCCCGGCCGTGATAAGCTACACGGCGGTACGTAACACTGGGCGAGGGCGAGGGAGGCGGCTGGGGTGGAGGAGGAGGAGGAGGAGGAGGAGGGACGGTGGTACAAATCTCAGGGTACACGTGAGCCTACGTGAGGCAGAGTGCTGGCTGGCTGGCTGACCCAACCCGACACCCGCCCTCGCACTTTTGCTTGCTTGCCTCCCGCCTTGCTTGCTGCCTTCCTTCCTTCCTTTCCTCCGGCCTTGTTTGTAAGCTATCTTGCTTGCTTGCCTATTTGTTTCACCGCTCGCTACCTTTGGTGATTTTACTTGCTCGTTCGTTTGCTGGCCTTTACTTGTCAGCTCACTTCTTTTTGCATCCCTACTCCATTTGCTCGTTGGCTTGTTACCATGCATGCTTGCTTGCTTGCTTGCTTGCTTGCTTGCTACCTTGCTTGAGCGGCAGGGTTCGGGTCAACTGTCACTCCAGTGGCTGCCCTGTGCACACACATAAACACGCGCGCGATAAGGCCGCTTGAGAGTGTTCCCTCCATCAGTCATTCACCAGGCGAGATAAATGAGTAAGTCAGGGGAACGATATGTGCCGGCCTCCGTTGCCGACCATGGTGCACTTGAGCGGACCCGCCCGCCCGGGACGAGGGTGGGCACCCCATGGGGTTTCCGAACCCTCGGCGGCGGTGGTGGTGATCATGGGGCAGTCGGGCACCGCAGTCCACCCAGCTGTCCGGCATGCCCTCGTGACAGAGAGAGAGAGAGAGAGAGAGAGAGAGAGAGAGAGAGAGAGAGAGAGAGAGAGAGAGAGAGAGAGAGAGAGAGAGAGCCAATGAGGTTAATGAATGGTCTTGACAGCAACACACACACACACACACACACACACACACACAGCGGGGTACACCAATCCGCACATCTTCGTATACACAAAACAGCACGACACGAAAACATAGATTGTGATTAAAAAAAATAAGATTTGGTAATCTTCTTCATGAAAGAGAAAATATAAAAGAAATATATTTCTGTTTTTCATAGGAGATACGAAGGGGGGGGAGAATTGCTCAATCCATTTGCATATGGTTGCATCTGAGTCCACACTTTTTTTTTCTTTTTGCATCAGACGGTAAATATGACCTTCGGTAACAATGGAGAAATACCAATCACGCCACACACGAGCGTGCGTGTGTGTGTGTCGTAGACTCCAGCCTCACACAAGAGTACCTGTGTGTCGTAGACTCCAGCCTCACACGAGAGTATCTGTGTGTCTCGTAGACTCCAGCCTCACACGAGAGTATCTGTGTGTCTCGTAGACTCCAGCCTCACACGAGAGTACCTGTGTGTCTCGTAGACTCAGGACTCACGCGGTGTGTCTCGTAGGTTACAGAGCGGCTGACGAGACGTTCACACTAGTATCCTTACGTTCACGGACGTCCTCGGGATCCCCCTACCAACGCCCAGGGCACGAGGGAGGATCCCCAGGGTCGTCATAGTCAAAGCGCGAACTACGCTGGTCCTGGGAACGGTCGCGTCCGGGATCGTGCATCATCTACTCACCACATCAATGGCTACTGACAGAAGTCACTTGACTCACAAAGTTGCGCACGCTGGAAATCCAGAGGATTGTGAGATGTTTTAATAATGATCACACCAGCAAGAATGGTCCATAGCACACACACACACACACACACACACACACACACACACACACACCAGAGCCAGCAGCGCTACCCAGGGAGCCGACTGGGGTGTTCACAGCCTCAGCAGCTCAGCTTCAAGCACCTCCCGACACTACCCCTCCGCCTCTGCTGTTCTCTAGTAGATGCAGAGAGGCTGTGCAACACCTACGTGCGCCCTGAATATATATATATGTAAAATGAAAACGGGGTCTTAAGCGCTAATAATAATAATAATAATAATAATAATAATAATAATAATAATAATAATAATAAAAATAATAATAAATAATAATAATAATAACAATAATAATAATAATAATAATAATAATAATAATAATAACAACAACAACAATAATAATAATAATAATAATAATAATAATAATAATAATAATAATAATAATAAAACGGTTCACTAAACTGCATCCAAACGCTGATAAGATAAGGTGATAACACAGATATGCGTCGAGGCTGTGTTCATTGTTCTTCCATTACAGTACAATAGGAATGTTTGGATAAATAACCAGTTACAAACATACGTAATAACATCACATGAATCATCATCATTCACAACCGCTTGATATCTCCCGATGACACGACGAGTGACGTCAAAGGTTATTACCAAGTGAGTGAGGTCAGCAAAAATGATGCCATACGGTCATCACTATAAAAGTGAGGTCAAGTAAAAAATTAAGGTCGTCCCTAAACAAAAAAAAAAAAAGTGGAAGGGGTTCTACATGATGTCAGAGGTCATCTCTACACAAAGGTCACCAAAACTGACGTCAAAGGTCATCAACACAAATGAGGTCAACCCCAAAATGAAGTCAGATAAGGTCTACCATACCCGGACACTACAGTAAAGTAACCCACGAAGTCCAGTCCTTCGAGAGCGAGGACACAAAGCGAGGAAAAACGGATGCAGGGTAACCACCTGTCATCCCTACTTTGACCACAGCTGAATCACCTCATCCCTACTTTGACCCATGCCTGAACTACCGTAAATCACCCGGCGGGCATAATGGGAAGACCTATTATTCTTAAGTGAGAGGGAGGAGGGACAGACAAAGGACGCAGCATGAGAGGGAAGCCCCTTCTCCAAATGCTTTGGGATGGCCAACAACGGCGTGCTGCAAGGCTCCATCCTGGGATCACTGTTTTAAGGAGGACACCGAGTGAGGGGCAGTCGGGATTAAGCCGAGACACACGATGCCCTGATGGAGGCCGTTGACTTCTGACGGTCTGAGGAAACTGGGCCTCAGAAACACGTAAGCCATGGACTGGACGTTCATCAACACGTGAAGGTTGAAACATGACACGTAAAGATTGGAACACGACACGTGAAGACTGAAACACGACACATGAAGGATGAAACATATGATACGTGAAGGTTGAAACATGTTCTTGACAGACACTCTCCTACACACATGCCAGATATGTATTAATCCCAATTGTGTTAATCTTAAATTCTTCTTCCCCGTCTGAACTGCTTACGAACGACAGACGTTGATTCAAAACCTTGAATATGACGGTACGACCCTTGAGCACGACGGCGCGAACCCATGAAGCACGGCGATGCGACCGTGGAGTATGGCGGCGTGACCTTTGACCTGACCTTGGGACAAGAAGACGGGGAACACAAACCTGATCCTTCAGAGTCAGGGAGCTTGAAGTGTGAACTTGACCTTTTGTGCTGCGGACGCGTCCCTGCATTTGACCCTATAAACGTGACCTTTGCCCTTTCAGGAGGAGGAGAAGACGAAGAAGAAGAAGAAGAAGAAATAGAAGAAGAAGAAGAAGAAGAAGAAGAAGAAGAAGAAGAAGAAGAAGAAGAAGAAGAAGAAGGTCAGATTTCTTGAGTGCGACGGTACGACCCTTCGGTATAATGGCCTGGCTTTGAACCTAGTCACACTATCACACCCAAAGGTCGTACCGTCATGATCAAGGGCCGTACTACCGTGACATTTGGCCAAACTGTCCGCTCTAAAATGGTCGTAGCGCCGTGCACAAGTGTCGTAACGACTTGCTCAAGGGTCATAGCACAGGTGCTCAAAAGTTCGCACTGTCGCTCTAAGCGGTCGTATCGCCGAGCTCAAAGGCCGTACTGGTGCTCTGCATGATCCTATCGTCGAGCAGAGGGGTCGAAACCCCTTGTTCACGGGTCGTACCGCCTCTCTCGAGGGGTTACATATGGTTCACGGGGTCGATGGAATGCGAAGATAACACATACAAAACAAGTTTCCAAAGTATTGTGTTAACCAAAATGATAGATACTTAGATGATAATAGATAGATAGATAGATAGATAGATAGATAGATAGATAGATAGATAGATAGACAGACAGATAGATAGATAGACAAAGAAAGGCATTAGACGTACAGCATTACAAGCCAAGAATGAACCGGGCCCAAGTTCGGCGAAAGGTACTGCTGCTTTGTACTACGAAAGGTGTACTGCGGGTACTGAGAATGGTACCACTTGTACAGCGAAAGGTACAGCCGATACAGGGAAAGGTGCTCTCTGTACCACGAAAGGGTACCGCCGGTACAGCGAAGTGAGGACTCCTGGCCATAAAGATGATAACCTTTAATCAAAAGATGTAATCCAACGTTGTCCTTGACTACACTTGGAGGCGGGAAGATTATAAAGATAAGAATGATAATAACGGCAATAATAATGGGGATAATGATGATTATATTTATGTAGCTGGAAGTAGAAGAAGAAGAAGAAGAAGAAGAAGAAGAAGAAGAAGAAGAAGAAGCAGAAGAAGAAGAAGAAGAAGAAGAAGAAGAAGAAGAAGAAGAAGAAGAGTAGGATAAGAAGAAGATGAAAAAGAGCAGGAGACGAAGAAGAAGAAGAAAGAACCGAACACTTGGGAGGAGGAGCAGCAACAACAACACAAGATTACCACATTTCCCCCCACAGGATCACCCGACTGACCACACTCGTGTCGCCAGAATTACGAAGACCTCCTCCCCTCCTCACGTTCTGCAGTGGTGCCACACGCGTGAGAGACTTCTCGGTGATGGCTAAACTTTAATCTCTGAGGTGATCCACGACCCACTGGTTTAACTACAGGAAATCACATGAAATAGTAGCTTAATTAGAGGGAGGGAATTTGGAACAATAACTAGTGGAAAGCTAGCTGTGGCAAAGGCGTATTCTTAAGAGTTGCACGGCAAACGATGCGTATAACCTACATTAGAAAAGTCGCCTTCTCTTCTTTTTTTTCTTTTTAATGGGACACTGACGCAAATGATTTCCTGTCTAGCCTTTAATTTCACTAAGGAAGGAAGTCACTGGTCAGGCATGGTTTCCAGTGACACACATGACCACGGTGTGACGCCAGCTAAGCACCTCGCCCATCTCTCTCCTTGCCGTCAACACTTTGTCTGTGTTCTGGTCCTCACATTAACTCATGTGGATGTTATGCATCCTTAGCGTGATGCATATCGTGCGTATTGAGACACGCGGACAGAGTTGTGTGAATACTATCTGCGTATTAAGGAGAGTTTCACGCTATAACCACTTACTGGCCGGCTCACTCGATGAGGAGGAAGACCAGGCGGAGGGGGAATAAACGAAGGTTTTGACGAAGAATCAAATCTGAGTATTAGTTCATGAGTTTAGGCTCTGCGAGCACAAACGTCCCGACACCACGATGAATGGAGAGAAGACAGATGGAGGAGCTGGTGGTTCACGAGGGTACTGCTGTGTTCTTCGCGGATTATCTAATCCTCCAGAGTGACGCCGAGAAGCTTGGTGGGCAGAACAACCTCGAGAAGATTAAGGGGCCTTGGCGGGACACGCAGTGGGTGGGACAGAGTTGAAAGTGGGGCATGATGTGAATGGCCAAACGATCTTGGTCGACTCACATACGTCAGGCGTCACTTACTAAGGAGGAGGAGGAGGAACCACAAGGGGGGGGGGGAGGTCCCATCTCCGTGCCCCGCGGCACGCCACAGGTGAGGGACGTAGAAGGTTTGAAGGGAAGGTCCTCGCCCCGCCCCCCAACCTTTTGGAAGCGAGGCTCACCGTGTAAAGTCTGCTGGCCATGGAATGGGAGTTCTCCGCAGCCCAAGGTTGATGGCTTTGCTGATGACTGTGTTATGGCTTGACAAGGTCGAGAGCTTCACTAAAGTCAACGAAGGTGAGGAGAGATCTGGCGTCTCTCTCTCTCTCTCTCTCTCTCTCTCTCTCTCTCTCTCTCTCTCTCTTTCTGTAGGTTGAAACAAATGAGGCAATAGGAAGAACGACGACGAATCTCTCTCTCTCTCTCTCTCTCTCTCTCTCTCTCTCTCTCTCTCTCTCTCTCTCTCTCTAGATTGAAACAAATGACGAGGCAGTAAGTTATAGAGGAAGTCTGCTTCTTATTATCAAACCGCTGAGTGTCTTTGGGATTTGCTACATCTGTATGTGTATGTGTGTGTGTGTGTGTGTGTGTGTGTGTGTGTGTGTGTCTGTGTGTGATGCGACAGGTGCGTCAATCGCTGGTAGTGAATGGCGCTTGGTTCTTAATACCTTAACTGGAATCAATTCCAAACTGTTCCTCACATCCAGACTTGGAATAACAAAAACTGTCGTTCCCACAACTCACACATAAAAGGTGACCATACTTACGTCTCTCCCTCTGATCTCCCAGTACCTACACCAAAACCCGTCTCGCCTCCTTTAAAAACAGGATCTCCCTAGAACCACGAATGGTCACGAGAGAACCCTTTACAACATCGACTCAAAACTAGCTCTTATAAGAGATTAGGGAAAAAAAAAAGTTTTTAATGTCTGTCATAAACGTCATTAATAGCAGAGGCATTACAGAGGAGACAGCGAACTACCTAAACAAACCATCATGATGCATGGGCTGTCAGCCTTGAGTGCTGCTGTTCAGTGGATTCAGGTGGTAAACTGTTTTTTCCTCCTGCCCCACGGGAATTGGCCTCAAAACCACGACCGTTTATGGTCTGCTGCAGAGACGACAAATTGTCGTCTTCCTCCCCCATGCTGTGTACCTACCACACAGCAAACCATTTTCTGTGTCGTTAACCCCCTCGAACACGACGGTGAGGCCCTTGAGCACGAAGGTACGAACCTTGGAACATCTTGAGGATGGATGTACAACCGTCGTGAGAGACGAATTCCTCCTCCTCCGTGCTAAAGGTTCATACCTCCGGTGCTTCAGGGTCATGCTCGAGATGCCAACTCACACAGCAACTCTTCCTCTTGTATTCTGGACCCTCAGCAACTACTCCCACCGTGAGACGTCCGCTCCAGCAATACATAAGTTCCCCTTCTTTCATACGATTTAGACGCAACAAATCTCTCCCAAGTTCTAGAGATCGAAAAATAAATGTAGAAAAAAAAAAAAAACTTCTCGTAAGTTCCTGAGTCATCACGTTGCACAAGCCCCCCCCCCCCCTTTCTCCATTTTACTGCAATGGACTAAACACATACAACAAACTCCTTCCAGTGTCTGCAGACGTACGGCAGGCCATTACCCTCTCCCACCCACAGAAACGCACTTCGCAAACGACCCCGTCGCCAAAGAACCTCCAACTAGCAGTTCGCCTGCTCTTCCGTCAGTTTTCGCCACCAGTGGGTAAGACTTGAATATGAAAAATCAGTCGGTTGTGTCTTGTTTTTTGTTCTCTTTTCCTCCGAACTGTACTGGTCTCAGGCTACAATAGGGTGTATAGCCTTCCCTTATATCCACTTACCTGGGAGTCTTTAAACGGAGTCTTTCAACTGGAGTCATAAAACTACACACAGCTCGATCGAGGACCCATCTGTGCCGCCACTCCTCCTCAGATCTGCCTGGCAATCTGAATGTCGTGACTGGCCCGCAGGCCCCACGTCCCCATAGCAGCATGTGCTTGCTAACCAAGATGCGACCTATGAGCGAAGTCCGCACACTTGGCCGCCTCGCCTGGCTTGAGAAGGTGGTGGTGTTAAACCATATACCGGTACTCCAGTGGTTCGAACAAAGCCGTCTACGGTCTTGCCTCTCTCTCTCTCTCTCTCTCTCTCTCTCTCTCTCTCTCTCTCTCTCTCTCTCTCTCTCTCTCTTATATATATCTCGTTCTTAAAAGGTTGGCTGAAGTCACTCGACCCATCCTTTAAAGCCTCAGCTGTGTTTTACAAAATGTGCTTGTTGAGGGCAAGGTCCCACAACGTGACCGTCTTACGCTGATACCTTGAGCTTATGTTCGGCGTCCTGCAAGGCGTTTCGTCCCCTCATTTACCCTCGTGATCAAGCAGGTGCACCTTACGTCCCTTTCCCGTGGCTCACTGAGTTTATCGGGTGACTCTACGATGAGAGGAGCAAGTGTTTGTGAAACCTGGTATCGGAGGCTGCTGGCCCTAACCCTGGGGACTGCTACAGCCCTGACAGGGATGCCACACTGTGAGGACCAGCCCTATCTCAGGCGTGGGTTGCTACACCCCTGACGAGGGTGCCAGTGTGACCAGGACCCCACGGGCGGGAATGATTACGTATGGTTCATCTCAGACCTGTCATCAACGTCAACGATTAGCACTACCGTACTCACGGGCCACACCACGAATACCTCCCATGCATCCCCTGCTGTGTCGTAGAAGGTGACTAAAAGGGATGGGAGCAAGAGGGGGGAGGGGGCTGGAAATCCTCCCCTCCTATCTTACCTTTCCAAAAGAGGGAACAGAGATGCGGGCCAAGTGAGAATCTTTCCCTCTGAGGCTCAGTCATCCGTTCCTGACGCTACCTCGCTAATGCGGGAAATGGCGAATATGTGTAATACATATACGTGTATAAACCGATCCTTTACACTAAGACGCCACCAGAGACCTTAACCGCAGGAGGCCGTGTCGTATTGATCAACAAGGCGAAACTTCCCCCAATCCTCGCCGCCATCAGATGTACGTGTGTGTGTGTGTGTGTGTGTGTGTGTGTGTGTGTGTGTGTGTGTGTGTGTGTGTTGCTACATTTGTTGTGACAGTTCGAGGCCCGAGGCAGGACGGCCAGCGGGCTTCGTACCCACAACCTGGCTGGCTGGCTGGCTGGCTGGCCCACCTGTATGTTACACGCCTGCCTGTATCCCTTCCCTCACCTTGAAATGTTGCCCCCTGGGGTTGGTGCTGGGAGAGCCACAGCCTCACGTTCATAGTGGCTCTTTAAAAGGGGAGAAAACATATGATAATACACGAAAGCGCTTGATATAAATAAATAAATAAATATATATACATATATATATATATATATATATATATATATATACATATTTTTTTTTTTTTTTTTTTTTTTTTTTTATACTTTGTCGCTGTCTCCCGCGTTTGCGAGGTAGCGCAAGGAAACAGACGAAAGAAATGGCCCAACCCCCCCCCCCCCCCATACACATGTACATACACACGTCCACACACGCAAATATACATACCTACACAGCTTTCCATGGTTTACCCCAGACGCTTCACACGCCTTGCTTCAATCCACTGACAGCACGTCAACCCCTGTATACCACATGACTCCAATTCACTCTATTTCTTGCCCTCCTTTCACCCTCCTGCATGTTCAGGCCCCGATCACACAAAATCTTTTTCACTCCATCTTTCCACCTCCAATTTGGTCTCCCTCTTCTCCTCGTTCCCTCCACCTCCGACACATATATCCTCTTGGTTAATCTCTCCTCACTCATTCTCTCCATGTGCCCAAACCATTTCAAAACACCCTCTTCTGCTCTCTCAACCACGCTCTTTTTATTTCCACACATCTCTCTTACCCTTACGTTACTTACTCGATCAAACCACCTCACACCACACATTGTCCTCAAACATCTCATTTCCAGCACATCCATCCTCCTGCGCACATCTCTATCCATAGCCCACGCCTCGCAACCATACAACATTGTTGGAACCACTATTCCCTCAAACATACCCATTTTTGCTTTCCGAGATAATGTTCTCGACTTCCACACATTTTTCAAGGCTCCCAAAATTTTCGCCCCCTCCCCCACCCTATGATCCACTTCCGCTTCCATGGTTCCATCCGCTGACAGATCCACTCCCAGATATCTAAAACACTTCACTTCCTCCAGTTTTTCTCCATTCAAACTCACCTCCCAATTGACTTGACCCTCACCCCTACTGTACCTAATAACCTTGCTCTTATTCACATTTACTCTCAACTTTCTTCTTCCACACACTTTACCAAACTCAGTCACCAGCTTCTGCAGTTTCTCACATGAATCAGCCACCAGCGCTGTATCATCAGCGAACAACAACTGACTCACTTCCCAAGCTCTCTCATCCCCAACAGACTTCATACTTGCCCCTCTTTCCAGGACTCTTGCATTTACCTCCCTTACAACCCCATCCATAAACAAATTAAACAACCATGGAGACATCACACACCCCTGCCGCAAACCTACATTCACTGAGAACCAATCACTTTCCTCTCTTCCTACACGTACACATGCCTTACATCCTCGATAAAAACTTTTCACTGCTTCTAACAACTTGCCTCCCACACCATATATTCTTAATACCTTCCACAGAGCATCCCTATCAACTCTATCATATGCCTTCTCCAGATCCATAAATGCTACATACAAATCCATTTGCTTTTCTAAGTATTTCTCACATACATTCTTCAAAGCAAACACCTGATCCACACATCCTCTACCACTTCTGAAACCGCACTGCTCTTCCCCAATCTGATGCTCTGTACATGCCTTCACCCTCTCAATCAATACCCTCCCATATAATTTACCAGGAATACTCAACAAACTTATACCTCTGTAATTTGAGCACTCACTCTTATCCCCTTTGCCTTTGTACAATGGCACTATGCACGCATATATATATATATATATATATATATATATATATATATATATATATATATATATATATATATATATATATATATGTGTGTGTGTGTGTGTGTGTGTGTGTGTGTGTGTGTGTATACCTATGGAGAAAACGGACAGTTATGTATGTGCGTGTGTCTGGCACACCTGACTCAAAAGTACATCATTACCGACACCTGACGTTTACAAGTGTGACGTGTGTCTTTTGTCAATATGAATATCATTTCACCGTGGCCCGCAGACAATGCTATTCTTACCCGTGGTTTCTGGCCTTGGTATTTCATTATCTCTTTTTTTCCCTTTTTTTCCTTCTCTCTCTCTCTCTCTCTCTCTCTCTCTCTCTCTCTCTCTCTCTCTCTCTCTCTCTCTGAGGTAATGCCTTGCATGTACCCAAACGTCCCTTCCACTTAAAAACCAGAAGAATTTGCGGGCGTTTTTGCCGGGGGTAATTTCTCGTGTAACAGTCAGTCAGTCAGATGCAGGGGTGTGTGTGTGTGTGTGTGTGTGCAATCCCGCCGAAGCGAGAGTGCGTTGAAGCCATTTCTCTCCTCCGCTCCGAATGCCGTGGAATCGTGTCGGGCAACGGCGTGAACGCCGGTCCAGGCCGGAGCCCAGGAGTGAGTGAGACGGTCTGGCTCGCCCACCACACCCGTCATGTCGCTCTGCTCATTCCTGTACTTTGCTGCGTTAATCGCACTCTCCAACATCATCCCACTCCTCCCTGATTACATAGAGAGGCTACTCACGCACTCTATCATTCACATAATTTCTTATCATTTGAAGGATTTTTTTTCTTTATATTTTTTTTTTGTCCAGAGGAGACAAATCAAAGTTCATAAGTCTCGTGCTCAATCATAAGACTCGTGTTCGATCATAAGACTCGTGTTCGATCATAAGACTCGTGTTCGATCATAAGACTCGTGCTCAATCATAAGACTCGTGTTCGATCATAAGACTCGTGTTCGATCATAAGACTCGTGTTCGATCATAAGACTCGTACTCAATCCGAAGCCTCGTACCTCAGTCATAAGGCTCGTGCTCAATGCTAATCCTCGTACGCAACCATAAGCCTCCTACTCAATCATAAGGTGCTCATTCAAAAGACTCGTCCTCAATCATAAGCCTCCACCTGAATCATAAGGCTCGTGCTCAATCATACGACTCGTACTCAATCATAAGACTCGTTACTCAGTCAAAAGACTCGTACTCAACTCAAGCATTATCTTTTTTTTTTTCTTTCTTTCTCTGGCATATCTAGGTTTACTGGAGGAGGTTCCACTCACTGCTCAACTCGGTAATCTACTGCGAAATTCCTGTTAAAGAAAAAAGGTACATTATGAGCCTCTCTCTCTCTCTCTCTCTCTCTCTCTCTCTCTCTCTCTCTCTCTCTCTCTCTCTCTCTCTCTCTCCCCTACAACTATCTATCTATCTAACTATCTGTCTCTGGTAGGTAGTGAGTAGATGGTAGGGAGCCATCTATATTATATGACCGGTACTTCCCGCCTGCCTCACCACATTCCTAATCTGCACCTCTCCCAGACACTCGGGTTCTTCTTTCCCTCCCTCCCTCCCTCCCCCTCTCCCATGACTCCACTTCCACCCACCATACACACACACACACACACACACACACACACACACAGAAACCTTACATAACCCAAATCTTGAGAGAGAGGTTGTGTAAGAGACATACAGCCCGGGGAAAACGAGCAGTCTCCTGTTCACCTCCCTCCCTCCCTCACTCCCTCCCTCACTCACTCCCTCATAACCTTGATTCTCCAGACGACGACGCCAGGGTCCTCCCCCCCCCCCTCTTCCCCTCAACCTTGTGCATGGCTGGGGTTTGTACATGACAGGAATTGTGCATGGCAGGTAGAATTACAGTGTTCATGCTTCCACCACCACTGAAGCCTGCATGTCAATATCATTACTGAGTTGTATGTGTGTGTGTGTGTGTGTGTGTGTGTGTGTGTGTGTGTGTGTGTGTGTGTGTGTGTGTGTGTGGTGGGGGGGGGTAGAGGTGGGGTCAGACAAGGTGGTGATATCCATGTTGTAATCTTTTTCCCCACCAACTCCCCCCATTGCTTATTTCAACAGCCAGGTTCTCCTCTGCTCCTCGACCACCCTCCCTTCCCTCTCCCAGCAGCCAGCCAGCCACACGTAGGGAGGACGACACAACGCTCCGTGATGGAAATTGTTTCCTAAGATAGAGATGAGAGGCTCCTGTGATCACAGGAGGCACCTGGGTTTCAATCAGGGCTTCAGAATGACAGGTTACACTCCTCATCCATCTCTTCTTCTTCTTCTTCTTCTTCTTCTTCTTCTTCTTCTCTTCCTCCTCCTCCTCCTCCTCCGTCCGTCCGTCCGTCCGTCCGCCTTTGGCACTGGGAACATGAATGGTAGGACGACGGTTCCTGCGGCACAGTTCGAACATTATGGGTAGGCATCCGACTCCATACCTGAGTTCACTTCAGACAAAGTGAGAACTTTTGACTTGAACTTCTCTCGGCCCCAAAGCAGGTGATTCGAAGATCATAAGTTCGGTCTAGTTTTGTCAAAAACCTTCGACTTACATTGGCGCCTCGTTCCATTCGAACTGGCAATGAAACCTTTAAGTTTAGACTGAACACGTGGTAAGAACTTAGCTTTGAACTCACTTCAAAACACGAAACAAAACTATGTGACGAGCTCTCTCTCTCTCTCTCTCTCTCTCTCTCTCTCTCTCTCTCTCTCTCTCTCTCTCTCTCTCTCTCTCTCTTTCAGCCAACCTGAACACATACGAATAAACCTTTGACTCTAGTCATGGATGACCTACTCTGAACATCCCGAGGACGTCTGACTGAAGACTCGCGCGCTCGGCTGAACCAAAGTCGGTCGTGTAAAAATTTCAGACCAAAGTCTCGAATCTTGATGAAGCACACGACCGTGTGAGACTGTCGCAGACCTAGTTTCAGGAGCCTGACTCCTCCGATCTGAAGTGGTGTGTCTGAAGTCGTCTAGTGTGACTCCTGTGGTCTTAAAAGTCCAGTGGTTTGAGGACCCCTCTGGTCTGACTCCCGTGGCCTGGAGTCCTGTCGTCTCGAAGGTGACCATCATGAGGCACAGCGATGTCAACACAGCCCTACTTCCCCTCTATGTCCCCTGACTGAGCCTCTGGCTCCAGCCTGGCAGCTGCCCTCGGTCACAGCTTCCAATTGTCGTTTCAGGGCCTCGTGTGTGTGTGTGTGTGTGTGTGTGTGTGTACAGACTCGTAAAGATACGGTGTACACTACACAGCCCCGGCAATTACTTGTGCACGACATTGGCAAGATACCACGCGTGCACTTGCAAAGACTCGGCATCTAAATAATAGGAGAGGCTCCGTGTGCAGCGTATGCAATGAAAGACATTTTTTGTCGCCACACACACACACACACACACACACACACACACACACACACACACACACACACACATCTAAATGTACGTACATCCTACCTCGTCTACACAAGCTCCCTAAACACTCACACACACACACACACACACACACACACACACACACACACACACACAGACTACTCAATTAAGTACACAGGGTCAGACACTGTTTACGTCCAAAACACACACACACACACACACACAAAAAAAAAAAAAAAAAAAAAAAAGTTACATACGTTGACAGGTAGACAGACTGTCCCTGCGTCAACAGCGCGCAGCTCAAAGACACACGTGCACGCAGACAACCACCGTCCAACGCAGGCAGTCGACGGAGGCTGGTTGGTCTGTGTTGCTACGTGGGATTACAGGCCGTGTGGCCCCTGTATGAGGGCCCTGGGCTCGTTCTGGGTCATACACTGGAATCTGACCAGTTGAGCGCCACGTAAAGGGTTATAAGTCGACCGCTTTTAGCCGCATATTAACCGCTGGGCGTCCGTCCGGCAGGTGCACGGAGGAGCAACGGCGTCCCTCCACACACCCCCCCTCTCAAGACGAGGGCAACACAGTGGCAAGCTGAGACACACGCTTCTGGCAGGGGCAAGGGTAGAGAGAGCCGTGAAGGTGCCAGGTGGAGGAGGAGGAGGAGGAGGGCACCGAGCCATGAGGGGCAAGACTGAAGAACAAGACAAATCCATGAGGAAGGGATGGAGGAGGTATGTAACCATGAGGGAGGGGATGAAAGGGGGTACACTGTAGCACTGAGGGCAAGGGGGGAGGGAGAGGGGGTAAACGGTCGTACTGTGGGTAAGGAAGGGTACAGAACAATGCTGCTTGGGACTTACGAGTTGAAGAGATGGCAGGCGGTAATCTAGCCGTCCTATGAGGGAAGAGAGGCCACGAGGTCGTTTTGTGGGGGAGCGGGTTACGTAGTGCGTCCTGTGATGGACAGAGACACGAAGTCATACTGCATGGTGAGAGGGGGAAGGGGATATGATGGTCGCACTATGAGAATGAGGATTACGGGACTCGTACCAAGAGAAAGGGGTTACCGTAGTCGTACTGTGAGGGAAGGGGTATGTGGACATATTCTAAGAGAAGGGTAACGTAGTTGTACTGTGAGGGAGGGGGGCTACAAATCCCTCCTGTGGGGGTAGGAAGGGGGGCTAAAAGACCTTGCTGTAGGGCCTGGGGGACGGAGCGGACCACAGAGCCACGTAGCGAAGGTCGCAATACCAGTAGAGAGCCGGGCAGGATTGCAGGGAGAGGAGGGCGTCGCGTCGGGGACTGTGGCGAGGGCGCTTGTCAGGGGTGTGCCTTCAAGCAGGGGCAAGGGTGCTTGTAGAGGGCGTGGCTTCACGCAAGACCAAGGGCGCTTGCAAAGGGAGCGGCTTCAAGCGAGGCCAAAGTCGCTTGTAGGGGGTGTGGTTAACAAGGAAGGCCATCGGCGCTTGTACCTTCGCGCAGGCCCATGGGCACTTGAGGCAAGCCGTGGGTTCAAGGACAACTACCGGTGCCTGTAGTAGGCAGAGGACTGCAGGACGCCCTGACAAGGGAATGGCTCCCGTGCAGGAATACACGGGGGTTTCAGGGGTCATCATCAAAAGAAGGATTCTAGTGAAGGACCACGTAGGGCTGCAGGAGTCACTAGCAAATGGCAAGGACACCCATGAAGGACTTACATAGGGTTACAGGGAGTCACCAGTAAGGACAGCTTCGCGTGCAGGACCTCAGCTCCGTGCAGTAATGCAGTGGTGTCCAGCCGCCGCCCCCGGCCTACACCACCTACCAACAACTCCTCCAAGCACTTGCACTTTGCTGTTGAGGACACTATCGCACCCACTGCCACCGTCTGCCTCACCTACCGGCCGCCTCGCTGTCCCTCTCTCTCTGTATCTGCTTGAGTATGTCTGTCTGTCTCTCTATTGATGTTTCTCCGTCTCTGATCTCTACTGTCTCCCTGTCCATCTGGCCAGTTCACTATCTCTGCGGCTGTGCATATCTCTCTCTCTCTCTCTCTCTCTCTCTCTCTCTCTCTCTCTCTCTCGCTCTCTATCTATCTCTGGTAATCTCCAGGTGCCTGATGACAACCACATCTCACACTACGGAGCTCCTGCACAGCTGTAGCTTTCCTACCTTTGATTAACCATCATATATCACTATAACCGCATCATCCCCATCATCACCATCATCATCACCATCATCACCATCATCATCAGCATCATCATAACTGAGAAGTGATTCCTGCGGTCCTCATCCCGAGGGTGGTGGGTGTTCCTGGAGGAGATGCCACGCCCTGCAGAAGGCCAAGGCGTTGCAAAGGGCAACCCTACTCCCGACGGCGAACGCCTGGTTGGGCTGGGCTGGGCTGGGCTGGGCTGGCCAGGTGCTGCGCGGGCCGGCACACCACGCACCGACAACGGCAGTACACCCTCCGCCGACGTCGCTGTACCAATGCAAATCTGCATACGGCTCAAGGCCAGCCAAGCACTGGCACTGAGCCCAAATACCGGCAGCTTACACGCCGGAATGAGGCAGCCGGTGGGGGATATGTAATACACCGGGGTACGGCAGGGAGCTGTGTAGGGTGCGGTTACCCCCAGATCCTGGGGTTGAAGGGCAGGTGTGCAGGGTGGAGGGAGGGGAGTGATGTACACCCCAGATCCTGGAGTGAAAGGCAGGTGTGCAGGGTGGGGTCACCCCAGATCCTGGGGTGAAGGAGATATGTCGGGAGGGAGGAGGGGGGGGGGGAGTGGTCACCCCAAGATCCTGGGGGGGAGGGGTGGAAGGGAAGGTAGGTAGATAGATAGATAAAAAGGTAGAGCGGTAGGTAGACTGGCAGACAAGGAGGTAGAGCTACTTTATGAATTTACTGCAGAGGGAGGGGGCGGAGGGGGGGGTGTGCTCTGTGGCGGTCCTCGCCCCACCCACCTGCGACCTTAGTGGGCCGCTGGCCCCTGTGGACGAGGTGGTGGGGACTGGTACCTTATGGGTATGGTGGGAGGCTGGCTCCTGGTACGGACTGGTCCCTGTGGGCATGGTGGGACGCCGGCCCCTGGTGCGGGGTGGCCCACGTGGGCATGGTGGTGGTGGGGTCAGCCCCGGTGGGGATGATAGTGGGGCTGGCCCACCAGTCAATCGGCACCAAGGGAGGGCACTGGATGCGCCCGATCCTGAACTGTTTTCTGGAACCAAGAAATGTCCCGAATCTTTCCAGAGGTTTGGTCTTGTTTCCCGGACAGAGGGTGTGTTCCATGACCACAACACACAGCCCTTCCCAACACACGACCTCCATCCTTACTACATGAGTTCCATCCTCACCACCTTCAGCACACACGTATAAGCTCCATCTTCCACCACATGACCTCTACCCTCACCACACGGCCTCCAACCCTCAACACACGGCCTCCAACTCTCACCATACGGCCTCCCACCTTCGCCAACATGTCCTCCAGCCTTCATCAACATGTCCTCCAGCCTTCACCAACATGTCCTCCACCCTCAACACACCTCAGACTACTGATCGCGAGAATCTACTACAGCCATCACCACAGCATCGCCAGCTGAACTAGCGTCCCTGACGCGTACTAGGCCGTCTCCACCCTCGACATGCTCTGGCCAGGCCCCCCAACCCCCTCAGTCTTTAACATGAGCGCAGAGGATGCAACATCCACACCACCACACTGAGAAACCCACCAAAGAGGAAGACGTCCGCATCTTTTCAACCTCGTGAATCCTCCTCCTCCTCCTTCTCCTCCTGCTGCTACTGGTAGACACGGGCGGAGCAGAGACGAGACGCCACCGCCCTTAGTCACTACGACCAAAGCTACAGTGCGTCGGGAGGCAAAACTGTAGAACGATGTGACGTGCAACGAGCCAATGGCCTGCCCGATGATATCACCCTGACGACATTTGATGAGTCAAAGAAACTGTAAACAGGCGGCCATGATGACTCCAATTTATTCCCGAGGCAAGGAAGGGGGAGGGAAAAAAAAATGAACTAATGTCGGACGCGTAATGGGTATCATTCCTCCCCCCCCCCCCCCCCCACGCGAGCAAAGAAATGGGGTAAGATAATGGAACGGGTGATGGGGGCCATGTTTTTGATGGCCACCATGTCTTGATACCGTCCTACGATAACGTCAGGAGAGGGACGGGTATGTGGCCCGTTCTGTTTGTTTTCTGTTTGCATTAGCGATGCGCAGGACTGACAAGGGGGCAGTAGTCGGCCCGGCTGGAGGAAGACGCTAGGAAGTAAAACTTCCCATTCCTCTACAGCAGAAGGAAGCAACGTCGAATCTCGTCGTCGAAAAACAGGGCTTTTGACATCGCACGAAACTTAAAGACGTCGTCGGTAGAATTCTTCCTAAAAGCAGGTATTGACAGATTTTTCTCTCCAAAATATATTACTCTATTCCTGAGGGAACTTGCACAGTACTGCTCGTCACATAATCAATGGAGTGAACAGCTCCCACATTAACGCCAGAAAAAAATGAGGCACATCTTTTCACTGTCTCTTTAGTGAAACCACCTCAGGAGTTTTTTTTTTTTTCTTCTTTTTTGTTACTCGTAGGAAAACTATTTTTTTCCCCCAACACCTGAGGTTGACAGTATAATAAAAGGTATTCCTAAACTCCCAGCCACTTTCTCCCTCCTTCCCCCTTCCCCACTCTTGACTCTCCCTCCCGTCATAAGCTTCCCCATCCATCCCCTCTCCCATAACTGTGCACGTGGCACCCATAACACTGCCATACCTCACCCCAGCCTTGTTTCCACATGGCCCTCAAAACCATCGGGGTTCCTAGAATTCCCCTCGTGTCTCCATCAGCCGGATGACTCTCGCCTGGGGAGTGGAAGAGGAGGAATTAGGGAGGACGAAAGTTCGTCGCTGGGGCGCAGGAGGCCAAGTCATGGTTCATTAAGGGGGCTGGGGGGGGGGGGGTTAAAACCATGGTTCGCCACAGGAGAGGTGGTGGTGGCCATTCGTAGTGGTTCATCATGCGGTAGGAAGGTCTGAAACATGGTTCGTTGCAAGGGAGAGAGGGCGGTGTGGTAGTTCAGCGTGTGGTTGGTTGGTCTGAATCATGGTTGGCTGTAAGGGAGGTGGGGAGCCAGGTGATGGTTTACCGGGAGATGGGGACGCTGGTTGGTCGCAGGAGGATAGGGGTCCCGGCCAGCCGGCCTGGCCAAGTGCCGGTTAATTAGGTAAAAGAGTCACAAAAAGACGGGAATCAGGTGATGGCTCGTGGAGAGACTAAGACGGCCGTGTGTCTTGGGGGAAGGAAGGGTGAAGCAAAGGGAGAAGGCAGGACGAAAGAAGAATGAGGAGGGGGAGGAGAGAGGGAGGGGGCCAGAGTAGGGTGATGGGGAGGAAGAGCAGGTGGTGAGGTTAGGGAGAAGTGGGGGGAGAGAGAGAGATGGCGGGAGTCTAGAGGTATTCGGGCATCAATGGCGGCGCTGTCATCTGGTCTCTCACCAGAGTCACTCCTTGACGCCCTATACCTCCCTCCTCTCCACCTGCTTCACTTCCTTCACCGCCCCCGAGCAGCTTCCTCCCCAACCCACCGGCTCTCCCAGCATGTCTCACACACACACACACACAGACACACACACACACACACACACACACACACACACACGTTCCTGCGACCCCTGTACACTCTGCATCCTCTCCCGCGACGCTGACCAAAGGATAGGTCGGAGTGTACAATAAATTCTCCGTTTTAGGGGAGGACAAAAAGAACATTAAAAAAACTATCCACTGACCCTTTCCGTCGAACCTCTCACCACACGTGCCTTCCACCCTAGCATGTCACTTCCACCCATCGTTACAGCAGCTCCGTGCATCTTTGACCTCGTAAAGGCCAAGCCACATATCATAAATCTACTGTTTACATCACATGAAGGGATCAGACACCACATCTAATAAAACATACCAACTGTTTGGAAAGCCTGGTTATCGAGGGTTTTACGACAAACAAACAGACACACACACACAGACCAACGGACAGAAGAACGTAGGGACTAAAGAACAGAAGGACACAAGGACCAGCGGACAGAAGGACATAAGGACCAACGGAAGTAAGGACATAAGGACCAACGGATCGACGGACAGAAGTACCCGCGGACAGAAGGACACCCGGATCAACGGACGGAAGGAAGTACGTACCAACGGACAGAAGGGCGCACGGACCAACGGACAAGACAAAGACAGATGGGGAACGAGAGGATGACCACCACAACCGGTCTCACCGGGAATCACCAGCCCCCTCCACAGCCTCAGCCACAGGCTGTCAGACGATCGTGGACCATAAACACTTCACCAGAGGGAGGAGAGAACCACATAGCAACAACAGGCACAAAGCCAACTATAACAACCTCTTCCTCAATCACCCGAACAACGAAAAACCACAACAACCACGAAATCTAAAAATCCGAGATGACAGACAAACACCCACCACCCCTGGCAACTCCTACCACCACCCCTCCATCAGAACCCCCCCCCCCCACCACCAGGGAGAGCCACAGCCACAAACAACTAGACGTGGACCACAGCAGCAGCAGCATCAGCCCGCCGCTGCTGTCGCCACCCTCCCCAGTAGGTCCACCAATATTCCAACCTCCCCCCGAGGTTTCCAGCCGTATAAATCCCCTCGCCTCCTCCACCTCTTTCCACCATCCACACCTACCTGCCGCCACAAGGTGGTACACGAACATAAGGGAGTTCTGGGCGAGGGGGAGGAGGAAAGAGAGGAGGAGAAGGAAGAAGAAGAAGAGGAGGAGGAGGAGGAGGAGGAGGAGGAGGCGGGGGGTGGGAACGGTAACAACAAGTCATCACCGGTGCCAAGACCAGGGCACCAAGCCGCTGGCGTGCATGTAACTCGAGGCCGAAGTCAGACTGGGGGGAAATATTTTCCCTGTGAGGTGTGATGTGTGGGGCGCTGCTTCATGTATAGGGGTGCTGCCTGGTTGTCTGATGTGTGGGCGGTGCTGTCTGATGTGTGGGGCGCTGCTTCATGTATGGGGTGCTGTCTGATGTGTGGGGGGGGTGCTGCCTGATGTGTGGGGCGCTGCTTCATGTATAGGGTGCTGCCTGGTTGTCTGATGTGTGGGCGGTGCTGTCTGATGTGTGGGGTGCTGCTTCATGTATGGGGTGCTGTCTGATGTGTGGGGGGGTAATGCCTGATGTGTGGGGCGCTGCTTCATGTATAGGGTGCTGCCTGGTTGTTTGATGTGTCGGGGTGCTGCCTGATGTGTGGGGCGCTGCTTCATGTATGGGGTGCTGTCTGATGTGTGGGGGGGTGCTGCCTGATGTGTGGGGCGCTGCTTCATGTATGGGGTGCTGTCTGATGTGTGGGGGGTGCTGCCTGAAGTGTAGGGTGCTCCTTCATGTAGGGAATGCTGTTTAATGTATGGGGTGCCGTCTGATGTGTGCGGTGCTGCCTAGTGTGTGGGATGTTGCATGGTGTGGTGATGATGGGATGGGAGCTCTCATCATGCACGGATGATGGGAGGGGGAGTCCATGTAAGGATATGCTGGTGAGGGACTTCCAGGACCCTTTGGGGTAGAGGAAAGGGACACTGCGTGGGGAGGATGGGTAGGAGGTAACCCAGGGATGGAGGTGATGGAAAAGGAGCACCTCTGTGCAGAGATGATAGGAAGGAGGAAACCCAATGATGAGGGGTGATGGAAAGGGAGTTACGCAACACACTGACGATCTCGTGGGACGCCCAAGCAGCGTACGTCTGTGAGTGGTGGAGACCTGGGATGGACTAACCATACAACGTGCGTCTGTGAGCGGTGGAGACCTGGGATGGACTAACTACACAGCGTACGTCTGTGAGTGGTGGAGACCTGGGATGGACTAACCATACAACGTACGTCTGTGAGCGGTGGAGACCTGGGATGGACTAACTACACAGCGTACGTCTGTGAGTGGTGGAGACCTGGGATGGACTAACCATACAACGTGCGTCTGTGAGCGGTGGAGACCTGGGATGGACTAACTACACAGCGTACGTCTGTGAGTGGTGGAGACCTGGGATGGACTAACTATATGGTGAGGGAGAGAGGCTCGCCACCTCCCACAGATACCATCACCCCACTGCGGACGTCGTGGCCAGGTGGTCAGTGGGCCAGCCTAAGATTTCAAGGTCTCAGTTCGCCCAGCATCCACCTGACACCACGGCAATCATTTCTCTCTCTTTTTTTTTTCTCCATTTTTTCCCCCCACGAAACGACACAAGACTCCACCTACTTCCTCTCCTTCCTCACCCCTAACCCACCCAAAAAAATAATATATCACCCATCCACACTGCGTTTTCGCAAGGTTTAATTGCAGGCAACACAAGGTAAAAAAGTTACGTGAGGAGGAGGGAGGCAAAACCCCACTGTGACGAGTGGTTTTTCCTCATCTTGTAGAGAGCTGGTACGAGGCAGGGATGCAGGGGAATGGGACCGAGAGACCTTTACAAATTAGGGCACAAAACCGCTGGGGACATCTAAAACTGGGGATATCAGAGCCGTTTTTCATGAAAATGGGCAAATTAGAATATTCAAAACATCGGGTCCAAGCTATCTTGTTACGTTTTCCTGTACACACAACTTTATCTCTGTCAAAGGAGAAATGATCTCTATTTCACAATCTTTTTTTCCCTTCAGATTTCATAATCCGGAATTTACGGTTTGAGTCTGCGACCGAAAGACAGTACTCCGCATCCGGACTGGAACCGAATCTCGGACCCAGAGAGTGAGGTTAGGTAGGGGGTGGGGGGAAGAACATTACATTAGAAAACGTACGTCAAGCGACTTGGAATAAGTGTCAAGTGACGAAGAAAAAGGAGAGGAGAGGAGGTGGGGGGGATGAGAATAGGGGAGATAAGAGGAAGGTGAGGGGGAGAAGGAGGGAGGAGGAAGAAAAGAGTTCCATTAAGTTGGGAGGGCGAAAATCAAGTCGGGGGAGAAAAGCAGTTGCGAGCGTGATGAAGGACTATCTCATGGCGTGACATGCACGAGCCTTGATATGACAGAGTAAATAAACCCACAGAGGCTTATGGGACGAGAGATAAGAGGGGACATCTGTCTCGTGTCTACAGCGTCGATGTTCGTGATGGAAGGGATGGAAGTAGTGAATGACGTGGATGGAGGTGAGCGTGGATAGAAAGACGGATGTGAGCGAGGGATGATAGTGGGGATATGATGGCAGTACGGATGATACGAAGGGTTAGACGATGGAGAATTAAACGAGAGGACAGGAAGGGAACGAGGAAGTAAAAGATGGAGAATGAGGGAGAAGACGAGGAGGAGGAGGATGAAGAAGACGAGAGTGAGAGCTTCTCCATCATCCAGCCTGGCTACTGCATGACCCTATGTTAGTCCAGCCGAGGGCACAGTCGCACAGGTTTTGTCTCGTTCCCCTGGAACACCTCACCACCACCACCACCACCACCAATTTCCAGGCTTCGTTCCAATGGTCTTGTCTGAAGCTATTGTTTTTCTCCCTCGGTTTTCTCCAACGTCACAGGAGGAGATTACCTGAGGGTTTGTAACGAGAAAGTCAAGAATTTGCATCGGAATATTCCCATCGGAAATCGTATTATACGCCATCAGAAGTAGAAGGATGTCGTAGAAGGATGCCCCTATCACTCGTAGAGGGATATCGCAGGAGGATGCCCCTATCACTTGTAGAAGGATATCGTAGAAGGATGCCCCTATCACTTGAAGGATATCATGGAAGGATGCCCCTATCACTCGTAGAAGGATGCCCCTATCACTCGTAGAGGGATGTCGTAGGAGGATGCCCCTATCACTTGTAGAAGGATATCGTAGAAGGATGCCCCTATCACTCGTAGAGGGATATCGCAGGAGGATGCCCCTATCACTTGTAGAAGGATATCGTGGAAGGATGCCCCTATCACTTGTAGAAGGATATCGTAGAAGGATGCCCCTATCACTTGTAGAAGGATATCGTGGAAGGATGCCCCTATCATTTGAAGGATATCATGGAAGGATGCCCCTAACACTCGTAGAGGGATATCGTAGGAGGATGCCCCTATCACTTGTAGAAGGATATCGTGGAAGGATGCCCCTATCACTTGTAGAAGGATATCGTAGAAGGATGCCCCTATCACTTGTAGAAGGATATCGTAGAAGGATGCCCCTATCACTTGAAGGATATCGTGGAAGGATGCCCCTATCACTTGAAGGATATCGCAGAAGGATGCCCCTATCACACGTAGGAGGATGATACGTTACTCTTGCTAGGGTCTACCAACACTAGTATTGGGGCCATTCAAACACCGTCTGCAGGACCCCTCTCCAGCCTCCTCCAGGTAGCGAAGTTTGTCAGCGTTGCAGATGGTGCTAGAGTTGCTTCTCGAGGACTGCGACGGTGTTGGGAGGTATATCTCAAGAATAGTGAAGGTGCTGGAGGTGCTCCTCGAAGACCGTGGGAGAAGCTCCTCGAGGACCGTGACGTTGCTAGATGTGTTTGTAGAGCGCTGTGACGGTACTGGAGGTGCTCCTCGAGAACCATGACGTTGTTGGAGGTGCCCCTCGAGGACCGGGACGGTGCAGGAAGTGCTCCTCGAGGACTATGGCAGTGCTGTAAGTGCTCCTCGAGGACCGTGACGGTGCTGAAGATGCTCCTCGAGGACTATGACGGCGCGGAAGGTACTCTAGCCTAACCATCGCCAGTGGCACCAGCCGAACTTACTCGAATATATTCTTTCCCACAACTAGTACCCTGGCATGCTGTCTGTAGCACCAACAGAAGCAGTATGGCCCCCTTACAGGCAAGTTTGAAACTGCATACCCATGAAATATTTTCCTTCCCTGATTTTTTTTTGCCTCGAGCTATTACAGGAGAGATGGAGTGAAAGTTTCGAGGCTGCTGACATTGACAGCACTCTGACAACACTTAGAAAACACTTGCTCAAACACACACACACACACACACACACACACAAACACACACACACACACACACACACACACACACACACACACACAGCAGCAGCAGCAGCAGCAGCAGCAATCACCCTTACGTAGAGGGAAAGGGGTATGTGGTTAGCGGGGGGGAGGGGGAACCCGCAGCCTCACCACTGACAGATGCATGAGAGAGAGAGAGAGAGAGAGAGAGAGAGAGAGAGAGAGAGAGAGAGAGAGAGAGAGAGAGAGAGAGAGAGAGAGACCCTTGGGTGACAGCTAGGTAGTAACTCGCCCTTCAGGGTGATTTACGCCCACATACATTACCCCCAACCTGCCTCTACCCCATCATCATAAACAACCACCATCTACCTACATTGCCATCCACTTCTGACACCACTCCCATCCCGCCGCTCACCCGTGTGAGCACGCCACCACCACAACCAGTACCTACCCCCACCACAACCACTATTACCACAACCAACCCCACCCCTCCTTCTCTACCACTACTGCCACCACCACCACCACCACAGGTAAAACCCCTTCCCCTAACCACCACAACCACCACTACAACCATGAGTGTCACAACCATCCAAAACCATCATCAACAACACAATCAGACACAGCGGTCTTGCGTCTAAGGCACGAGAGTAATTCTGGCACGACTGAACAGCGGGGGCTCGAAGCCAGAACCTCCAAGTCTGGTGTAAACACAAGGTCAGCTTCAGCCAGCAGTTTCGTCTGGGTCATTCGGGGCGAGTTCACTATGTGACTACAGGTTACTCATGTGGAGGGAGGAAGGAGGAGAGGGGTCACTTCTGCACACAATACCTTCACGAACACTAATAAGTATGTTTGCTTACATTTCTTACACGATTTATTCAGTGCATCCCTGACACTGTGGGGAGGAGGTCTTGTTCTGAGCTGGTCAAAAAATTCTCGGGTTAAAGATCAGGGTCAACCACTCTGTTGCCCGGCCGTCTCGTATATACGAAAAGAAGGTTATGTGGTACGCGCTCTGGCGAGCGTTATGGACTAAGGGAACGATACGGGAGGCTCTACCACGACCAAACATCAGTGCAACATCCCCGGTGTCTCCTCCCTGACACCACTGGCCATCCATCGTGTGGTCAGTGCCACCACATCTGCCACCAACACTGGAGGTGCAATACCGTCGCTGCGGTTACGGCCACAACTGCCACCGTGGCCAACACAGCCACCATCGCTACCACAGCCTACGTCGCTACCACAGCCTACGTCGCTACCACAGCCTACGTCGCTACCACAGCCTACGTCGCTACCACAGCCACCATCGCTACCACAGCCTTCGTCGCTACCACAGCCACCATCGCTACCACAGCCTACGTCGCTACCACAGCCACCATCGCTACCACAGCCTACGTCGCTACCACAGCCACCATCGCTACCACAGCCTTCGTCGCTACCACAGCCACTATCACCATCGCTACCACAGCCTACGTCGCTACCACAGCCTACGTCGCTACCACAGCCACTATCACCACCGCTACCACTTACAACAGTTTCCATCATTTCTATCAGTACCACCACTATCACCATCATCATCACTATCACCATCATCACGCAACAACACCAACACCACCGCTATCACTAACACCACCACTGCACGCCCCACCACTGCTGACATAACCATCACCAGCAAACCCGTATGCTCTCTCCCAAGGCAGCAGCAGCAGCAGCATCCTTCTCCAAAATTGGCAAATCCACAATTCTCTAAATATGTTCGCGGGGGAAGGAGGAGGAGGAGGAGGAGGAGCGAGGGGGGGGGGGGGGGGGGGGGGGAACGACGCTGAGGCAGTCTCCCGCTGGTCATCGATCAAAATTTCTAGCGCTACACCTCGCCGGCGGCCGGCCGGCCCGGGCACTTTGTGAGGTGTGGCCCAGGAGGAGGAGGAGGAGGGCATTGGGTCCATGCCGATGACCCAACTGTACCAACCGAAGGTCGACTACTACTACTACTGCTGCTGCCGCCGCCGCCGCCACGGTCAGATGTGAATCATGTGATCAAGGGGACGGAAGTTAGGGGAGGGAGGGGCGGAGAGGGGGACGCAAGAGAGCCATCCATACTTTCCCTTCGCATTTTCATGCCTGACGAAGGACTGAAAGAGAGAGAGAGAGAGAGAGAGAGAGAGAGAGAGAGAGAGAGAGAGAGAGAGAGAGGTAACGTCCTATTTACTGGCGCCGCCCTGCCTCCTCCTCCTCCTCCTCCTCCTCCTCCTCCTCCTCCTTCTTCTCCTCCTACTGCCCCATCCCCGCCCCTCATACAGTGGCCGGTGTTGCAAGGGTGAGGTGAGTACCGACCAGCCAAGGTGAACACCTCCCTGCATTTGTGAAATACCTTCGCCTGTTTATGAGGCGCAGGCGCGGGCCGGCAGCTGCGGGTCGTTGTGCACGGCGGTACGACCCGTGGGCAATGATCTGGATGCAGCTCTCGTAGCATGATGGCACGACCCGTGAGCACGGAGGCAAGACCCTTGGGCCAAGGGACGGTTTAGGTGCGACCTGACCCTTAGGCACGATGGTACGTCCCCTCGAGCTCAAAGTACGACTCTCGTGCACGATTTATGCACGACTCTCTCGGGAACCCCGAAGGCTAGCACTACTACCCTTAAGCACGACCTTTTGATACATCGGCACGACCCTCGGGTATGACGACTTGGCCTGTGACCCGACCCTTGGGTCCAAACGTCATAAAGGTCGTTCTCAGGACATCAGCACGACCGTGTACGACTCCTAGAGTATGATGGCATGACGTCAGACCTGACCTTTAAGGGTCAGGTCATAAGGGATGGTTCCGTCGTGCTTCAGGGATTAACGAGAGACACCCAACTTGAGTTAAACTTAAGGGATTATAAATTTCTACGAAAGACTAATCTAACCCAGTTAACATATATTCGTGCAACTGCAGTTATATATATATATATATATATATATATATATATATATATATATATATATATATATATATATATATATATATATATATGAGCCATGTGTACTTACATCTGTTAAGTACCTAATGAAATCCATGGGTGGCTGTGATGCCAAAAGCAATGCATTCTTTTTACTCGAAATACACGAGTGGGGGACGTGTGCTTTCCCATCACTTCTCATCCCATCAAAATAATGCAAAAGAAAAAACAAGTACGAGGAGCAAACACAGTCTCTTCCACACACATTTTTTTAAATAATCTGGAAAGTTTAACTTCTGCAGAGAAAACTTTATACACATTAAAAGAACAAAGGAAAAATGACCTTAAAACATAAATGTGATTAAAAGATATTACAACAAAAGAGTCATTATAACAACATGAAAAAAGAGGAATCCATCACAGAAACAATAATGCCAAAAACAAATACACCACATACACATTTTTCACAATAAAAGATATTCTTATACGCTACGATTTTTCCCTTTTTCCTCTTTTTTTCCTCTGAAAGATATATAGAGCTCACATACACACACACACACACACACACACACACACACACACACACACACACACACACACGAGTCCACATCCTTCATCCCACATCAGTCAACACTATGGAAGCGGTGGTGGGGGGAGGGGAGAGAGAGAGAGAGAGAGAGAGAGAGAGAGAGAGAGAGAGAGAGAGAGAGAGAGAGAGAGAGAGAGAGTGTGGGGGGTAATATCTCGTTGTCAAAGGACCCGTACCAACACATCGTCAGCCGTCCGGACAATATACCGACGTGGGAGGAAAAAACTAGACTCGTGTCTCATTGTAAAATGAGAGGAAAAAATACTCATACGTGCGTGTGTGTGTGTGTGTGTGTGTGTGTGTGTGTGTGTGTGTGTGTGTGTGTGTGTGTGTGTGTGTGTGTGTGGCGGCTAAGCAACATCAGCGATCACTAACAGTGGAAGCAAACAAGAGGGAGTGAAAACAGGTTATAAGTCCCCTCCTCCCTCTCCTCAACCCACAGGAATGTTAAAGGACTATAGCATGCCACGACACCACCTGAGCCCGCTACTTATGATAAGTGACGGTACACTTGCGAGTAAAAGTGTGAGAGAGTAAACACACCACCTGGTAAGAAGGGGAGGGGTTAGGGTGGGGTTGGGGGGTGTGAGAGAGAGAGAGAGAGAGAGAGAGAGAGAGAGAGAGAGAGAGAGAGAGAGAGAGAGAGAGAGAGAGAGAGAGAGAGATCCCGAAGCAAATTACTACAAAGGCGAGGAAGGCGATACCTCAAGGTGTGTCCAGTGTGTCCATTTAGCCATGGCCGGCCTCGTGAGGAGGCAGGAGTGAAAGTGCTGCCGCCCTCACCAGCTGTTGTACACTCGGACACTCCCAACATCATCGACACTTACATCAAGTGCTACATACGTTAAGTGGGAGCTACTTACACAGCTGCATTACCCTTTCGGCGACACAGACATACACACTTATGGGAGCTGCCTGGCACTTGACACTTACACTGCTACCTGCCTTTTGGTAACACACACTTAAGGGAGCTGCCTGGCACTTTACACTTACACTGCCAGTGAGCTGCCAGTTTGACCAGCTGTTACTTATACTTAATTCTAGGCGCCACTTTCGGCCAAGTGCTTCGTGCTTATTATGTGAGCAGCCAGCACCACCGGGCGTTACTTAAACTACATGTCACTGAAACCAAGTGCTACTCACACCACGTGAGCGGCCAGCACCACTAGCTGTTACTTAAACTAAAATATACCACTTAAAAAATAAACCAGGTGCTACTTACATCACATCACTCGGTGTTACTTAAACTCGAAGGTGCCACTTAAAGCTAGAGCTACTTACATCACGTGAGCAGCCAGCATCATCCAAGCGTCACGCGAGAGCCGCCGAGGATCGCCACCTACAAACGCACACTTGCAGCGACGCCCCACGCACGACCAGACAGCAAAACCATCGGCCGTTACTTACACAGTGCGAAACCGCCCCTGAAAACTTGCAGTCTTTCTACCGGGTGCTACTTTATATACTACCACGTGTTACTTTACCCCTGGCCAGGAGGCACGGAGGGGGTGTGGGGTTGGTGAGTGGTAGCGCTTGAGGGAGGGAGGGAGGAACATACCTGTGTGAAGAAGCCATGATGGAAGGGATGATGGTCGAAGTGTGAGAAGATCTTGCGGTACAAATGTCCCACGTCCTGTTCTCTTCACGCCCTTGATTCCTCCCGCAGCCGTAAAATTCTTTCCTTTCCTTTAAGGCCTTTCTTAATAAACCCTCTTCCCTATATGCCTACGACCTCTAACTCTCTCTCTCTCTCTTCCTTTTGGTCTTCCACACGTACTGTAATGCGGCCTGCTCTTTTCTGATCTCTCTCTTTCCTTATCTTCCTTGCCTTGCCTGTTAATACGATTCCCGTTTTCTATGCCTACCTGAGTCCACGTTTACGTTCTCTCTCTCTTTTCCATTTCCATATTTTTCAACGGTCCAACTATTCTATTTTTCATCTAACCCTACTTGCTCGATTTACAATTTTCTAGGCCAACTGTCAAGACTAACTTTTCAATCAATATGTATTTTTTTCTTATATCTTTTCTGGAGTTTCTTGTATTAATCTTTTTTTTTTCGTCTTTGTATTTTGTCGTCTTTTGTCTACCTCATTCTTTTTTTTAATATTCTTTTATTTATATAGATATTTCTACATCCACTAAAAATTTTTTTTAACCTTTTGTGAAATTACTTCACCATCAACACTTTTATTTATTTTTTAAAGTCTACGTCATGGGGGAGGAATATACATATACATACATATACTTTTTTTTTCCTTTTAAGAACCGTAATTTATTTCCTGATCCTCGAATGTTTTCCTTCTTAGACCAACGTCACGGTCTCGCTCTCTCTCTATCCCCCCCCGGGGCACTCGATAGAGCTGAACACTGAGACAGTTTCCCGCTTTCGAAGAGGAGGGCTGGACACAAGGGAGAATCACCGAGATGACTTCCTCTTACGTCACTGGTCCATAGCGAGTAGTACGGTGGTGGTGTGAACACGATGTGGCTGTGTGGAGGGACTTAAGTCTTCAGGAATGAAAATCCACGAACGAAGGAAATAAGCAACGAAACGATGGCGCGTTACATACAAACCAATGCTGTTTCGTGGGTCCCGCTGCTCTATTTCTCTTTCTTTCTCTTTCTCTCTCTCTCTCTCTCTATCTCTCACCTGGAGGTCTTGGCACAGAGTAGAGCAAGTGTCTGTGTGTGTGTTTGTCTGTTAACTCCCGTCTGCTTCTCAAAATCGTCCTTCACGGGAAGTCAACACGAGTTTGCGTGCGAGCGAGCGAGCTAGCGAGCGAACGAAGGGAGTGGAAGGAGGGAGGGATGATGATGATGATGTCTTCTGAAGTCGTCTGCACCCAGTCCAACTCAACGGCTCTGGTGGACTAACGCCAAGAAGAAGGAGAAGAGGAAGGAGAAGAGGAGGAAGAGAGAGAGAGGGGAAAAAAAGGAGAAAAAGCAAAATAAACCATGAATGATATACAGGCACTTCTTATGGGGCACTTGATCATCACATTCGAATACATGTACGAACATTCGCAGTAGAAAACTATAGAAATTTGCCTGTTCTCTGGTAGATACAGCAGCAGCAGCAGCAGCGGCGGCAGCAATAATTATACAGGGTAGCAGTAGTACTTAATAATATTTACAAACACCTTAGCAACTAGTAGGCAATGGTTGAACGCTCGACCGGTGTCCGCTTCGTCGAGGAACAACGGCGGCTCGCTGCCACTCGGCGACCAGCTCTCAAGACTTTTGTCCCCCTGCAGATGACGCGATTGGTAATGTGACCGGCCGTGGTACTGCTGCCGAGGCCCGGGCGGCGCGGGCGTAAGTGGCGAGCGCGAGGGCGGTGAGGGCAGTGGCGCGGGTGGTGGTGGCGTCGGCGGCGGCGGTGTTGTTGTTGTTGGAAGAAGTGGTTGTTGTAGCGGCGGCGGTGGTGGAAGTAGTGGCGGTGTTGTTGGCAGTGGCGTTGGCCAGGGACGATGGGTAGGAAGGGGTGAAGGTAGGGTAAGAGAGAGAGAAGGACGAGGTCGTGGCGGCGACGGCGGCGGCGGCGGCGACGGCGGCGGCGGCGATGGTGGTGGTGGTGGTGGTGGCGGGCAGGACACACTGGGGAGTCATGAAGCCCAGGGGAAACATCACCACTGCTGTAGGCGACGCTGGAGAACGAGACCGAGAGCCAGTCGTGAGCGCCCCTCCCACCGCACCGCCTCACCATCCACGCTAGCCAGGACTAATGTGGGTCTGGAGAATCGACGAGGGGCGGCAGCGCACCGCTTCCATACAACGAAAGTCGGTGCGTTGGACTTGCCTACCTACCTTGATACCAACCCGACGCCACCACTCGCCAGCACGCGCTCCGACACTTCGTTTAACTTCCTCTTTACCATCACAAGTTTTCAAGTTGGCCTTTTCTTTCTTTCTTTCTTTCTCTTTTTTTCTTTTCCTTTTCTTTCTTTTTTATTTTCTTTCTCTGGCGGGATGAGGGTCACTTCCCCTCTCTCACTTCCTGCCGCGTTCACCCTCACTGGAGAACTGTCTTACCTGGAAAGACAAGAAATGGAAAAAGTACGTGTTAGTCACAAGAGATGGCGAGAACATGGCTGTAAAGTCTAGTCTAAGAGAGAGAGAGAGAGAGAGAGAGAGAGAGAGAGAGAGAGAGAGAGAGAGAGAGAGAGAGAGAGAGAGAGAGAGAGAGAGAGAGACGAGTACTAAACCATAGAAAAAAGAAAAACATGTATTTTCCCCCCTCACATAAAGTACACATGAACACCTCTCACCAAGCACATATTCCGGTCTCCATCCGACCACACTGGAAGTCAGGCGTGTTGGGTGGAGGGAGAGTTGAGGGGGGGGGGGGGGCAGAAGGTGCTTGGCGCCCCACAGCCAATCCCTCTCCTCATAATTTTTTTTTACCAGATCACACCGGAAGACGTAAACATAAGAACAACTGAAAAACATGTCCGCTTTGGGGGACAGAGGGGGGGTGGGGGAGGGGTGGTACTGTGAAGCACCAGTTGCTTCCGCTTTTAATCCTTTTGCGCTACCGCTCGCCGGATGAGCATGGGGTGCACAGTAAATGTGGCGGGGTTACCTGCACGAATCAGTCGCCTTTAACTTGGGCCGGCGTGTGGCTGCTGGCGTATCTACACCTGGTGTTTTACGCGGTGCCTGGAAGTACTGATTTACAAGACGGTCTTCGGGAATGCCTTTATATGGGTGGCATTTACGAGCATTTACAGACGTAAATCTAGAGGCTTTTGCACTACTGCCCCTACGGAGCTTTAAAAGGGCATTTACACAGAGATGGGGTGTTTACATTAGTCGTCACAGGGAGGCATTTACAAAGGTGTAAGGTTACCCTACCTGCGAGGGAGAGTGATCTACACAGGAATTGGAAAGGAGCGCCTGCAAAGATGTTTACGCATGCACTCGATTCACGACCAAAACAAGAGCCCTGGGTTCGAATCTCCTTTCTGCATCGTTCTGTTCACCCACTGGCCACGCTAATGAACTCTGGGACTTCGTTAGCTAGGCCTTTCGCTGTACTCAGCGACTTAGATCATTGAGAGAAGTCCTATAAACAACCCCCTCCCCAACCCGTCCCTTCCTCCCTCCCAAATCTCCTCCAACCCTTCAGAAAATAAGTAAATAAACACATAAACAAAACCGGGACAAATACTTCGCGTATGTTAATGACGATCCAAACTATTAATATAACCCTGCTTTGCATACCGTCCCGCTGGCGGTTGCCTGCACGGATCCGAGTCTGTCCGAGGAGGGATTCCTTACTTATTGATTCCCTCCTGTTGAAGAGGGTCCCAGCTTCGTTGACACACACTCACGACCGTAACGAACCCACACTCTTGTTTTTCCCTCACGGTCTTTATACACAGATTCAAATTTCTCTTGTTTGCTTGACGAACTCTGTTGTACGATGAGGTTCGCCTTCGTAATATGTTTCTCATTTACCATCAAGATCCTTTTCCCTAATGCTATATATATATATATATATATATATATATATATATATATATATATATATATATATAAAGGATCAGCAACGTCCAGCCAGAATCACTGGTATACGGAACCCGATTACTCGAAGTCAACTCTATGTTAACATAAAAAAAATCGAAATAATTGAAGAACAGCACTAATGTAGGGTCCTGAGCTTTGACACACGTCACACAGCAAAGCTGATATGTGTGTGTGTGTGTGTGTGTGTGTGTGTGTGTGTGTGTGTGTGTGTGTGTGTGTGTGTGTGTGTGTGTGAACAGTGCATATGACATCTTCACAAACTTTCTATTACAAACACAGCTAACGAGAGGCGCGTTAGTCATCCTCTCTCTCTCTCTCTCTCTCTCTCTCTCTCTCTCTCTCTCTCTCTCTCTCTCTCTCTCTCTCTCTCTGTGTGTGTGTGTAAGGTCGTCTGCCTCACGTCTCCAAGAGCAGGCGTGCCAGCAGCCCGCTGCCAAAGGCCCTCGTGACCCACCACCCAAACAAATCCAATGCAAACAATAACAACGAAAGCAAGAGAGAGAGAGAGAGAGAGAGAGAGAGAGAGAGAGAGAGAGAGAGAGAGAGAGAGAGAGAGAGAGAGAGAGAGAGAGGTCATCAAGACCACGGATGGGGGGGGGGGGGCAAATACCTGGGGGCGGCGCGCGCACGTCAGACGACCCTCAGAACCAGGAGAACAACTGTTGGCCCCGAAGTGAGATCGAAGATTTATGGGCAACAGATGCCCTAACACCCCCACCTTCCCCCCGCCGCCCCTCTGCCTCCTTCCTGACCTAAAACTCGACCCGGGGCGGACACCGGCGACACCAAGGGAGGGGGGGGGGATGGGGACCTTCATGGCCACACACACACACACACACACACACACACACACACACACACACACACACGTTTTGCTTCAAGAAACTGTCTGGCTTCCACCCTTCCTCTCACCACCCAAGCTAGTATCCAGTGCAACTTCTCCTCCCTCCCCTTCCCAGGGCGTAACTCAGCTGCAGCGGATCTGGCCAAGTTTGGTTGGAACGAATTAAAAAGAAAAAAAACAGTAGAAAAAATAAAAAACAAAAGTGTCTCAGACTCTGTATCCAAAAATCACCCGACCACTCTCAAACGAAACGGGTGGTTGGTTGGTATTCAAACTCGCCTAAACGCTCCCGGGGTCACTGGAACCAACCTCATTCAGAGATACGTTTCAGGACTTCAACTGAACTTGGAATGTTCAGTCTCGCCAACTTCAGCAGTCAAGAGGCGTTTCAGGGCCACCACCTCGGTGGGTCGTCTGTGCGACGACACCCTGCGACCAGTCGACCATACGGGTCGGGCGAGTCCACCACCGATGAAGTTCTCGACATGGCCTCCCGCCCTCATCCAACCCATGAACCAGGTTACTCTCGTCACCCTTGACGCGAGACCAGTTCGCTAACGACTCATCTACTCGATGCTAAAGTAAGCACCGTGCTAATAAAGGCAGCTAGAACTTAGCTGATCGGTTAAGTTCATCGTCTAGAACTTGGCTGATCAGTTAAGTTCGTCGTCTAGAGCTTGGCTCATCAGTTAAGTCCATCGTCTAGAGCTTGGCTCATCAGTTAAGTTCATCGTCTAGAGCTTGGCTCATCAGTTAAGTTCATCGTCTAGAGCTTGGCTCATCAGTTAAGTTCATCGTCTAGAGCTTGGCTCATCAGTTAAGTCCATCGTCTAGAGCTTGGCTCTTCAGTTAAGTTCATCGTCTAGAACTTAGCTCATCAGTTAAGTTCATCGTCCAAGCAACGCAGGAACAAATAACTTCACGCACGCAACTCCGCGTCAATATTGTGCAGACACTAGGCTCAGAAGAAAGAGAGAGAGAGAGAGAGAGAGAGAGAGAGAGAGAGAGAGAGAGAGAGAGAGAGAGAGAGAGAGAGAGGAAAAAAGTGTCTTTAAAATAGTACCGAAGGTATACATGTCACCACCACAGGTGTACACCGCTGAATCATACACAAGGCCTGTGTTGAGCACTACACACCCACACACCCACACACACACACATATACATATATATATATATATATATATATATATATATATATATATATATATATATACACGAGCCAGAGTCATTATATACGTACACATTCCAACGGCCGACCAGATTAAGTCCTAACCGTCGCTAACGACCCACATTTACCGAGGTAGCTGGACAATTTACAAGACGTATCTTCTAATCTCGAACTATCAATTAATGCGACCGGCGGCGGCGGCGGCGTCGGGAGGAGAGAGAGAGAGAGAGAGAGAGAGAGAGAGAGAGAGAGAGAGAGAGAGAGAGAGAGAGAGAGAAGCAAAGCTTTTCGTACAAAAAATAAAAAAAAAGGAAATAAAAGCTGCAGCAACCTCTGGGAGCTAATCGCTCGCCCTGATAAATTTTATTGGTCGTTCTGAATAAGGCAATTTCGGAGACCAGCACCAAGTGGGGCATTTTACGGTTAATTAGGCTACTAAGAGTGTACACCTGCCGCCTGTTACCACACCGACTTATCAACTGCAACAATAGAAAGGAAGAGAGAGAGAGAGAGAGAGAGAGAGAGAGAAACTGGTTTTCTGAACAGCCAATTGGTGTAATGGGTTAGACCGAGGACATGGATTGTGGAGGCCGGACAGTCGTGTTGGTGACAGGCGGTGGTAGGAGAGAGAGAGAGAGAGAGAGAGAGAGAGAGAGAGAGAGAGAGAGAGAGAGAGAGAGAGAGAGAGAGAGAGAGAGAGAGAGAGAGAGAGAGGGGTAGCCACAGTGAGGGACGAGGGTATGGGGTTATGCGGTCTGTTACAATGAAGATGGTGCTCACGTGCAGGTACGATATGTGGTAGGCAAGGTTATGTTGGGTAGGTGGACACATACAGGGTGGTGGGTATGTATGGTCGCGGCTGTGAAGGCATGTATGGTTTGGGTTGTAACATGAGGGTTAGTTACGGTGTGTACTGCTCTGTGGTATGAGATATAGTGACAGTCTCACGTATCATTATCATACCAGCAACGATAACAATAATGATAATAAAAATAATGACAATAATGATAATAATAATAATAATAATAATAATAATAATAATAAAAATAATAATAATAATAACAATATTAATGATAATAATTACAATAATACAATAATAATACATTATGCTAAAAAAAAAAAGATTATGACCACGAACACGTATCGCAATGTCCTACTAGCCCCAAGGGAGGAGCCAGTGAATTCATCTTGAGGACCTTTGGGTTTCTAATGCACGTTGGACGATCGTGCGCCAACACCCGACGCGCGATTCACAGCCGACGTAAAGGCTTTCGGACGCCACACCCACTCCAGTTCGGAGAACCAGCGGCGTAGCTCTGTAGGATATCCCTTTTAAGAGGGAGGTCCCCTTGCATCAACCTGGGTTAGCAACAGCGGGTCTGAGGCACCCGTTTTCGCTCCCACGACCTCATGCCAGGTGTTGTGTACATGTATATTGGATCATGGCTCTGACTTGTAGGAGGATATCGATCATCTGGGTTTTAAAAAAAGAGAATAGTGAAGATACCCCCTCTACATTGCAATCGGCGTTGAGGAGGTCGATGGGCATTATGAACACGTCAACGCCGTCTGTACAGTGCGATGATGCAGGGGTTATTGGATGCTTTGGCTTGGTGTAGCCAGCAGCTGGTTATGGCCGACGTGTTGCTCATTGGTCACTCTCACATCGACTATGAAGCTTGTATCCTTGAGATATCTGTGGGGTCGTGGGGGGAAGGGAGGGAGAGGAGGAATGCTCCGAGGCAGTGTGGGTAGGGAGCGGTGAGGGAGGGAGGATGGTCTGTCATGGACCCCTATGACTGACGAAACAAGCCTGATTGTGGATAGGGGGTAGAGGGCTCTAGTTTCGGGGCACTACAAGTGACAGCTAGCAGGTGGTTGTGAGCGGACGAGGCCAATTCTTCGTCTTCTCCTGACGCCAACTCTAGAAATGGTGGACACGAAAAAAACAAAACAAAAGCACTAGTTAAATGTTAAATTCACGTGTGGTGTGGTCTTCAACAGGCCATGTTCAAAAGGAACACCTGCCTTGTACATACACGCAGAAAGGAGACACTCCTTCGAATGTCAGATAATCTCCTTGAGTGGAAGAGGAGGGGTGGGGGGAGCGGGGAGGGGGGACGCACTTCCAGAGGAATCCTCTCGAAATTTGGCTTCAGGTCACCAGTGTGGCGTGCCACAGGGTTGTGTCCTAGGACCACTGATCTTCTTGGACGGTATGAACAACCCTTCCGGCAGGACTGGAATCTGAAGGTGATGACGACAAGGCTACACGGAGAGTAAAGAATGACGAGGCCTGCGTTACAAGTGGATCTTAACACATTCCACAATTTGGTGTTACACACGGAGGATGGGGTTCAACCCCGCGTAAATGAAAAAGTGATGAGGCTGGAGCGAATTGAGGGGGGGGGGGGGAAGGCCTCCATATGGCTACCTACCTAGCAGGAAGTAAGCTTCAAGAATCTGTGTGTGTGTGTGTGTGTGTGTGTGTGTGTGTGTGTGTGTGTGTGTGTGTGAGACGGACTCGAGAGTCAGTCGACACTGCAGCACCTGTCGCCAGAGGGCCCCATCTTAGGAAAACTGTGGAGGAGACAAACAGTCTGCTGGCAAACATTAAAATCGCACTCAAGTACGTGGGTAAGAAAATTCCCAGCGGACGGGTCACGTAGTTATATTGGGCCAGAGCTAGTAAATGCTCCTCTAGTGTGGTCATCGTATTTATAGAATCACAAAAAAAAAAAATAGCTAATAGATAAGATCAGAGTGGGAGGGAGACAAAGAATGAGGTGAATGAGTCACGAAGCTGTGGATGCTGACAGCCGACCAAAGTTTTTTTTTTTTCTTTTCTTAAATCATAATTTCAAGTTAAAGAAAGTTCAACACAGATGGGAGACCCACGCGTGCTGAACGCCGTCCCCGTGCCGCTCAAACAGGTGATTACAAGATCGCACAAACAGCGTGGCAGTCAACCAGCACTCACCCCAGGTGTTCATCCTACCCTCGAGGCTGGCCGGTAAATAAGTACCTGGCTTTGGCTGGTGTGTGTGTGTGTGTGTGTGTGTGTGTGTGTGTGTGTGTGTGTGTGTGTGTGAGTATACATATATAAGAGAACAGACATGGTACATATATACATATAAGGTGAAGAGACAGGGCAACACGAGTATGAAACTCTCTCCCTAGAATACAAAAATATTATCAACAAACAGAACATAGGATACTTAAAGTATAGAAACTCCTCCCTGTACCGTGTAGACAGGTAACTACACATGTGAACATGACAGACTTAAATAATAAAATCACACTCCATTAGGATACACACGATTCCTCTGCATTCTTGGTGCGAGCAAATGCAAAGGTGCTGACGTAATAACTTCTTAAATGAAACTGCCAGAATTTCCAGCCATACCTTAAAGTACACACAGATACTACACGTGAGTGTGTCAAATAGGAAAACAGGAAACAATGAAAGTACAAAATGCACCAAAGTACCCGAGCAGCGTCAAAAGTAGCAGGCACTCCAAGCAAAAGTAGTTACCCACACCTTCACGGGGTCTACGCACTCGTTTTCTTTCTGGCGTCACTGATATGTACAACCACCAAATAAACTATCCTTACGGGTGAGGAGTCCGACGGATTTCAGAAGGAACACTCAGAGACTCCGGTTAGTCTCGTTAGGGTTGCCAAAAGACGAAATGCGGGACGCATTCTTGATAATCAAGGTAGCTGATCTGGACAGTAATAACTCTTGAAATATAAGAATAAATGGATAGGATGCAATGCAGATGTCTGAGAGAGAGAGAGAAGTGGACACTAAATATTTTGTTCTAAACACATTGAAAAATATACATGAAGGAAAAAAAAAAAAACGGGGATGGCAACGCGAGGTAAGTCCCTCGATCGTTTGTCAAAATCTTTCGTCCGTTGTGTCACATTGTCTCACACACAAAAAAATGTAAGGATAGTTTTTATTTGTTGTTGTTGCTCTTGCGTGTACCTCCTTATTAGGGGGTCGGAAGAGGCTACTTTCCAGGGATGAATCCAGTTACTTTCCTTAACTTAAAACCAGGATTACTTCTTTGAAGTGTGAGTTATTATTTTGTTCTGTCGCGACTGGCTCACCCCAACTGGGCAAAAATGGTTTTAAATTTCTACGGGGAGAAAGTAACTCAATGCATTTGGCGTTAAAAGCAATAATATCCCCAAAGACCAGAGCTACTAGTTGCCTGGAGCATCACCTACGACATCATACTGGGGTCCAAAGCACCTACTTTTCTGTGACTGAAAGAGGCTAAAGTCTCGTGGAATTAAAAGTATAAGTACCTCTCTGTTTCAGGGTCTGTGACTGAAAGAGGCCACAGTCTCGTGGAATTAAAAGTATAAGTACCTCTCTGTTTCAGAGTATCAGCTTTCCTCTGGTCTACAGACTTCTGCTCTCTTAGTGTCTATTTTTCTTTTGGCTCAAGGGCACCTTACATTCCAAAGGTGAATGCGATACCCCTCTACTTTTCATAGTATCTAGGTAACGATAACCCACATTATCTAGATCCTCATACCCAAAGTGGCTAGGTAATCCTGCCCAAAACCATTTATATACATTCATCTACCCATCATCAGACGACCCCATTCCTGCCCAAAACCATCTATCTACATTCATCTACCCATCATCCGATGACCCCATTCTTGCCCAAAACCATCGATCTACATTCATCTACCCATCATCAGACGACCCCATTCCTGCGCAAAACCATCTATCTGCATTCATTTACCCATCATCAGATGACCCCATTCCTGCCCAAACCATCGATCTACATTCATCTACCCATCAACCGATGACCCCATTCCTGCCAAAATAATCCATCTACGTTCATCTACCCATCATCACATGAATCCCATTCCCAATGTGCACGAGGAGGGGGAAAAATCAGGAATCGTCCAAACACGCCTTTAAAAACCCGGGCCCTGGTGTGTTTCAACAGAAATACGACCTTTGTACTGGACGACTGAATAATCGACCACTAAGGGAGGAGTGAGGAGGATAGGACACATACACCCCCTCCCCCATATATGTAATACCCCTCCACCCCCCTTTGAAAATACAATAACCCACCTTCCTCCCCCCATCCCACCCACCCCCATCCTCCGTAAAAGAACGAGAGAATAATCTAGTGGATTTCTTTACTTGCAAAGGAGACGCCGGTCGAGGACAGACCCCATTCACAAGAGCTTGGGGTCAAGGAGTACACTGCTCAACCCGACATTACTGTACAGCAGTGGTAGAACAAGGAGATGAACGGGGGGGGAAACTACACACACACACACACACACACACACACACACCTTCCCTCCTTTGAGTCAGAAACTACAAAAACACCTATTCACTTCAGACCTTTAAAAAAGGGAGGGGGGAGGAGGAGGAGGAGGAGGAGGAGGAGGAGGAGGAGGAGGAGGAAGAGGAGGAGGAGGAGGAGGAGGATGGAGGGGAAGGGGGGGGAGGTGGGGTAGGGAAAGACATTTATGGCATTCTTCTGGAGAGGGAGGTGTAGGATAGCGCGCCACTGCCGTGCGCACGTACACACGTACAGCGGTACAGAGTGAGGTATATCATTTGTGAGTGTAGGGGTGGTGGGGTGGGAACGTTTAAAGGAGGGGGGAGCGTTTAAAGGAGGAAGGAGGGGGGGGGGGGGACAAATAGCTCTCCTGGGACACAGGTAAGAGTGGGGAAACCATACACCCCACACCCGCCATCTAGGAAGATTCACGGGTTAAAAATAACCCCGAGGAGGTCACAGGGTAAACACCTGGAGCAGTGGGGGGGGGGGGGAGAGAGAGAGAGGAGGGGGTGGTGTCAAGGTGTGTGGCTGCAGGAGGGGAGGGGGGATGAGAGGAGGGGGATGAGGAATGAGAAGGGGGGGGAAGGGAAGGGTTGCGGGAGGTATGTACCTATGAGGATGGAGAGAGAGAGAGAGAGAGAGAGAGAGAGAGAGAGAGAGAGAGAGAGAGAGAGAGAGAGAGAGAGAGAGAGAGAGAGAGAAGAGAGGGGGAGAATTAGGTAACAGGCAAAGAATGGGGTCAGCGTGCTTGTGTGTGTGTGTGTGTGTGTGTGTGTGTGTGTGTGTGTGTGTGTGTGTGTGGTAGGATGGAAAGCAAAGCACACATCACCATCAATACAAAAAAGGATATGAGCATGCATGAGTATGGTGAATATATGAGTGTCAGGGGGTTGGGGGGGAGATAGATATACATACACGACGACCCTGAGGGAGGGAGAAGGGCAGCTCCTACATGCCAGTGGGAGGTCAGCACGTCTCGGTCAGGTGAGGACCACGGAGGGAGGGAGGGATGGATAGGCCGGCTGGCAAAGGGAAAAGGGGGCCTGCCAGCAAGCCCTCCCTGGCAGTGGGTCAGCTGGGGAAGGCTGACAACTACGGGTACAAACAGATGGTCTGTCCGTCTGACGAGGGCGTGTGGGAGGAGGCACGAGCGAGCATCTGGAAGATCAGCAGGGCGGTCAGGGTCACCCGTGTACGTACACCTACGATGCACACGGCTTCAGAAGTGCTGTGAGGGGGGTGGGGTCACCTGTGTACGTACACAGCAATATATACTGGGGATCAGCAATGTTGCCAGAGTCAGCAGGACGGGGGCAGGGTCAGCAGTATAGATGACTCTAAATCTAAGTGAAGCGACACCAGTAACATACGTACACGAGACAGGGGCATCTAAATCTAAATGAGGACATCAGTACATGTCAGATCTGAGGGAACACATCCAACTACCAAGTACGGAGGGAGGATGGACAGATAGATGGATGAGAACCGGTGATAGTGACTGCTGATGGCCAACGGGTGAGAGATGGGATGTGGGAGACACTGGTCGAGTTGAAAAAGGTGAGGAACCAAGACGGGAAGACGGGAGAAATACGAGAGAGAGAGACAAAGAGAACGCATCTTCCGCAGACACCAGAGCACCCACAACAGTACTGATGAAAAAGAAAAAGGAAACTGTTCCCCCGGGCATCCGGGGGTCCTGCCTACTTCATCATAACAACTTCAACTGCCGATGCTCTCACTAGGGCGAGACAACACCACGGTATTTACGTGCACCATCCACGCACAGGCCCTCGAAGGATCGAGTCCGGCCTTAGGAATAGGGCCACAAATACGAGCTTAAAGGATATGGCCAAGAAGGGTCTCTGACTCAGTTCCTTGAGGGGTCCTCACCGAGACCCTTAGGCCTAGCAAGTGCCAATGAGACACTTTGAAAGGACAGGGCCACGAGGGGTCGGTCTTCGGCGAAAATGCCATGAGCATCTCACTAAGACGACCGGCGCTGAGGCCTTAAAGCTGTCATCGTTACGGTCTCCAGATCTCCGTCTACACAAACAACGGTAAATGCCACCGCTTACTTTGAGAGAGAGAGAGAGAGAGAGAGAGAGAGAGAGAGAGAGAGAGAGAGAGAGAGAGAGAGAGAGAGAGAGAGAGAGAGAGAGGTCGCTATAGCCCTAAGGCGCGTGTGCCGCCCATGGGGAACATAGGTACACCAAGACACGTTCTCATGATGATCCGACACAAAAAAATACAACTACTCCGAGTCTGGGCGTGTCTATACCACAAGTGATACCCCCTCTGCCTGACCATAAAAAAAGGGGGTGAAGAGGAGGAGGGGAAGGGGGAGAGAGGAGAGACGACCTCCACCAGACTAAATATATTCCTCGTGAAGGGGGAAAAAAAAATCAACACAGGAAAGTTCCCGAGGTAAATGCCCCTCCTCCTTGGCTGTATAACAAAGGAGAAACAATCTTGATCTCCCGGGGGATGAAACGTCGTGGACAATGCCCCTCCGCTGACACGCCCAACAGCTTGCACACCCCACCTTATATCGACAGATCATTGGATATCGCCTGGTAAATGCCCCCCTTGAGAGACGCTGTGCTCATCGGGCGTACGCTCTTGTGACACACGGGCGATCCTCGACTCTTGCAATGAGGGAAGAACCCGGAACAGTCCTACAGCCTCTCCATTCACCAGAGGCCGATCACCGACCCCCCATCATCATCATCACCACAATTACAACATCAACAACAACAACAACAACAACAACAAGCGCACTGTAGTTTTTTTTTCCTTTACTGAAATACTCTACAACAGATACAACCCTCAGTATTACAACAGGTTTAATAACATCTTCAAAAAAAAAAAAAAAGTTACAGTGCAACTCCATTTATGAGAATGGACCTTATCTCCTTACATGCCACATTGCAAAATAATCATTAGCAGCACGTATCCCTCACCATCAAAATGGATGGACCTCTGTAATTCATGCAATCATCATCATTCTTTTCTCGGTAAAATCAATAATAACATTTAAGTCTCACACACACACAAAAACAAAAAATGTAACAGTGACATGGAGCTCCCTGTAGCCAGTAGTTCTGAAAAGGTAACCAATCAACGACCAATCAACGAAAAGTTGTCTGGACCATAACTAACCCAAGTGCTGGTTACCAGCAGACCACGGAACAAACACACCCTAAGACGCATCTACCTTGGAACAAACACACCCTAAGACGCATCTACCTTGGAACAAACACACCCTAAGACGCATCTACCTTGGAACAAACACACCCTAAGACACATCCACCTTGGAACAAACACACCCTAAGACGCATCTACCTTGGAACAAACACACCCTAAGACACATCTACCTTCGAACAAACACACCCTAAGACGCATCTACCTTGGAACAAACACACCCTAAGACGCATCTACCTTGGAACAAACACACCCTAAGACACATCTACCTTGGAACAAACACACCCTAAGACGCATCTACCTTGGAACAAACACACCCTAAGACGCATCTACCTTGGAACAAACACACCCTAAGACACATCCACCTTGGAACAAACACACCCTAAGACACATCTACCTTGGAACAAACACACCCTAAGACACATCTACCTTGGAACAAACACACCCTAAGACGCATCTACCTTGGAACAAACACACCCTAAGACGCATCTACCTTGGAACAAACACACCCTAAGACGCATCTACCTTGGAACAAACACACCCTAAGACGCATCTACCTTGGAACAAACACACCCTAAGACGCATCTACCTTGGAACAAACACACCCTAAGACACATCTACCTTGGAACAAACACACCCTAAAACGCATCTACCTTGGAACAAACACACCCTAAGACGCATCTACCTTGGAACAAACACACCCTAAGACACATCTACCTTGGAACAAACACACCCTAAGACACATCTACCTTGGAACAAACACACCCTAAGACGCATCTACCTTGGAACAAACACACCCTAAGACACATCTACCTTGGAACAAACACACCCTAAGACGCATCTACCTTGGAACAAACACACCCTAAGACGCATCTATCTTGGAACAAACACACCTTAATAAGACACATCTACCTTGGAACAAACACACCCTAAGACACATCTACCTTGGAACAAACACACCCTAAGACGCATCTACCTTGGAACAAACACACCCTAAGACGCATCTACCTTGGAACAAACACACCCTAAGACACATCTACCTTGGAACAAACACACCCTAAGACGCATCTACCACGGAACAAACACACCCTAAGACACATCTACCATGGAACAAACACACCCTAAGACACATCTACCTTGGAACAAACACACCCTACGACAATTCAACTCTGCAACAACCACAACCGAAGACAAACACACCTTAAGAGAACTCCACCCTAGAACAACACACCCTATCCCAGAAATAGCCTTCTAACAACCCTCTAATAGCCAATCAACAGCCTACTAATACCCTGCTAATAGCCAACTAATAGTATACTTACATCTAAATTATGGCCAACTAATAGCCTGATAATCGCCAACTAAAAACCTAAGGACAGTCAACTAATAACAAGTTAACACCTTCCTAATAGCCTTCTATTAGCCTTTTATCTAACAAATATCCAGTTTAATTGCTTCAAAATAGCCTCCATGCAGTCTCTATCACACTAATATCCTGTGAATAGCTTTCTAATAGCCTGCTAGCAGCCTACCCATAATAGTTTCCCCAACAGCCAACCAATAGCCTCCCAGTGGCCAACGGTCAGAAAGCCGAAAGCCTATAGACTTCCTGCTGACAGCCAAACTTTAACAGCCCGTTTGATGGCTTTCTAAGATCCTGCTAGGCATGACTGCAGGCTACCTGAGACGATTGAACACTCCACTCCAGAGCTGCTGTAAACTCCCCCGCGTCCAGCTGCTGTAAACTCCCCACGCATCCAGCTGCTGTAAACTCACCCGCGTCTAGCTGCTGTAAACTCCCCCCGCGTCTAGCTGTTGTAAACTCCCCCGCATCCAGCTGCGGCGAACTCCCCCCGCATCCAGCTGCTGTAAACTCCCCCTGCGTCCAGCTGCGGTAAACTCCCCCCGCGTCTAGCTGCTGTAAGCTCCCCCCGCATCCAGCTGCGGTAAACTCCCCCCGCATCCAGCTGCGGTAAACTCCCCCCGCGTCTAGCTGCTGTAAACTCCCCCCGCGTCCAGCTGCTGTAAACTCCCCCGCGTCCAGCTCCTGTAAACTTCATGACGGCACCCAGCTCGTGTGACGCGGGTTACAATCGCGCGGATTTTACCAGGGCAAAACCCGTGTAAATTACAAAGAGCAGAAACCGTTCCCACTTCACAGGGATAATTCGAGTGAATTTCGCAGAGAAAACCGTGTGATCCTCGAGCGTTTAAAATGCCATGGCGCAACGCGTGCAAACTTCAAGGTACAACTGTAAAAAAAAAAAAAAAAGAAAAAAAAACTCGGTATAAATCGAGTAAACTTCACGCCACAACGCGCGTGAACTACAACTGTAAACTTCATTGGTATATAACCGGAGTGAACTTCGTGGCACAACCGTCCGAGTCTCTGGCCACGGTCTTTTTTTATAATCAAGTTACAACCCTTGTAAATTTCAGTGTACGACTCGTTTACATTTCACGGCCCTGCTCGTCGAAGTGCGACGGTAAATGACATGGCACACATTCCATACACATTTCCACGGTAAACCCAGTGAATAACCATGACACGACGTGCGTGGTAAACTTTTAAAACTCGCGTCTGACATTGCTGTGTTACATGTGTAAACTTCAGGGTGCAACCTCCTCTTTGACAACTTTCGTAAACTTGATGATCCCTCACGTTTAAACTGCATGGCACAACGCATTTACATTACTTGGTACAACTAGTGTAAATCACATAGAACAACTCTTGTAAACTACATGGTATAACTCGTGTAAACTCCATGGTACAACTCGAGTAAACTCCATGGTATAACTCGTATAAACTCCGTGGTACAACTTGTGTAAACCCCTTTGGTACAACTCTCCGAAACTCCATGGTACAACTCGTGTAAACTCCATGGTATAACTCGTATAAACTCCTTGATACAACTTGTGTAAACCCCTATGGTACAACTCTCGTAAACTCCATGGTACAACTCGTGTAAATTATATGACACAACTGTGTAAGCTACTTGGTAAAACTCGTAAAAACTCTATGGTACAATTGTGTAAACTCCACTGTCTACCTCATGTAAACTCCACTGTATATCTCGAGTAAACTCGTGTGAATCACAAGGACAAAGTACAAATCGTGTGACTCTTGCTGTACAAATCGTATAACCTACATGGCACACGTGTAAAATAAGGCAAACTCGCGTAAACTACACGATGCACCTCGTGTAAACTACACAGTAAAACCCGTCCACTGCATTCCACAACCCGAGTAACACGTCACGTCACACAACCACGAGTTGTAAGAACTCACGGCACAACTCGCGTATAAACCTCAGATAGAAATGTTTGCAAAAGCAACAAGTGAGAAAGAAGAAGAAAAAAAGAGAGAAAAAACACGAGAAAAAAAGAAAAAAAAAGTGTGTGGAGTTGTTGGAGAAGCGATACGCTATCTCAGCTGTCACTGTAACCCTGCCTGATCCCCCCCTCCGGGGGCCATGCCCTGATCATGAGCCCCCACGCCACTACTGACGGATAACGTCCCTCCAAGCCAGCCAGCCGACACAGGACTTCTGCTACTGGACAAACGGACGGAGAGGGAGGGGACGGGTGAGGAGTGAGGAGGGGGGAGGGATGGGGGATGTTGCAAATATATACATTGACCCTAACTTTGCAATGACCACGAACGGTCGCGATGCACACTAGGGAGCACATATTTCACAAGCAGAACAACTATAATAATATTGATAATAATAATAATAATAATAATAATAATAATAATAATAATAATAATAATAACAATAAATGTTTCCAATACTGGCTTTTGGTGGCAGATCAAGTAGTTCGAATCTCTTAATGAGACACGTACTAGATGATGCACGTATCAGACGTGCTTCCAACCTCTCTCTCTCACTCACGGTGCACACCGTCCGTCAACCATACACGTAAGACCATACACATCTGGAACTCGGTTTGAAAGCATAAATTTCCCCAACGCCTCTGGGAGGGTGCACTCCAGAAGAAACAAACACATCACTACTATAAATAAATAAATAAATATATATATATATATATATATATATATATATATATATATATATATATATATATATATATATATTGCACAGAGTACCACTCGTCGAATGGAGTGAAGGATCGCCACTAAATGCAAGACAACATCACGAAGTTCTTGAACATTGACATGACCTTACGAAGTGACCCTCCGTCGCTGTATGGGACAGTTCAAGGCTCTTCCCCTCTTACACACACACACACAAACACACACACACACACACACACACACCCTAATCGGCCGCACCCTGCTGTCTCCCCACACCAGAGTACATTGACCTCTATCAATGGTGCCTTACCATCGCCCCAGCTACTGTACAACACACACTCAATCACCCACCTCCCAAACAACTCCATCCCTCCCCACAATGCACACTTCTAAAACTAAACACTTCGAGGTCTTCTGCGTCAAGACTCTCATTATAATATCTCGAAGAATGCGAGCGAATTCTCGAAATGCTGACTGATGTTTATCTCGTGGAGTTGCCGCCGCTTTTGTATATTGCAATCGAGATAGTTGAGGAGACTCACGCCTTGAGTATGAGCGATCAGCTGGACCCTGGCCGAGCAGTCCAGCCCGGGTGTTAAGGCTGCTATACCAGTGAACGAAGGATTTTTCAAAACGCGTACCTGATGAACTCTGGCCAGGTGGAACTCATTGCGACACTCCGACAAAAGCGCATCGGCAAATCACCATGTGGGACCTTGTGCACTTCGCGAAGGGGAGAACCACCACACTATAGGGATCCCTCGCGCGAATCGGCACTCCTTCCTTTAGTCATCAGGTCCTTCGAGGGAGCTACACGATGGTACGACCCGCCTTCAGCACGACGGTACACACACGGCCGGGCACGTCGCACCCAGTGATTTACGACGCCGTCGTATTCGGGCGTCGTGCCGCCACGGTGCGGCGGATCATACCGTCGTGCTCAAGGGGGTTAATAATGCGGCCACAACACAATGGACACGGCCAGGACCACGTCAAGGACACACACAAACACTGGCCACATCACCAGTCTCTCTCTCTCTCTCTCTCTCTCTCTCTCTCTCTCTCTCTCTCTCTCTCTCTCTCTCTCTCTCTCCCGGAATTACTGCAACCCAATTTCCATCACGTTTCCAAACACTTGGAGAAAGTGGTCACACCCTTTTTGCTTTGGTCAGTAACAGTATCTCATGTGTTCTCGTGACGTTAGTATTACATGTGTGACAGTCTCTTCCGAGCGCCTCCGTCCCTCTGCGACAGTGTGTGTGTGTGTGTGTGTGTGTGTGTGTGTGTGTGTGTGTGTGGAGGTTTATCGAGAGTGCGAGAGAGATGGGCTTACAGCAGCAGCAACAACAACAACATGTGGAGGGGTGGAGTAGGGAGGGGAGGAGGAGGAGGAGGAGAAGAGAACACACCTGGTGTGTGTGTGTGGAACAGCCGATGACAGGCGATGGTCAGCCCTCACACACACACACACTCTCCCTATCGCCCATAAGGAAGGACACTGCACACACACCACGACCCTTCGAGCCCAGTGCCGGAAGAAGAAGAATGAATTCCCCGGGAAGAGACCACACGGGGGGAGGAAGAAGGGAGTGAGGGAGAGGTGCATTTGCTGGGAAAGGTGGAGAGCAAAATACAAACTTTTCAACACCTGCCATAAGGCGACGGAGGTGGGGTTTAGGGATGGGTAGGGAGGGAGGGGGAGATGCGACGTGGGCAGAGGGGGATTCATTGTTCAATGTGGCTGACGGAAGACGTAGATGGAAGTGAGGGGCAGGGCAGGCAGGAAGGTATGCAGAGAGAGAGGAGGTATGTGTCGAGAGTTATGCGCTGCGTGGGCCGGCTGCTGCTGCTGCTGCACGGCTGGTTGTTGCAAGGTTCAGCCAAGGCCGTTGCAGGGCCTACGGTGTGGCGAGTGACGACGGTGGTGGTGGTGGTGGGAAGGGATGGAGGAGGAAGTCACTTGGTGCAAGACGTTAGGTGGATGGTTATGGTGTTGTTGGTGGTGATGTAGGGGTGATGTTGTTGTTGTAGGTGGTGGTGGTGGTGTTGGTGGTGATGAGGGTGGCGGTGGTGTAGGGCCGAGACAGGCCATCTTGAGCTGTGTGCCGGATCTGGCAACATGCACGGTGAATACCTGCCAGCCCCCACTAGCATGGCGCCTGCCTTGCCAAATATGCCGCCCGCTCTCCCAACATGCCAGCGCTCACACCTAGTACACACAAGCACAAGTGGCAGCACGGGCGCCCTGCCCCCTGGCCGCACATCTCTCACTTACAGGGTCCACAGCGAGGACTGGGGCTCAGGCGTGACTGCGGGTAGGCATAGGTTGTGGGTGTGGACGCGGCGAGAGCGGATTTGCGGGTGAGCTACGTCCTCACGTCACACGAGCTGGAGGCACACTGGGCTGCCGCTGCAGTTACCGGAGTGGTGAACTGCTGTGGCTGCTGCTGCCATCGTCGCCAGCAGGCCACCACCGCCAGGCCGCCGGGCCGCGGACACCTTTACCTTACGCACACACGCCCGCCGACTGCCCTTCATCACACACACACACACACACACACAATGTTTCACTCTGATACACCTCTCACACAGACTTCACTCTCACCTCAGGACGAGGCGAGGGAGAGCGCTGCTTCGTGGGCCCACCATGGTGTTAGGTGAGGGTCCACACGCAGGTGCGGCCGCTGCTGCTGGTGGAAGAGGAGGAGGAAGAGGAGGTGGTGGTGGTGGTATAAATACCTGCCAGTATCTTACATGTGTCATACACCTGCACCGCCAACCAACACACACACACACACACACACACACATGACCGCCGGACGCCACACCTGCACCAGCAGCGCCGCGGCGGACGAAGCCTCTCCGCCCAGACCACACAAGCCCCTCCGACCACCACTGCTCTCCCGACGACGACGACGTCGGCAGGCACAGCAGCAGCAGGAGCACCACTGCCTCCTCGCCTCCTGTCCTACCATCGGCTATGACCAACAACACCCAGAGACAAAACACACACACACACACACACACACACACACACACAAACCCCCTCCCCCTCCCCCCAACAATAATCAATCCCAGTTTAACCAGCGGAAACAAAGAACAGACGACCAACTTAATGCTTAAACAACGAAGATAAACAATCCATTCTTACCTCCGCTGTCCCCGTTACCACCCATCCCTCCCCAACCCCATTTCCCAACCCCCCCCCCTTAAACATTTAAGGAAAAGTAGGAGGAGGGGGGATGATGGGGAGGAGGGAGAGTAAAAGCAGGCGGAGGAGATAGGGAGGAGGAAGAGCCAGGAGCAGGAAGCAGGCGGGGTGGGTAGTAGCTCTCCCCGGCCCTGCTAGCGTCTGGTCAGTCCCTTTAAGAGCTCCCTCCACCGAGTTGCCCGACCTACTGAGGGGCCCCTCTGCTGCTGCTGCAGCTGCTGTCACGTCCTGTTATGGCCCAGCTCTTGGGAGGGACGGCGCCCCCCTTGGTGTTATGGTGGACAATATGGTAGATGGTGTTATAAGAGATGGTCATTGGGGGTTAATGGTGTTAAATACAGAGTGGTGTTATATGGTGGGCAGTGGGGTAGGTGGTTATAGACGATGGTGTTGTGAAGAGTCGTATGTGAGATGGTGTTGTGCTTGTGCTGGCTAGTATGACAGACTGCTGTAGGGGTTATGGTGTGTGGTGTGGTGGATGATGTTGTGGTGGCGAGTGAAAAAAAAAACATGTATGGGTAACTGTGGATGGCTGTGTGGTACTCTCACTCGCCCCTTCAGCTCTCCGTATCTCTCTGTCACACGGTCGTGGAAGCGCAGCAAAATGACGCTGGGATACCCTGACCTGCGGCACTGAAATCCACCTAGACCAGCGCTCTTTTTTAAAGTTACGTCCTCACTGTCAATTTCCTTGATCAATAACAAGTAAACCCTCGTCTCCTGGTGATGTGAAAGAGATAGATTTCTGGACCGTCACTGGAAGCTTAGGAACTCGGAGAGATTCCCCCTCCCCCACCCACCACCACAAAGGGTAAGAGCCCAATATAGGAGAAGTCCTTGTGTGACGTCGGCGACAGGAGTGGTGACATTAAGGTCTTCGATCTCTGGCCCTCGCCATGAAATGCCATTGCGTAATTCATACGCCTATATCTCGCACCCGACGTCTCCCAAAAGGTCTCCGGTTACCTGTGTGGAAGAGGAGTCTCAGCCCCACTCGGGAGGGAAGGGGTCGCCAGAGCATCGATGAGAGAGGGCAGAGTACTGTCAAGCACCGGGTTCCACGCCTGACACCCTCTAGAGGAGTACCTCCCAAAAGCATACCTGCGTCAGGCACCTCTCTCTCTCTCTCTCTCTCTCTCTCTCTCTCTCTCTCTCTCTCTCTCTCTCTCTCCCCGTGGTGTCCCCTTCCGAGAAGGATCCCCTCAAGACAGGCCTTTGGCTTCACCTTCGCAAGCAGCGTTGGCCTTGTCCCTGGCAGCCACCGGGTGCATATGCAAGAGCCGTCTGTGTTTGAAGCTATGATGATAAATGGCCGGGTCGGGCTTGTGTTGATACCCCCGGCCGTGGCACAAGAGGGCTGTGCAATGGTGCAATATTGACAGACTTGCGGTTCACACAAAGCTGCCTTCAAGGGTAATTTAGGAGTCAACCAGGAGGGCTTTGTTCCTCCGGTACGCGGCCAGCCACAACGAAGGAGGCTACCCATGAGCTTATTACTAAGCTACACCAGGCCAGCATACCCACCTTATACCAGCCCACCAGGCCTGCATACCCACCTTATACCAGCCCACCAGGCCAGCATGCCCACCTTATACCAGCCGATTAGGCTATCCTACCCACTTTATACCCCATCAGGCTACATGCCCAGTTTAAATCAGCCCACCGGGACAGCATACCCAACTTACACCAGTCTACCAGGCCGGTATACCCACGTTATACCAGCCTACCAGAACAGTATAACCACGTCATACCAGCCTGTCTCTAATCCACACAACCAGAACCCGTGCACGACCTAACAAAACAAAATATCACACACACACACACACACACACACACACACACACACACACACACACACACACACACACACACACACACACACACACACACACACACACACACACACACACACACACACACACACACATTCACCTCCCTAAATCATACAAAGCCAGCATTACTTGCATTACAGCCAGCTGGATTCTTATGTTCCACAAGATAAAATACGACAAAAGCACTTAACGCCAGGGTAATAACAAGTGACACCAGGGGAATAACGAGCAAGTTTGCAAGCCTTCTATTAAAGCCACTTCCCTCGTACGAACGAAGAAGAGAAAAAAAAAAAAAGAGAAGAAACATAAGGAGGACCTCATGACCCTTCTTTTTCCTTTGCCTCTGTGTTCTTGTGTCACTCTCTCCCTGTACACTGCAGCTCAGTCCACGAGCGGTTTTAGGCCGGCAACACACACACACACACACACACACACACACACACACACACACACACACACACACACACACACACACACACACATACATAAACACGCTCTCTAATAATTTTGCAAGGTCTTTCAAGCTTATAATACGACAGGAAAATGGCTCAAAACAGACGGGGAGATGGGAGGCTTGATAGAAGGAGAGGAGGCTTGTGGGTGGCAAGAGAAGGGGGACTTGCGGGTGGCAAGAGGAGGGGGACTTGTGGGTGGCGAGAGGAGGGGAGAGGGACTTGTGGGTGGTAGGAGGAGGAAGGTTTGTAGGTGGTAGGAGGCGGGAGGCTTGTGGGTGGCAGGAGAAGGAAGACTTGGGAGTGGCAGGAGAGGCCCACAATTTCCAGCAGGTCCAGTGAAGGCGGCGTCGTTTGGCACAGGGGAAGCTGTGCTGCTGCGTGCTTGAGACACAGCATGAGTTGCTGTTTGCTGAGGACGCAGCCGTGGGTGATGGCAGGCCATATGACACAACAAGGATTACTGGGAAATGATCAGGGGACGCCCTGCGGTCTCAGGTGAAATTAGGGGCCGAGGAGAAGAACTGCTGTGCGCGTGTGACTCAACGACTTGACGTCAGCTTAGAGCACAACAGAGTCTGACGCAAGTTCTGAACACAGTGGAGACCTGTGTCTTTACGACAGAGTAAAACTGGATCTCTGAGCGAAAGTTACTACTGAACACATTCGCAATAATTTCTGGTCGTGAAAAACTTTTCTTTTTTTTTTTTCCTGTGTTACGTTCGCCATTTTGCCTAAATATAGAAATCCTGCCGGTCGTTTGTTGCTGACATGCCAAGATAAGTTTCCTATGCTTCAGCCTCAAGATGCGAGGGGAGTTTGCAGGGACATAAACCCATAACACTGGGAGGAAGCTGCCGTGCCGACCTCCCCGCACTGAGGAGGGGTTGGATGGGTCATAAGGCGACTGCAGTGAGGGAGCTCAGTGTGTGTCGAACGCTCAGGCCGGCCAAGTTATTGGAGTGTGTATCAACACCACTGTGAGCACGATGATACGACCCTTGAGAGGAACGACGGTACGAGCTTTCTTCATCCCGTCGTATCCAGGTCACGCCTTCATACCCAAGGATCGTAAGGTCGTGTTCAAGGGTCGTCGATGTGGCGTTGACTTCAAGGGCCGTACCGTCGTGTTCGAGTGGCCCGTGCCACCACGACGCCCGTGAGATTCTCTGCTCCATCCCACCGACACGCGTTGCTCGGCCGGTTTGTCTGGCGGAGTATAAGACCATCAGCAGCCGGGGTTTGATGCTCCTTAAGTCGTCAACATCACAAGCTACACCCGCCAGCCGAAAAAGGCCTCCAACATTTCCTCCAAGTTCAGAGGATAATTCCTTCCCTCACTGCTTACGTGCGCGTCCCCCTTCTGACGCATGTCTGCACAAGCTCTCAGATACTCCCCCCCTCCCCCACGGTACGCAAAAGGGAGAAAGGGTTGGGGGGGGGGGTGAGGAGAAGAAGAAGAAGAGACAACACCAACACGCCCGAATAAAACACACAGCCACGGCAGATTTAAACAAAACCTCACATGATGAGCTACAGCCGAAATACAATCGATCCCCTGCGGGGTCGAGAGATCTTTCGTAATTGCCGTGGAATTTCTCTCTCTCTCTCTCTCTCTCTCTCTCTCTCTCTCTCTCTCTCTCTCTCTCTCTCTCTCTCTCTCTCTCTCTCTCTCTCGTCTTCATCGACGGTGTAGCACAAACGTCAAGACAGGGCGGGCGCTGGACCGAGGAGCGCTAACGGCCAAGAATGCGTCAGTGTCGCGATGAAGTGCATCAATAACAGTTACGAGGAGAGAGAGAGAGAGAGAGAGAGAGAGAGAGAGAGAGAGAGAGAGAGAGAGAGAGAGAGAGAGAGAGAGAGAGAGGCACTTTCCTCCATCAAGGGGGACCCCGTGGCATCATCCAAGGCAGCGACGGAGACGTCGTGTGGTGATGAGGGGCGACACGTCGCTCTCTACTGCCATACAGCAGCGTCACGTTTTTGTTTAAACGAGAGCACCAGCAAGTCGTTTCTTAGTTTGATGAGGCAACGAAACGTCGTCCTCCGTTGCAATGAGACGATGGCACGTCTTCTGTTATGATGAGGCAGGGACAAGTCACCCTCTGTTCTGATGTGAAGTCTTCCATTTTGATGAAGAAACTACACACTTTTTATTGCGATGAAGTAACGACATGTCTCTCATGAGACAACGACATGTCATTTTCTGTTCGGATGGGGCAACCACGCGACGTTTTCTCTTCCGACAAGACAAAGGCACGTCATTTCCTGTTTTGATGAGGAAGAACCACGTCATGAGGCAATGACACGAAGCTTTATGTTTCGATGAGGCAACGGCTCCCTCATCTATTACGACAAAGCAAGGGTGTGAGTGTGGTTACCCCTTTCTTTCCCCCTATTTCTTAATTCTATCTTTTTTTCTTTTATGTTCGTTGCTGTAGATTCCTTTATGCAATCTTTCCCTTCCCTTGCGTCGTTCCGTCACCTCTGGTAGATACACAAAGCCTTTACCTGTCTTCTCTCATCCTCCTCCAGTTATCTAGCCGACTGGTAACCTAGGGGTCATTCCAAGTCCCGAGGACGAAGCGTAAGAGTCGGCTGGAGGGAAAAAGGAGTGAGGGGAAAGGTTATCCGAGCAAAATGAGCGCACGTAACCATGAACAACACGACGGCGACGCCTCGCGAAAGGAACCAACGAGGACGAACTGAGGCCAAGCAATCACGGATCGAGAAACCATTACGAACAACAGAACAGAAAATTGATAAAGAGAACGTCGAGAGGGAGAATCATACCGAGAGGAAGGCACGCTGGAGAGAAGAGCCATATCGAGAGGGATTAGTAACACTTGAGCCAAGCAATAAGTGGGATGGCCCTGACAACTCTCAGGCACCAAAGGGAGGAAGGTAAAGAGGAAAACGTTCACTGTGTGAGCGTCCGGAAGCAAAACTGCATACGGCTGCGCTGTACTGGAGGGAATCAGTATGTCTGGAGAATTCAGAAACGTCCTTATAAAGTAGAAGTGAGGAAACAGAGCTCCAGCATTGTCATGGGAGGCTAAAACTGTACATCTGGACAGAAGATAAAGACATACGTACTGATCATTTCTTTGCGGCATCAGAGGGACAAACAACAATGTTTGTAAGACCCGAAAGCCTCACACAAAAGGGAAGAAAAACAGTGATTAAATCATCAAGCGTTGTACCTGGGAGGATAACACTGAAGAGACAACGACGAAGGGAATTGCACGAGCGCCCGGCCAAGAAAGATAAGTAAGATAAGAAACTTGACCTGTGTGATAAAGGAGGCATTTAAAGGAAAAGGACTGGATGACTGGCGAAGAAAAAGTAAGGGATCAGCCAAAACTCGACAATGATGACCAGAATGTTTGCCCGAAAAACAAGAGCTTAGAGGAGCTAAACCATCAGCGCGTGTGCAGCTAACACTAAAAAACCTGCACCTTTGGCACGCGCCTGGCTGCCGCTTCCTATAGGCTCGGTGTGATGACAGGACAAACGAAGATTGACCGTTGTATGATACCTCCCTTCCTCGAACGGTGAAGCTGTGTGGAATTCTCTTCCTTCCTTCGTCTTTCCCTCTTCCTACAATCCTTCTAACTTTCAAGAATCAAGCCTATTTAAGGCTCAAGTCTACAAATAGCCGAGAAGCTATAATTAATCTCAATTGTATTCATTTAACTTCCCCCCCATCCACCCTCCATCCATCTGAGATACGAGGTGGGTGCTGCGGGCTGGTCCTAACCCCGGGCCAAAAGGGGAAAAAAAAAATAATCACATCGCCGCTTCTCTTAAGTAAAGTACTCTCTCTCTCTCTCTCTCTCTCTCTCTCTCTCTCTCTCTCTCTCTCTCTCTCTCTCTCTCTCTCTCTCTCTGTGTTGAAGACCCCCGCACGTCAAGGATCGATCCCGGCTGTGTGAGGCGGGCCGGCGGCGGGCCAGAGGAACCAACATATTGAATAATGCCTTCAAGGTCACCTCCCTCGGCCCGCGTCCGCAAGCATACACACGCGCATATAAGCATGCATGCAGGCAGGAAATGGGGGGAAGTGGGAAGGGGGAGGGGTCTAACAGAGTAGCTAGGCGAGGTAGGGGGATGGAGGAGGGGACGAGACTGGTAAAGTTGTTTGAGGCGGGGAAGGGTGGGGGGGCGCGGGCTGTGACGTATGTAGTTACGGGAGGACGGGGCTGTCAGAAGAGTTAAGGGAGGGGACTTCAGCTGGGAGGAGAGGGAAGCAAAGTGGCTAGAAGGGGATTCATAAAACAGAGAGCTCAGGTGGGCCTATATTCGTGCATTTTCTTTCTACGTTAGCTGAGACGGCACGGGCAGCTAAGGCCCTAATCAAGACCATCCCATTAACGATATATATATATATATATATATATATATATATATATATATATATATATATATATATATATATATATATATATATATATATATATATCCTAGCCTGAACAAGGTACCCATTACATCGACCATCCCCTTAGGGAGGATGAACAGCTGGGTTGCCTGTGGACCGATGCCACAACCAGTATTCGAACCTATGC
>NC_092237.1:57178707-57241207 GCF_036320965.1 Panulirus ornatus | reverse complement strand
TGCACCGATGACACAGCGGCAACGTGATTTGTATACGGAGGACGCAACTGTACGACTTCTCAACCCCCTTGAGCACGGCGATACGACCGTCGAGCACGACGGTTCGACCCTTGCGTCCGATTGGAACGACCCTAGAAGATAGTAGTACGACTCCTGAGCGCAACGGTGGGTACGATGGGATGAACACTGGCCTGACCCTTAAATTACTGGTAATGTCAAAGGGTTTCATCCCTCAAGAGAATTAGAAAAGGGAGAGTAAACAAACCGAGAAATGTTCGTTTTCTGATTTACAGAACAAGAGAGTAAAAATGGCCGCGTATCATCGTACCTCACTGGACGTGTGAGTGGCGAGCGGCATGAGGGTTCAGCAGTGGACGCTTACAGAGGTAAATACAGTGGACCACATGAAGGTACAGCGGACCACATCAAAACACTATGATCTACACGGTGGTACAGCGGACAGCATTAAGATACAGCTGAGGATATAAAGGTATACAGTGGGCCAAATGTGAATAACGGTGCACCACATAAAGATACAGTGGACCACATGAAGGCTGGGAGGACCACATAAAGGTAGTACGTTCGTCTACATGAATGTACACGAAACCACATGAGGAGGATGAATGAGGAGGTGAGGCGAGACATGAGGACGCATGACCAGCCACAGCAGGCAGAGGGTTGGATGACAAGGGAAGGCACAAGGCACTTGCCAGGACCTGACGAGATGAGTGAGGACACGTGTACATATCAGAGGAGATTCGGCGACCTGAAAGCGCAGGTCTGCCCGGTGAGGTAGGAAAGGTGAGAACCAACAGGTGTCGTCATACACAGTGCTTAAGACCCGAGGGGAGGAAAAGGCCGAAGGTTCAAAGAGTAACTTTCTTGTACAGTTCGAGTTCTGGTGGTGGTGGAAGGAACGGCAGTAGGCGTGGACGTGCCCGTCGCGAGGAGGTTGTAGGGATACAGCGCTGGTGAAGAATACAACGCGGAGTGGAAGCTGAGGATGATGGGGGTGGACGATGTGGATGGTGATGGACGACTAAAATGCTGGTGGGGGGGAGGGACGATGAAGATGATAGAAAGGGAGGATACAAGTAGAAGATGGGGACAGTGGACGGATATATAGACCCTGGTGGAAGACGATGATAGTGTTGGAGAAAGATGTTGAAGGTGGACGAAAATGACGATGGGCCAGAGGGATGTCGCTGGTAAAAAAGAAACGAAAAGGGCGTTGGTGGACGAGGTTGACGGTGGGCGAGGAGGGAATTTTGGTAGTGGAGGGTGCTTGGAGACGAGAAAGGGGAGGGAGCGATGGAAGAGAAAGGATGGAAGTGGTGTGGCGACGAGGGAAGAGGAGGGGAAGGGGTGAGGACCAGGCTAGCCAGATTAGATGTGTCACCCAGGCCTATTTATGCGCCTTCGCCTCTCTTCCATCTCTCCCGCGAAATCCTAATTCAGGCTTGCGAAATTCGTAGGGACGGGAAAGGGAGGGTGGGGGAGGTTAGAGTGGATACCCACTCTGGCCCCGTCGAGTGACCTGCGGATATACGGGATCACCGCAGGACTGCGGATACACCGTCATTAGTGTCTTTGTCTCTATGGCATGGCCGGGGAAGGAGGAGTGGGGGAGCCGCAAGCCCACGGCAATCGAGGGCGGGGAGGGGGGGGGGGAGCGCCACACGCTGCGGTCACGTGATGGAAGGCCGGACTCTGACATAAACACTGCTCAGGTTGCCCCTCTTACATCAAGGTTGCTATACGACTTCCAACGGCAACAAATTGCCATCCGAGAATTGATATCTTGCCACGTATGACTCTGACCGATTTGGCAGGAGGCGCGAGCCTTAAAAACGGCCCTTATTTGGACAGTTCGAGTTCTCGTGGTGGTAGAAGGAACAGCAGTTAGGCGTGGAAGTGCAGGTCGCGGGGACGAGATAAAGGAAGTTCGCAACGTGGGCCTACGGGAGGTCTGTTACCCGCCTGACGTTCGTGGTCCAAGAAGCGAGCTTAGGGACGAGGAACACGTCGTTAAAAGTTGCCAAAACGCGCGGGGCAAAAGGGGGCATTTCGCTTCCCTCTCTCCCCACCGAGGCAACAACAACAAGGAAGGCCGCCGACGGCGGTCAGCCGCAGCCGCGACAGATGAGATGGAAGCCCTAAGCCTAAACTAACTGGTTCCTGGGAGTTTCTCTTCATCCCTCTCCCCCACCACACACCACACACACCCGTGACTGTCCGGTGTCCACCGGTGCCTCTCAGAAGACTATCTTGCTGGCGAGGGAGGGAGGAGGGGAGGAGAAAAAAGAGAAGCCGAACTTCCAGATGATATAATCCTAATTCTGGCCCATTCTTGAGGATATCGGAACCCGCTGTGTCAGAGGGTTAAGCCCCAGCGTATGGGTTCCCATCTCGTTTATGGACACCCCCGCCTCTGTGTGGCTTGCCTCGGGATGTTTCGTGCCCAACGAATCCCACCGCTTCGGAAACCTGTCAGATAACATATGCAACACAAAAGAGGACGGTTTCATTTCACACAGACTGAGAGTATTCTCTCTCTCTCTCTCTCTCTCTCTCTCTCTCTCTCTCTCTCTCTCTCTCTCTCTCTCTCTCTCTCTCTCTCTCTCTCTTTAAACCTTGCTTGACGCAACCTCTGGGACGTCCTCCTGTTGTTTCCGGAGACCAGACAAATGCTCGCCATTTGTTTCACGTAGTAAAGTCCTTCGCCCTTTGAAAAGATTCTGACGCAGACGATTCCACCGCTCTATGGAAGGAGGGCGACACCTTTTCCAAGAATGACTCAAAACGCCCTTTAGAGAGGGTTTTTTAGGAAGGGCCCCTTTAGCTGTGAAAGGCAGCCATCAGCAGAGTACTGTTGGTGGTGAGGATCCGTTCGAAACACAAGACCTCCTGAGGAAGGAGTACCTGAAGAAGAGAGAGTCCTCTCTACTCCGAGGTTTTGTTCCAAAGGGGAGGTGGGGCTTCCATCCTCCCAACGTGCCATTAGTGTCACTGATTTGTTAGCAGGGGTGAGATCGATCCGGATGCCTTCCCTGACCTATTTCACTTGCTCTCCTGACGGAGGAGGTGGTTCAGCTGCCAGCTTAAGATACAACAGTTTTCCAAGTCGAGTTTGGCTCAGTCGCTATGCGAGAGAGAGCTTCCCGCGCTCGCTTGCTGATCCGCAGGAGGTGGAGTAGTTTTCCTCACTCTCGCCGGCTAATTAGCTTCAGACGAACTGGCTCGCGGGCGTGGAAAAAGTTAGTTTCATCACATGAGTTAACCTTGCGCGCTCGGATGGGATGACTTGTCTCTATGCAACTTCATTTTACGCAGGAGCTGTAGCTCGCTAGCTTCACACCTGTGTTCTGTTCCTGAGATTTTGTACCCTAAGGGTTTTAACCATCACTTGCATGGTAAGCTTAACTGTAATACTTATATTCATGACCGTGGCCTTCAAATTCCTTGAATGAAGTGAAAGAAAAACAAAAACCTGATACAGATAACTTGGGGTAAAGGTGGTAAGGTGTTTACAAGATGTCGACTGAATTTAACTGTGCAGCTTTATCAGTAGTGTTAACCTGTGGTCTGGGTTGAATAGCTCCGACTTGTAGCGTTAACTAACACTCTAAGCTTATCAGCTGTGGTGGTCACGCTAACTCAAGCTTTTGGGGTTTAACAACTTGGATAAACTTTTTCGATTTCGTTTTACCCTTTCGGGTTTAATCTCCCTGGTTTAGCTGGTCGAGATCACCTGGAGTGCTTTAAGTGGCCCTGAGCGCTCCGGTCTGTCTGGTCTTCACCGGTTGGTTCCCATTTACAGGTAAGATCAAGGGAGAAAGGAGAGAAAAGAGAAAAATAAACTTTTTTTTTTCGCATTCGTGTGTTTTGTATCGGACGCGGAAGAGGGTCTGGCCCAACGCTCCCACAGGACCGAAAAACAGGTTTGCCATTCAAAAGGATTTGGTCAAAATTGAAATCTGCCAAGCCAGAGAAATTGGCGGCCGTAGTTCAAGGCGGCCGAAGTGACTCGCTCGTTCCATACGGCCTGGAAGGAGGGGCTGAGGGATTATAAATCCAATATTTTATGGCTTTCCAGGAAATTTCGATCCGGCTAAATTTCAACAGACAAAAATACTTGTCTGCCGCAGAGGGTCCCAGAGTATGAATTACGGTTCGGAAGGCCTTTGGTTATTTCGGGGCATGGTGGTCCTTCGGCCATCCGACCTGGTGGAGGTGGCGGTGGCGGGTGGCGGTGGCAGGTGGTGGTAGAGGGTTGTGGTGGTAGTGGTGATGGGAACGGATGAAACTTGGTGGTTTCAAACTCCTCAGAGCGAAGGACGGGCGTTTGAACACGATGGTAAAGGATATTCCGGGGCGAGGCTTCGACACTCAAACAAGACGTTGCGACCCCACGAGCGAACGAGACGACGATGCGATTCTTAAGCAAGACGATGCGACCCCTTGAGCACAGTCTGACGACCCTTGAGCACGGTGGTGCGACCCCTTGAGCACGGTGGTGCGACCCCTTGAGCACGAAGTTACGACCCCTGAATACGACGGACGGTACGACCCTCGAGTTCCATAATGCGACCCTTGTGTGGGATGGTGCGACGTTTCAGCACATCGATACGATCTTTGACCACAATGATACGATCATTCAGAACACGGTACGACCCTTGTACACATCGGCACAGCCCTTTAGCAACTCGGTACGACCCTTGTACACATCGGTAAGATCCTTGAGCTCGAGGGCACGACCATCCGACACGCAACGTTCGAGCCATGCCTGGCACGTTGACCTAACCCTTGGGGGGGTCAGGTCGAGGTGCTAAGGCCATCATACCCAAGGGCCGCACCGCCGTGCATGAAGGTCGTATCTTATCAAGGCCGTGCTCACAAGGGAGAGGGGAAGGGGAGGTTTGAAGAACGTCATCCGCTTGATTAAAAGAGAGGACAATTTAATAGTAGGAGGAGGAGGAAGGGGAGAAGCGATGGGTGAGGAGTTGGGGCTTGTAACCCGGGCGTTGGGTGGGGGTCGTGTGTTAGCTTGTCACGGCCGTCCGGCGAGGTGTGGTCTACCGATTCCTCAGGCTTCCTGTGAGGCGGCCACTGTCCCACCCCAGATCCCAACACCTACCCACCACATACTCGAAGAAGTGAGAATGAAAGAAATAATGAAAGAAAAAGCAAAGGGGGAAAAAACGCCTGTACGGAGCGAGAATACCTACCAACCTGGGAATTCTTACCACAGGATAGTTGTAGGTAGATAGGTACTCAGACACACACACACACACACACACACACACACACACACACACACACACACACACACATCGCGGAGTGCAAGGACTGAGACATACATCTATTCAATACTGAGTTACAATATTGGCAATGTACAAGGGATATATATATATATATATATATATATATATATATATATATATATATATATATATATATATATATATATATATATATATATATATATATGAACGAGAAATCCCACTTCAGTAGGAGTTCATACAATTTTATCTGACGTGTAATTTTTTTCTGCACACGCGGCACGACATGTTTTGTGGAGACAATCCACCTCATCAAGTGCCAGTACTTAAAGTTATTCAAATCCCAGCATCACACTTGGTTCCCGTCGTCCAACACCAGTCTTATACATATATATGTAAGCCAAGATATTAACGAGGTGGGTCACGGTGTGTGAGATTCAGTAGTTCAGAATTCACAGAATACATTCATTCTGTAACTGCGAATTTCGACAGGCTTGACTACGTTACTGTCAGTGTGTGTGTGTGTGTGTGTGTGTGTGTGTGTGTGTGTGTGTGTAACGTGTGTGTGTGTGTGTGTGTGTGTGTAACTGTCATGAGGTTTCGACTGCGCACCGGTCGTGCCCAGAATCGTCAACTGCTGACACTGGAGTAACGACACTGCTGACACTGGAGTAACGACACTGCTGACACTGGAGTAACGACACTGCTGACACTGGAGTAACGACACTGCTGAAACTGGAGTAACGACACTGCCGACACTGGAGTAACGACACTGCCGACACTGGAGTAACGACACTGCTGACATTGGAGTAACGACACTGCTGACACTGGAGTAACGACACTGCTGACTTTGGAGTAACGACACTGCTGACACTGGAGTAACGACACTGCTGACATTGGAGTAACGACACTGCTGACACTGGAGTAACGACACTGCCGACACTGGAGTAACGACACTGCTGACATTGGAGTAACGACACTGCTGACACTGGAGTAACGACACTGCTGACATTGGAGTAACGACACTGCTGACACTGGAGTAACGACACTGCTGACACTGGAGTAACGACACTGCTGACACTGGAGTAACGACACTGCTGACACTGGAGTAACGACACTGCTGACACTGGAGTAACGACACTGCCGACACTGGAGTAAAGACACTGCTGACACTGAAATAACGACACTGCTGACACTGAAGTAACGACACTGCTGACACTGAAGTAACGACACTGCTGACACTGGAGTAACGCCACTGCTGACACTGCAGCGATGACCCCCTTCATTTGACAACGAGGTAATGACCCTCTACGAACACTGTGGTAACGACGCTCTTGACTGACACTGAGACGATGACACCTTTAACATCGTCGCTGATCCAAGGACAGAGGACACCGGCCTCCGCGGGAGACGAACATATACGGACGATGCACCAAAGATTCTGGACACTGCCTCGCCTCCTCCCGGAGTCGGCTGTTTGTTTGCATACAGATAACGGGGCAGAACAGGCGGGTCGGACAGGGGCGGTGTGGTATAATGACTCCCTCTTGACCCCACTAGGGGCCACATCGCCAACCTGATAATCTCCCGGGGTAAACGGAATACTGTTTCACTTTACAAAAACACTCCCGTTCACCTGTTTGTTTGTTGCGTCCATCATTAGGAGATTTTCCAAGGAAAAAAGAGCGGTATATATATATATATATATATATATATATATATATATATATATATATATATATATATATATATATATATATATATATCCAACCCAAGAATCACTTTTATAGGATTCCTGAAACTCTGAAACAGCTTTCAACGCAGGAGCAGGGTAAGGTGGGCTCCTCTGTGGCGAGAAGGTCCGCTGAAGATCCACCATATCCGAACCAACTTCTTTGTCCACAGTGGTAACACATGTAGGTGGAGTATGTGTGTATGTAGGTACGTATATGTCATAAATAAAGGAGGAAAGAATTGTTAATTGAAGTCAAACAGGTAAATGATGTTGGTCTGTCTGTATGTATAGATAAACAGATAGATGTATTGATGAATAAGATGGATAGATAGACAGACAAAGAGGTTAATCCGACCAACGCAAAGAGGCGTAACAACGTCTTAGACAAACAGCAGAAATTTATCTCAGTTTCGTGTATTTTCATCTACCAACTCCGCCTATACCTGGACACGTGCCCTTCGCCCACACGCTCACCCGTAATGCTCTCCTTACGTTTATCTAAACGACAAATACTCTAAAACTAAAAGCTAAAACTAACGACATCAGCCAAATCAAAACGCAACACAGTTCCTGGAGTCTGTGATTCTTTTTTAAACGCTCGCTTTTAAGTGCTACTGAAGTAAGAAGATCCTATTTCTCAGTCCTGAATACTTGACATTGTCTGGATCATGTAAAAAAATGAACCAGTACGAACCAAACATGAATGACTCTATATGAACCAGTTCTACGTAAGGCCCACATCCCATTTTCTTATTCTCTCTCTTTTTTTTTAGCTGTCTCATACGAAACGAAGGCTAAAAGAAAACCACATTATCCTCACCTCCTTCCTCCCCCAGCGCCTTCCATCAGATCCATCGAACACCCTCCCCCTCTCTCCCTCCTGCCCCCACGGAGTAATGAAGATATTAAACACCCCTACCCCCTACCTCCTACCCCCCCGAAATTCGTGAAGGAGGTGGTGACGCCACGGGGGCCCACCACGGCACTCCATCACGTGGGGGAGCGGGGTGGGCAGCTTGACGGCTTTAAGAGGCGGGCCACAACCCGGGCTCCTGTCCGGCCGTGTGTGTTGAAGTTGTCCGCCGACTGACGCGGGTAAGACCGTGTTGACCCCCCTCCGCCCAGACTGCCCCTCTGCCTTGTAAAATGTGCAGAGTTACTGTGTTGGGGGTAGAAGTAACTGCTTACCGTCCTGCCTCTCGTTACCACTGTGGATGACAAACGGCGATGGCGCGGGTGTGTGGTGGCCCGGGTCAGACGACGGGGGCCGAAGATAGGGAGGGAGGGAAGGGAGGTAAATGGATAAAGAGGGGGTAGATAGGGCGAAGAAAGAGGGTGGGAGGCATGCCCAGGGCTCTGTGACGGTAGAAGGTGACAACGAAGATGGAGAGAGTCGAGGTGAAGGGGAAGCACAGAGCAATGAACACGACGGAGGTGTGGGGACGTGAGGCGGACGAGCGTCGGAGGCACAGCCGGAGCAGCGGAGGTCGCGGCCGATGGGCGATGGGAGTGGAGGTCACTGTAGACGAGGTGGCCGAAGGAAGAGTGGAGACCGGCGGTGGATCAGCGATGAATGGTGAGCATGGGGTGGGTGAATGGCCTCTGGCGGCGGCGGTGGTGGTGTGGTAAGCGATGGGGGTGGAGATAGTGAAGAGGAAGGAGGAGGAGGAACACAGAAGGGGAACACTAAACACTCACCATCACACCCTCCTCCTCCACCACCACCATCACCACCACAACCACCATCACACCACCACCACCACCACCATCACCATCACGCCACCACCACCACCACCACCACCACGCCACCACCATCGCCATCACCATAACAGAGATAGCGCCAGCGCCCCTAATCCTACGTTAGGGACCATAGCTGGTAATTCACGTCATATTCGACCCTCAAAAAAAATTTAAGCTAAAACTCACCCCCACCTCCTCCTCCTCCTCCTCCTCCCGGACAACAACAAAAAAGAGATGGCTGTATTTCGGGTTTACGACACGCAGCTGGAAATTCCTCGGCTCCGGACCGCTACGATCCGGTAGGAGAGAGAGAGCCGAGATATGTCATACTCCCTGTCGAAATTAGCAAAAGATAAAAGCCGTCAAAAAGAATGATAATAGTAATCCTCTTTCGATGTAAGAGGAGCTAAGTCTCGTTTTCTATACACGCCTCACGCACACATACATATACAATATATATATATATATATATATATATATATATATATATATATATATATATATATATATATATATATCATCCCTGGGGATAGGGGAGAAAGAATACTTCCCACGTATTCCCTGCGTGTCGTAGAAGGCGACTAAAAGGGGAGGGAGCGGGGGGCTGGAAATCCTCTCCTCTTGTTTTTTTTTTTCTTTTTTTTTTTTTCAAAAGAAGGAAAAGAGAAGGGGGCCAGGTGAGGATATTCCCTCAAAGGCCCAGTTCTCTGTTCTTAACGCTACCTCGCTAACGCGGGAAATGGCGAATAGTTTGAAAGAAAAGAAAGAAATATATATATATATATATATATATAACTGGAGGAAGTGAAGTGCTTTAGATATCTGGGAGTGGATCTGTCAGCGGATGGAACCATGGAAGCGGAAGTGGATCATAGGGTGGGGGAGGGGGCGAAAATTTTGGGAGCCTTGAAAAATGTGTGGAAGTCGAGAACATTATCTCGGAAAGCAAAAATGGGTATGTTTGAGGGAATAGTGGTTCCAACAATGCTGTATGGTTGCGAGGCGTGGGCTATGGATAGAGATGTGCGCAGGAGGATGGATGTGCTGGAAATGAGATGTTTGAGGACAATGTGTGGTGTGAGGTGGTTTGATCGAGTAAGTAACGTAAGGGTAAGAGAGATGTGTGGAAATAAAAAGAGCGTGGTTGAGAGAGCAGAAGAGGGTGTTTTGAAATGGTTTGGGCACATGGAGAGAATGAGTGAGGAGAGATTGACCAAGAGGATATATGTGTCGGAGGTGGAGGGAACGAGGAGAAGAGGGAGACCAAATTGGAGGTGGAAAGATGGAGTGAAAAAGATTTTGTGTGATCGGGGCCTGAACATGCAGGAGGGTGAAAGGAGGGCAAGAAATAGAGTGAATTGGAGTCATGTGGTATACAGGGGTTGACGTGCTGTCAGTGGATTGAAGCAAGGCATGTGAAGCGTCTGGGGTAAACCATGGAAAGCTGTGTAGGTATGTATATTTGCGTGTGTGGACGTGTGTATGTACATGTGTATGGGGGGGGGGGGCCATTTCTTTCGTCTGTTTCCTTGCGCTACCTCGCAAACGCGGGAGACAGCGACAAAGTATAAAAAAAAAAAAAAAAAAAAAAAAAAAAAATATATATATATATATATATATATATATATATATATATATATATATATATATATATATATATGTATACACAGGCCGAGAGGTGCACTCACCCTTGTGAATATATACATACATATTCGTAAAATTCATATATAGTTTTCCTTGTTTCTTCTTTTTACCTCTTAATAACTTCTCTGCATTCTAATCAAAGCTCGGTCTTGATGTGGACTTTTGTTCGTGACTGGAGCCTCTAACGTGTGTGTATATATATATATATATATATATATATATATATATATATATATATATATATATATATATATATATATATATATATATATATATATACATATATATATATATATATATATATATATATATATATATATATAATGAGATGAGATGTTTGAGGACAATATGTGGTGTGAGGTGGTTTGATCGAGTAAGTAATAATAGGGTAAGAGAGATGTGTGGTAATAAAAAGAGTGTGGTTGAGAGAGCAGAAGAGGGTGTTTTGAAGTGGTTTGGTCACATGGAGAGAATGAGTGAGGAAAGATTGACCATGAGGATATATGTGTCAGAGGTGGAGGGAACGAGAAGTGGGAGACCAAATTGGAGGTGGAAAGATGGAGTGAAAAAGATTTTGAGTGATCGGGGCCTGAACATGCAGGAGGGTGAAAGGCGTTCAAGGAATAGAGTGAATTGGAACGATTTGGTATACCGGGGTCGACTTGCTGTCAATGGATTGAACCAGGGCATGTGAAGCGTCTGGGGTAAACCATGGAAAGTTCTGTGGGGTCTGGATGTGGAAAGGGAGCTGTGGTTTCGGTGTATTATTACATGAGAGCTAGAGTCTGAGTGTGAACGAATGGGGCCTTTGTTGTCGTTTCCTAGCGCTACCTCGCACACATGAGAGGGGAGGGGGGTGTTATTCCATGTGTGGCGAGGTAGCGATGGGAATAAATAAAAGCAAACAGTATGAATTATGTACATGTGTATATATGTATATGTCTGTGTGTGTATATATATGTATACATTGAGATGTATAGGTATGTATATTTGCGTGTGTGGACGTGTATGTATATACATGTGTATGTGGGTGGGTTGGGCCATTCTTTCGTCTGTTTCATTACGCTACCTCGCTAACGCGGGAGACAGCGACAAAGCAAAATAAATAAATAGATAAATGTATATATATATATATATATATATATATATATATATATATATATATATATATATATATATATATATATATATGCAAGCGCAAAAAAGCTACATATTCAGAATCACATACATACACACACACACAGACAAGGTACATAAACACTACGCAAGTAGGTAATCACACACACACACACACACACACACACACACACACACACACACACACACACACACACACACACACATATACACTTCCTCCCGCCTCTGGGTCAATTTCTCCATCAAGGAAGCAAGTGTTTGAGAGATTTAAACTGACGTTCATTATCATCACCTAAGTCTTCACATAATCTCTCTCTCTCTCTCTCTCTCTCTCTCTCTCTCTCTCTCTCTCTCTCTCTCTCTCTCTCTCTCTCTCTCTCTCTCTCTCTCTCATCCTTCTTCCCATCCTCGAAACACGGCCACACGACCTCCCCTCCTTCAGCAAGCACGACCGTGCGACCCTTGAGCAAAGAAATGCACGACCATCCAGACACGGCGACGGCACGAGTCACGACGGTGCAAACGACGTATGGACAATGTCTCTCCTCCCCAACCTGTCTCTTTCTGTAGCTACAAGTCTGCGTGTTTCACCTCACAAAAAGAGGGGGTGGGGGGCGGCGGTGGCGGCGCGGCGATGGGCTCCTTCTCTCTCTCTCTCTCTCTCTCTCTCTCTCTCTCTCTCTCTCTCTCTCTCTCTCTCTCTCTCTCTCTCTCTCTCTCACACACAAAAAAGTGGTTTCCGCATAAAAGGTGAACATGTGTTCCCCGGAGGAGAGTGGGAGGGGGAGGGGGGCGGGGGGGGCGTGCGTATCTGTACTATGCCAGCCTGACTTTGTGGAAGAGGGGGGGATGGGGTTTAATGATGATGTATAACCATAGGAAGTTCGCCTGTGGGGGTGGCTCTGCGTGTGGGACGGGGGTTTGGGGGTGGGGGAGGAGCAGAGTGAGAGAGGGGGGGTGTGTGTTGTGTTCAGGGTCGGGGTCTGGGAGGGGAGGGGGAAGGATCATTGGGTTGGGGGCAGAGTTAGAAGGGGTGTTGTGTTCAGGGTCGGGGTCGGTGGGAGGAGGCGGGGGGATCATCATTCCAGATAACGCTGTACTGGGCTGGATTTTAAAAGCCAGCCACTCAGGGTGGCGCCATCCACACAGGCGCAGGATCCTCAAGTCGTGAGTGAGTCAGATGACGAGCATGTGTGTGTGTGTGTGTGTGTGTGTGTGTGTGTGTGTGTGTGTGTGTACACCCCTATCCTCCAGGTTACCAGTGAATCAAACGGTGAGTATCAGTCACTCACGTGTCACCAGTGATTCATCTAGTGGGTCCATCAGCCACAGGGGAACACGACGCGTCTCTTCCCCTCCATACTTTCTACCATCGCCGACCGCTCACTGCTCGCGCTAAATCACAGTGCCTTTCCCCGCCATCCCGTCCACAACGCACAACAACGCGTGACTCCTCACCATCCACCCTCCTCCACCTACAGTAACGTGTGACTCCTCACCATCTACCCTCCTCCACCTACAGCAACGCGCGACTCCTCAACATCCACCCTCCTCCACCTACAGCAACAAGTGACTCCACACCATCCACCCTCCTCCACCTACACGAACGTGTAACTCCTTACTACCTTCCACCTACCACCACCACTATGTACGACACTCAGTCCACAACACCCAATAAATCCGTAAATCAGCCTTAACATACGCCAATCCGCTTGCAATAACATCGTTCAACTCGCCAATACGCTCTATATACGCCAGTGAATGAGACACTATGCCCAAACGTGCGGCAGTAAACACAGTGCAGTGCCATTAAGCACGCTAATATGCCATCAGATTCGTTGAAATTTAATTAAACCTCCACACACTTTGACAGGGGCGACGTATTCACACTAATGCCCCCCCTGGAAACACCATTACGCCGCCATAAAACGCACAGTTTCGCCGCATGATACGCCAACGCGCCTCTAAAAAGCGACAAAGCGTCGCTAAACACGCCAGTCGGCCATCAAATACATCAATGTTTCCCTTACACATACCACAACGCCGCTGAGCATGCCGGTACACCGCTAAACGTGCCGATACACCGTTAAGTCGCCCTCACGTGCAGCAGGAGTTGGACGACGATACGACCCTTGAGACGACGTTACGACCCTTGGGAATGATGAGCTGCTCTTTGAACATACCCTTAGGAAGATCAGATCAAAAGCCAGGTCATCATATCAAGGATCGAACCCTTGTTCTCAAGGGTCGCATCATCGTTTTTAAGGGTTCGTAAAGTCGTGTTCAAAGGGGTCGTTACCGTCGTGATCAAGTGGTAACAAGAAATGAAAACTGAACTAACAGGGAACCGCAATGTTTCTGGTGTAAGTGTAATGGTTGTGTTGCATGGGTGTACTGTACAAGGGTGTAGTGGTAGCATGGATCTGTGTAATGGTGTGCCAGCAATGGTTGTGTACATGAGTGTATGGTAGTGTTGGTTCTGCACAGGCTTAGCAGTGACCGAGAAACTGTGGGAGTGTAAGTGTACTGGGTGGTGCCCACAGCGCTGTAGCAGCGGGGTGTACTGGGGTTTAAGGGCTAAGGTGTAGGAACACTGGGTATTGAGGAATATTCTGGGGAGTAGAGACAAGAGAAGCACATGCACACATTTCATCAAGTGTGTGTGTCAATGTGATCACCTAAGCAGGGGGTTCTCTGTTCTCCGCTTCACATTAGATGCACCGCCTAATGTGAGACGTCGTATACAGGTGTCGACGCAAGTAAATCAGCCTGTGTATACTTCAGAGACATGTCTGCATCGCCCAGCGTGAGGCGAAGAGCGCGAGGGAGGGGCACTTGCCTAAACTGCCTGACGAAGGAGGAGTGGTCGATCGAGTGTGGTCATTTCGGGAACTTAGCCTACATTGACGTACTGAAACCAGTGTTCGCACCTCGGCCAAAACGGGAGACGCTGTGTCATGTACCTTGCTTCAGTGTATCCACACACATACACACACACACACACACACGCGCGGGCGCGCGCGCGCACACACAAACGCCGCCAGCCTCACCCTACCCCAGGAGCGCCGGACATTCCTGGGTTGTGCGTCCCGCCTGACGCTGGATATCGTAATCCGACGGAATTTCAACGAAACGAAACTGTGATCCGGGAGGGTGTGGGATGAGGGTGGGAGGAAGGAGGAGGAGGAGGAGGGGGATGATGGGACGGTATGTGCAAGGGGAGTGTGTGTTAACTTCACCGGTCAATGGTTACTCAACTCCTCTCTCTCTCTCTCCCCCTCTCTCTCTCTCTCTCTCTCTCTCTCTCTCTCTCTCTCTCTTGTGTGTGTGTGTGTGTGTGTGTGTGTGTGTGTGTGTGTGTGTGTGTTTCTTTCCTCCCAGGGAAGAACTACCCTTCTGATTCCTTCGTTACATACGTGTATTAAGACAAAAAGGAAAATCCCACAAACATTAAACGGATGATAAACCCGACAGGAGTGGCAAAATGCCGTTGTGTAATTTGGCTCTTTGGGGCGCAAGAATATCTTCAGGGATATTACTGTCGAAACGGAAGGATTTGTGGCCTGAAAACGATGATTTTAGGACATTCGATCTTGTAATGTGCAGGGGGAGTGCGTCGTCCATCAGGCACAGGGTGCTCAGCCGACGCGTGGGGAAGCTCGGGATTCTTAGAGAGAGAGAGAGAGAGAGAGAGAGAGAGAGAGAGAGAGAGAGAGAGAGAGAGAGAGAGAGAGAGAGAGAGAGAGAGAGAGAGCATATGGGTGAGGTGGGCGAGCGATGCAATGCACAATATAAAGCTGGGAACTGAAGGTCCTTTTGATACACTTACGACACTGGTGAGTGGTGTGGGCGGAGAAAGGGGGGAGGGAGGGACTCGCATTTATTCCCCGTGTGGGGTGGAGCGAAGGGGGCAAAGGGTGGGGGAAGGGGGGGGAGAATAGTCCGAGCCCCACATGCAGGGTGGGTGAGGAGGAGAGGCGGAGGGGGTCCTCATGTGCCCCGGGGCCCACTCCAAGGGTCAGGATCAAGGGCCGCCGCCAACACCACCATACAGGAGCATCATCAAAATGCAGCCAACCTTTTGCCCTGATAAATGTGCAGCCTGGAGCCAGTGACACGCCTAGAGGGGTCTCGGGACACACACACACACACACACACACACACACACACACACACACACACACAATGACCACAAATCAGCACGGGGCCCACACGGGGTCGAACCCACATGGGTTTCGAATCCTGGGTGCGGCAATCCTCCCACGGTGTTCAGTCTTTCCCTCAGGAATGATCCACAAATGGGTACCCAGCTTAGGCTGGGGTGCACGTGTATACACACATAGGAACAAAGACATGGCACATACGTACTCGAGGGCAACACGAGTGAAACACTCCCTCCCCGTAACACACAAATGGAAATTACCAGTAGTGATCACATATAAACGAGCAAAGGTTGGCACTAGACTTACCCTGACCTTTGACCTTGACATTACACAAGGGTCAACCCCATATCCCATCAGCTTAAGGCACTGCTGGCTCGGGAGAAACTGCACCGCGAATGTAATCCTTAAGTCTTGTGACATCACGGTCGATTTTTTTTTCCCCCTTCTGTGACCTTTGAACTCCTTTGGTCCCTGGCCCTACCGACGCTTAGAAAATGTCGAAGGTGCGACGTAACCTAACCCCGGGAGGAGTGTCTGCACGTAGGGGTGAGGCAAGTGGTCATCATCCGATGCCTTTTTCCCGCAGGAAAGGACGGCGTTTCACCCCGCATATCATACATATATATCATTCTACTCCTCTCTCTCTCTCTCTCTCTCTCTCTCTCTCTCTCTCTCTCTCTCTCTCTCTCTCTCTCTCTCTCTCTCTCTCTCTCTCTCACTGGGTTCATTCCTCGTCCCTGTATCTTCCTCCCCCCCCATATCCTCGGCCGTCTCGTCTTTAACACACGAGGGTGAGGCCTGCCCCTGACCCCCCTCCGACCACCTTGTTCTGAAGGCCTATTTGTCTTGAAACAGGAGATGACCTCTTCACCACCTTGACAGGTGTAATGGCTCTGGGCTACTCTCATCCCCTCCCTCCTCCTCCACTCTCTCCCATATATCTCTCCCCCGTTATTCCTTATCCCCTTCCACCTCCCAGATCTCGTTTATCTATCCTGATAGACATCGCCCCTTTTCGGAATAGTATATACACGGGGGAGGTCGGCGGTCTCCAGGCCCATGAGTTACTGTCGTGTTCTTAAGAAGTTTCCGTTGTTAGGAAGGTGGCCCTTACTTGTTCAAGGTTTACGAAGGCAAGAGTAAGTCACTAAGTAATTCATACTGCGCATCTGATGGCTATGTGCGCCTGTTGGGAAATGACCGGTGTAGACCCCGTTGCTCACCAACGTGAGACGAAGGGTATTCGAGTACATTGTATTCGATTGGTTATTTCCTATTAGCCAGGCCCATAGCTTAGCGGTAGCATTCCCGCCTGTCACAAAGGGGTCCCGGGTTCGATCCTGGCTGTTGGAGGTTTGCATGATATATATATATATATATATATATATATATATATATATATATATATATATATATATATATATATATATATATATATATATATACATATATATATATATATATTCGTATTACACTTTATACCCACGTTAGCGAGGTAGCGTCAGGAAAAGACGAAGAAACGTCCACATTCGCTCACATTCATTCCCTATCCGTCATGTGTAATGCGCCGGAATCACAGCTCCCTATCCACAGACAGGCCATACAGACCTTCCCATGGTTTCCCTCGGCCGCTTCACATTCCCTAGATCAGTCCACTGACAGCACGTCGACCCCTGTATGCCACACTGTTCCAAACCACTTTATCCCATTTACGCTTTTCACCTAGGGATATATATATAAACGAAGCAAAAAAAGAAAAAATCTCCCTAAAACAAAACATCTTTATATCTGCATATTTTCTCGCTCACCCTATCTTGTTAACTCATCTCTCTCTCTCTCTCTCTCTCTCTCTCTCTCTCTCTCTCTCTCTCTCTCTCTCTCTCTCTCTCTCTCTCTCTCTCTCTCTCTCTCTCTCTCTCTCTCTCTCTCTCTCTCTCTCTCTCTCGACAAACCACGTCGTAAGCACTCATGCGTAGGTAGGTATGCACGGGCGTCGTGAGTTCGCCCTCCTCACACGGCGTTACGGACGAACCTTTCTGCGTACGTGCAGGGTGTCTTAGTCATTGCGTTCAAGGCGTAAAGCATCGCATTCAAGGTGTCACGTCACCCTGCTCCTGAGGGTGGTCATCATGCTCAGGGCGTCGGGTCGTCGTGCTAAAGGGCGTGTCAGGTCATCGTGCTCCTCTAAGGTTTTGAGTCATTGAGATGACAAGTGGTAGGCGTCACCACACGACTGAGGTTATAGTGTGAACTGTCCTTGAGAAGAATGAAATATATACTAACTTGTAGCACTTTAGCTAGCGTCTCCTGCTTCACTCTAGCACTTCCTGCTCCACTCTAGCACTTCCTGTTCCACTCTAGCCCTTCCTGCTCCACTCTAGCACTTTCTGCTTCACTCTAGCACTTCTTGTTCCACTCTAGCGCTTATTGCTTCACTCTAGCACTTTCTGCTTCACTCTATCACTTACCGCTCCACTCTAGCCCTTCCACTCCAGCACTTCCTGCTTCACTCTAGCACTTCCTGTTCCACTCTAGCGCTTATTGATCCACTCTAGCACTTCCTGCTTAACACTCGCACTTCCTGCTTCACTCTCGCACTTCCTGCTTCACTCCAGCACTTCCTGCTTCACTCTAGCACTTCCTGCTCCACCCCAGCACTTTCAGCTCGGTTTCACTACGTAATGACGACACATTCCTCGGAGGCTTCCAGGTATATTGCAGTTGAAAAGATATTACTATTACAGACGCCTGGAATATTAAAGGTAATTCCTGTCTTTTAAATCAGTGGAATGGCCACCAACTGACGGGCAAGATAAAGAAAAAAAGATAAAAGGAAGAAAAAGAGTCACATCAGAATAACAAAGAAAATAAGACATCTATCACCTCATTCAATTCGATAGATGTATCTACTAAGTTACTTTCTTTTTTTTTTGGTTAACGAGAGGTAATAGTGCGGTGACTTTTCCGATATTCTGCAGGTGGCTGGCTGGTGTGCGTCAGTTTTAAGAATCTTGAAATCTTTATTCGTCTAAATATTTGTACACAGAGCATCTCAAGTGATAGCCTGGGTGAAGGGTAGGTGGCGGGTGGGGCACGAGTGGTGTGTGTGTGTGTGTGTGTGTGTGTGTGTGTGTGTGTGTGTGTGTGTGTGTGTATGTGTACGTGTGTGTCTATGCCTGAGAACGGGTGAGGAGGAGAACCCACACTCTCTTACCTGAGCCTGGTGCTTGCTACACACCCTGGGTCGGAGGTGTATCCTGTGAGTTACCCCCCCTCCTGAAGATACCTCCTTCCAGAGGTACACCCCCTTCGAGGGACCTCCTCCCCCGCCAGTCTCAAAGGTGACCCATGCCGGAGACTCCCTCATGCAAGGATACCCCGCTCTCACACGAACCCTATGCAAAAGGTAGACCCATCCAGAGGTACCCCCCTCATCAAAGACTTCCCCTTACTCAAATATACCTTCTACCAGAGGTACCATCCCTAAGAAGAACCACCTAGAGATACTCCCTTCCCAGAGGCACCACTAGCCAGAGATACCTCCTCCCAGAAATTACCCCCTACCCACAAGTACCGGGCACCATAGGCCGCACACAGACGGAGCAGCCGGTCCCTCTCTCGCACCGTCGTAATAAATCACCCAAATGAGCCCCTTTTCTAAGCCCCTGGTATAAATCAGCGGCGGCCGTCGCCCCTACTTTGTAGGTCACGACATCCCCACCAATGGCACAAGGCCCCTGCGCCTGCCGCCCATTCTGGCCGCCCAGCTGGGCGGCATCACCACCAAGCGACACACAAGGGGCAGGCTGCTGGGTGGCATCTCCAACGGCGACTTACGGGAGCTGATGTCACCCCTGGGGTGCTGTGTCCCCACACAAAGCCCCTGACGGCTGCTGACCCTCGGGTAAAAACTGTCGGGAATCTATGTGTGCCGCAGGAGAGCCATGAAGGATGGACACCACTCCCATGTCGACGTATTGTATACCCACCCACAGCACAGACTCATACTCGCCTCCATCTACCCTTACGCGTGTACCCCGTCACCCATGCCGTCACTGAAACGCTCTGTCCGTTGTGTATCTAGGACGATTTAAGTCGTTCAGAACTAAGAGATTTAAACTACGGTGGATTTATAAGGGAGGGAATCAGCCAAGCTACGAAATGCTGATGCCTGTAACCCAGCCAGGGGAGGAGGAGAGGTGGCGAACCTGTCGAACTCGGGGAAGGTTCAACTGAGATCTTTCACTCCGTCGGCGTGGCTTCTGTATTCGAAAATCTGACGACGGGATGGTTTACTTGCAAGGCAAACCAAGACTTTCTCTTCAGTGGCTCTTTGATCGGTAAAGTCTTCAAGACGGCAAACAAGGCTCCCGAGCAACAGTCTTACAACAGTCTTACTGATCGAGAAATACAGTAGGACTGGGAAAACTACACGTCGCTTCTGTATTCTTTTTCTTAAATAGAATTTCTAAATCGGCTTCGAATGACGCCTCATACAATACCCTCGTGGAGTGGGTTTAGTTTTATGAGGTCTATTGTCTAGATATATATAAATAGACAAAGTGTATTTCAGTGATAGTGGGTAGGATGACTTGACGAAAGTGATTTAGCAAGAGAGAAGCGTGAGGCAAAAGTATTGTCAACAACCGTAACATATAAGACTAAACATTCCCGAGAAATCACCGCAAGATAGCAATCCTCAACCTCACCATGGGAATCCCACCCTTACGGCAACATACTAGACTTCTGGGCTAAACAGGGCCATATGCAGTGTTCATGCTTGCCTGTTGTCTGGAGTGTAAATCATTATTCTTAACCTCCTGATCAAGATGGTACTACCCTAAAGCACGAAGGTACGACCCTTGGGTATGATTACCTGACCTTTCGCCTGACCTTTAAGAGCCGGGTCAAAGGTCAGACCATCATTAAAAAAAAAGGGAATGAACCGTCGTGTTTATAAACGAAGGTCATACCCCAGCGTTCAAAAGGCCTTACCTTACCTCTGTCTGTGAACTTAAGGCCTAGTCAAAACACTGTCGAGGAAGTCTATACAACTCGTCCGTCAACCTGTTGTGCCTTACAGTAAGTACGTGAACCAAACATTAGCTAGACACTCACCCTTACTGACCTCTATGACACGATTGTTCTGTGTATACTGAGACGTGAATTACCTCACAATCAGTCACCTTACGGTGGTATGGTTGCCTTACGCTACGGTGTAGCAAACGAAACACATCAAACTGGCGTTTGTTTCATCAAAAGGAAGAAGAAAATATATATATATACACGAACATTAAGAGGCCACCCAGAACGTAACAACACACCTTCAAGTAACGTAAAATGTTGTAGATGATGAAATACGTCGTGTCGCAACCCCGGCGCGATTTCCATCCCCCCGCGGGGCCTTGGCCACTCGCGTCACGTGTATTAAGCTGCCCATAAAAGCCATTCTCCTTCATGAAAATGTGATTTACAACGTCCTTGGAAAGCTATTCGGTAAATTCTAGGATGAAAGAAAGAGAGAGTAAAAGTATTTCTTTTCTTTTCGGCTGAAGGGGGTTCTCCTCGGGAAGTTTACAGGAGTATGTGTGGGAGTTAGTGCTAGTCTAGTTATACACAGTCACAGCTGATGGGTTAGGGCAGGGGTTGATAGTCATGTCTGCTAGTTAGGCTACGTCGGGAAGGATAGGTTAGGCTTCACCAAGTGGTCTGACTCGGTTAATAGCTTGTTAGGGAGGATGGTTGTTACAGGAGATTAGAATCTGAGCTTCGTTGTATCAGTGACGTGTCTGGTCCCACTCGGGCACCTTTCACTGTGGACAGTCTGCGAACAACATGAGACAAATGACAGACGCCCCTGTGAACCTAACCCATCCCTAGCATTAACCCAACCCTAACCTAACCTAACCCACCCCTAGCATTAACCCAACCCTAACCTAACCCAACCCTAACCTAACCTAACCTAACCTAACCCTAACCTAACCCAACCCTAACCTAACCTAACCTAACCCAACCCTAGCATTAACCCAACCTAACCCACCCCTAGCATGAACCCAACCCTAACCTAACCTCGGCGTGACTTCCACCAATTAAGAACCACGCCCTAGCACATCACGTAGACTATGGTTAATGTAAGTCTCAGGATTAACAAGGTGAGCCAAGTGCATCCCTACAGGTATGAATGAAAAAAAAGGAAAATTGTGTTCGGAGCAAAGTCTTTTAAACCTCTCCCCACCAAAAAGGGAAGAGACGAGGCATTTCGCCCGGGACATTGGCATGGACATAAAAGTCTGGCATTGGAGATTAAAATTCAAATGACATCATCCCTATCCTCAAGGGGTTTTAAGTCTAGAAATTCTATAATGGGATAACCCTCAAAAGAAAATACGAGCGTATGTATGAATGAAAGGTATTTGTGGTGGCCGTGTTACTCACGACCTCATCCGCCGTGCCCACGCGATGAGTAATCGCACTCACGAGGCGAGAGATCAATGGCACTTCAGAGGATAGACTCACCGCACTCGGCAACACCAGGGTTCTGCTCACGCAGTACAATTGTACTGTGAGGACGAACCCACAGCGCCCGAGTGATGAAGTCATCGTCCCTACGGAGAAGGAAGAGGCAGGGAGGGAGGGAGGGTTAAATCACTGCTCTCAAAGGATCTAATTCATCACACTCACGTAATCAAGTCGTCCAATTAGACAACTAACGACCACAAGAATATGAATAGGAAAAAAAAAAGAAAACGAAAAACGTGTAATTTACCAGATTAAATTACACAACACCTGTAGCATGATGCAGGCAACTGCACGGTTCTTGCACCGGAGGGAAGGGAGGAGGAGGAGGAGGAGGAGGAGGAGGAGGGGGAGGGGAAAACTGAACATTTCAATACATATGTAGGTTTTTCTTGCCACGTGCGGCAGTGATAGAAGGCTGAGTGAGGGGATCATTCGCGTGCACACGTCTCCAGGACGGAAGACTGACTCTCTCTCTCTCTCTCTCTCTCTCTCTCTCTCTCTCTCTCTCTCTCTCTCTCTCTCTCTCTCTCTCTCTCTCTCTCTCACACACACACACACACACACACACACGCACACAAGCTTTGCTTCAGTGCATCCCACAGCTACACCCTGGACAACATCACTAGATTTCACCGCTGCCACGCATCTTGATTGTCAGTGACCATGAATACGTTAATATACACTAACTAATCAGTTTGCTTTACTCGAAACAAAAAAAAGGAAAATGGGAGGTACGTACAGAACCTACACGAAGCGCCCGGAGGAACACCACTGATCGTCTGGGAAAAGATCGGTGGCGTTGTGGCTTTGAGGAACTTCGAAATCGTCATGAGTATCCCGGGAACCATGGTTCGATGGTCCCATATGCAAGTAAATAGGAAGACTATTCTATTTCTTTCCTTACATTATACTATCTAGTTTGACGGAATAACTGGATATCATTTATTTCTGTAAATTGGATTTTTAGCGACGTGCAGTGCCCATACAAGCTTCGCAGGAAGGGGTGGGTTTGCTGGGGAGGGGTGAGGAGAAGGCTATGCGTGGACACGTACGCTGGGGAGAGACTACGCGAGGGCACTCAAGCTGGTGATGCTACGCGTGGACGGTTGTGTGGGGTGCAGGCCCTGAGGAGAGAGAGAGAGAGAGAGAGAGAGAGAGAGAGAGAGAGAGAGAGAGAGAGAGAGAGAGAGAGAGACAACCTGGACGCGGGGCCTCCACCTCCATACTGCACCCCGAGACGACATCAGTAAATTAGGCCTCTAAGACCAAGCCCTCAATAGTCGTCTCCAGTTCCTTCTTTGACACGGAGCTCCTCCTTACCCCCTGACGGCAGTACCTACCCCAAGGGCGGTCATGTACCCCCATCACCGTACCCCTCACTGTACCTCCTACGGGTCAGATGTTTCCCTTCACTCCCACAGGACGTCGGCAACTCGGTCGCGTGTGATCCTGAGTCCCACGACACCACCAAGTACCTTCAGCGACCAGAGCTGCGCCGCCAGACGGATGCTGAGGAGACGCGAGCCACACAGGATCTGTGGGTTACGTGGCGAGGATATGGCTTGGTGATGCTGGTGTGCCATGGCGGCACGGCTTCCTGTCCAGGTCCGAGACGGGTTCTATTTCTGTCTATCTCATTTTTTGACATTATTAGACATCCTGTGTCGGGGAGACGCGATAACTGCTATCATCTCCAGACCCCTTGAGCAGGATTGCGACTGCCCTCGAAGCACAACGGTGAGACCCTTGAGTAGGACGGTATGACTCTTGAGCACGACGGCGTGACCCTAGGGCACAACGGCGTGACCCTTGAGCACGACGGCGTGACCCTTGAGCACGACGGTGTGACGCTTGAGCACGACGGCGTGACCTTGGAAGGAGCTCCGTCCACCAGACGCAATCTAGCCTACATCATACTGTACTTTCCTGCAGTTGACAGGTACAGGGACCAGACTGCACGTTATGTGTATTCAGTCTTGTCCCGCACGTCGACGTGACAGTGTTGCTATCACAGGCTAACTCGAACCCTGCGTTCAGACAGAGTACTATGACAACACTAACACAGACCAGTTACAGAGCATCACCTGTGAAGACACTTCCACGATCTATGGTCACCTTAGCCGCTTTACAATGAAGCTACACCGTATCTATCCATAACAACTCAGAGTGAACTCCTGTAATATGCCTTTGGCTTGGCCACTGTACCAGCATTGCTATAATATGCGATATCACAACAGTTATATAAATCATAGTAGCCCGTGTGATCACAGAAATAACCCCTGTAATCTCGCGATATCAGGATCCCGAACACGTCACTGCATTCAGCGCCACGTCACAGCGTTCCACGGCCACCCCACTGCATCTCCAGCCACGACAGTTACGTCACGGCACTCACAGCCACTCACTGCATCTACAACCACCACACTCTGCATTCGTGGCCACGTCACTGCATCGACAGCCACCCCCAAGCTAGAGCCACAGCCACGTCACCACATTGGCAGCCACGTCACAACATCTCCAGCCGCGTCACTCCCTTCACAGTCATGTTATCTGTCATCATCACCAGAGCTAAAGTCTCTCTGTTTACCTAAGGTAGATAACACAATCACTGCTTTTTATCTCCGTGATGACCGTGGGTCCAGGGCCAGCAGACACTAGGGGGAAAAAAATAGACAGCTGTCGAGGACGAGGACCAGCGGTTCTGCTGCAGCTGCCGCTGTTGTAGGCTACGTCACCGGTGGTGCGACACCTACATAAGCTGCAGCTGTAGTACTGCTAAAGCTAACATGACCAATACTATCAACACCACTCCAACTGCTGCTGCTTCTGCTGCTACTATTACTACTACTACTACTTCAACTACTGCTACTTACCACTTACTACTACTACTACTACTACTACTACTAACTACTACTACTACTTGCTGTTGTTATTACTACTACTGCTACTACTACTTCTTCCTGATACTATTACTATTACTACTACTGTTACTACTGCTACTGTTACTACTACTACTACTACTACTACTACTACTACTACTTATAATAACAATAATAATTCTCTGATAAGCTATAGGAAGCTACCGCACAGAATACAGCTACTAATGTATGCAGCTAAACGCTCACAACATCAGTTATCGATCCTTGCAATCCTAATCAAAACGAATCATGAAAGTTAAAAGATAGTGTCTTTGACTTATCTTAAGTCTTACGAATAAATAAATGAATATATATATATATATATATATATATATATATATATATATATATATATATATATATATATATATATATATATATATATATATATATATATATATATGAGTACCGTACAAGGTCATTCTCTTTACCTGAGCAAGAGCCGGCTGCACCTGTGCACTCTCCACTACCTGTGAAAAAAGAGAGACAAAAATAAATTATGATATAGTACAGTGCCCCCTACCAGGAGGCTAGCACGATCACACACCCACATGTACAGACGCCCCTTGCCTCCCTACTGAACCCACTTCAGGACACTCTACACAGGAAATCTAAACCGCCTTTTCCCTTTCCGTCCAGTCGAGCAAGCTTACCTTACCCTACCTCGAAGTAGGAGGTGAAAAATGGCATGAATTTAGTGAAATACACACCGTAGGGCGGTCATGGGTGATACAACTGATGTATTCTGGGCAACTGCTTATTGGCTGACGGGGGGATATGGTGATGGTATGTTTGATCACGACCCTAGAGAGGAGTGTTCAGGTGTCGCACCCCGGCGTGGGAGGTCCATCTGATGCCGACACATATGCCTCCCTCCCACAGCTGCGTCCCTCCCACAGCTGCGTCCCCACCCACACACAAACGCACACACTCACCACCGCGTCATCACACGTGCTTCGCTGCACGGTGTCACGTCTCCATTTCACTGCACCCGCCTCACGACAACCCCATCTTACTACACCTGCCTCACGACACCCATCTCGCTACTCCTGCTTCACCGCCTCTGCTTCTCCAAACTACTCAAGTTTCTGTATAGTCATTCGTCACAAAACTCCCCTCCTCGCAGCACAGTCAGCATACCTGTGCGCGCGCACACACACACACACACACACACACACACACACACAGAATACATACATAAAGTGAAGACGGTATATGACAGTAAAGAGAATATACAAGAGATTGGGGGCCCCACGAGTGTAAAACCCCCTTCCCTGAACAGTGAAAATAGGTGATCAGAAATAGGTAATTACGAACAACGAGAACCAACCGAGAATTGACTAAAGAGAAAGACAAGTGGCAAACTAAAAAAAAAGACTGAGAGCTACAAACTGAAAGATGAGGAGACACTGAGGGACACAGACGTATGGCAGGACACAGACACAGTCAAAGGATACTGAAGCGGGGCAGGATAGGGGAGCTGTGACAAGAAACAGACAAGTAGACAGACCAACAAAGGGAGAGGAAGGGAACCGCTCATACAGACAGACCCAGGAAGACGAGCAAGGTACGCGGACAGACATACACAAGACTGACAGACAGCCACATATATGGAGAAAGAAATGCCAACAGACACAGGAAGGAGTTGGACGGAGACAGAGAAAGAGACAGACACACAGAAAGAGATTGGATACATGTATGTAATATATATATATATATATATATATATATATATATATATATATATATATATATATATATATATATATATATATATATATATATATCTGTGTGTGTGTGTGTGTGTGTGTGTGTGTGTATGTGTGTGTGTGTGTGTGTGTGTGTGTGTGTGTGTGTATGTGTGTGTGTGCATACAGAGAGCTATGCCAACAGACAGAAGCAGGAACGGAGCTGAGAGTTTGGGAGAGAGAGAGAGAGAGAGAGAGAGAGAGAGAGAGAGAGAGAGAGAGAGAGAGAGAGAGAGAGAGAGAGAGAGAGAGAGAGAGAGAGAGAGAGAGAGAGGAAGCCAGACAGGTGCTGCTGCTGCCGCCGGCGTGAGGAACAGCCAGACACAGGTGAGCCATCCCCCTCCCACCTCACCCACTAGGTCACCCGCAGTTATATTTATAATAATAAGCGAGACACTTCACTTGTTTCTCTGAGGGAGCCAGGTGTGTGTGTGTGTGTATGTGTGTGTGTGTGTGTGAGTGTGTGTGTGTGTGTGTATGTGTGTGTGTGTGTGTGTGTGTGTGTGTGTGTGTGTGTGGGTCACACATCTACCCTACTAGTCCCTGCTGACGTAACACCAGGACCACCACAGCTACCCTCCATGTAGCGTTGGCGAGCGCTGGTCCAGCCAGACACGTGTTTCACCCCACCAGATGCACGGACACACCTGTTGTCTCCTGGCCCCCGACTACCACCACCACAGCCACAACCCAAACCTCAAAACATCTGTGGAACAGAAGCGCATCCACACAACACAACGACCGTACACCTGCCACATCATGCCACAACCATACACCTACCACAGCGCCACAATACCAACGTCACCACATCACACCACATCAGTCACGCAACATCTCCATCCACAGAAGGACTCATACTCTCCAGCAGTACATCGAGATGATTCAACTTCATCTCTTGACAAGAGGGTGAAAGTCATGCATGGAACAGAGCGAACTAGAACGAAATGGTATACCCGGGGTCGACGTGCTGTCCATGGACTGAACCGGGGCATGTGAAACGTCCGGGGGCCTGGATGTGGATAGGGAGCTGTGGTTTCGGCGCATATGCATGACAGCAAAAGACTGCTGTCGCCACCAGTAGTTGGTCAGTCGTCACCACACCACCACCACCACCACCACCACGACACCCTGCCACCCACCACACAGTCATCACGTCGGAGCGCGCCTCACACGCTCGACCAGGCCTGCCTCACACCAGCAGGATCAGCAACGGCAACATCTATACCAGGCAAGTGCCTCAAGGTCTTGACCTGAGACCCTCCCCGGCAATGTGAGATCATCCAGGTACTCCTCTCACATCATCCTCCCCTTCCATCATCCCACCTCCCATCATCCCACCTTCCATCATCCCCACTGCCCTCCCATAATCCTCTATCAATCATCCTCCCCTCCCATCATCCCCCTCCCATCCCATACTACTTCACCTGGACGCGTTCCTAAAAAAAGAAAGAAAGAACTGAAGAATTTCATCCATAAAATGGAAATTCGACATTTCTCGCTTATCCGTTACGTGGATTTTGAAGGAAGTGCCTGCGGTGGGATGTCGGGAAATGGAGAGAGAGAGAGAGAGAGAGAGAGAGAGAGAGAGAGAGAGAGAGAGAGAGAGAGAGAGAGAGAGAGAGAGAGAGAGAATATTCTGCTAGTCTGTTCTCGAAACAATTAGTTAAACAAAATCTCTCTCTCTCTCTCTCTCTCTCTCTCTCTCTCTCTCTCTCTCTCTCTCTCTCTCTCTCTCTCTCTCTCTCTCTCCATCTATCTATCTATCTATCTCTCTTACTGCACCAGGCTGTCATGTCCAGACGGGCGTTACGTACAGCTGGGAATTATCTGGCTTCATTACCTTCACTTCCCGTGTGTGTGTGTGTGTGTGTGTGTGTGTGTGTGGTGTGTGGGTGGGTGGGTGGGTGAAGCCACCTGTTTGTATGCTCCCCTCTTCATGCTGACAAAGTCCCTAGAAGTAACTATGGAGATAGCACGCGCGTGCAGCTGAAGACAGCACTCAAGGTACTCAGTCAGGCACACGCGTGCGGGATAGGAGGGAGGGATAGGGTAAAGAAGAGAGAGAGAGAGAGAGAGTGGGGGAGGGGTTGGATAAGCAACGCTGCCACGAGAAACACTTCACCAAGTCGACCATTTCAAGGTCACTGGGTTTGAGGGGTAGGGGAAGGGGGTGACATTGGATTGCTTGTCGATAAACATATAGATACTAACCCGTTTAATACCAGTTAATGGTGGAGGGACGATGATTAAAATGCAGTATTAAGAATCCGTAGGGAAAATCGTGGTCTAATGACAAGGGGGTCGTCTGCTGCTTGTATCCTTTGCTGTATTAATAGGACGAGAGAGCCAGGGGGTCGTCTGCTGTACTGCTGTTAACTGGTAAGTCCATCCAGCTGAGGGAGGTCTTCTCCACGTACTGCTGTTAACGGTAGGAAGACCCAGCCAGCGGCGAGGTCGTCTGCTGCGCCGCTCTTAACGACAGGACGAGTTGGGCAGAGACGACCAGGGAGAGCCAGGCAGGAACACGACCTCCCAAAAGTCGTCTGTTACCGACCGCACGAGGCCGTGCCGTGAGCGGCGGAGGGGAGGCGGAGGTGGGGGGTCGGCCACAGTCACGCCTGCCGTGTCTGGCACACCTGGTGACGGCGCGATGAGTCACCTGGCGCGTCCAGCGGAGGCACCTGCACACACCTGCTCCTGAGGCGGCAAGGACGGCCAAGCGGACACCTGTTGGTGAGTCGGCGACTGGAACACACCGAAACAGGAATTTATTTTCTCGTCAACGTCTTCATTCTTATCATAAACTTTCGTTAACCTCAAGATGAAAAAAAATATAATAAACCAAGACGTCTGAGGTCAACCTCGTCATTTATCAGTTATCAATAAATCCATTTACGTACATTCGCCAAGACATTCAGGATGAAATGAAGATTAAGTATCTTTTAATATGGAATATGCAAAGAATATTTCCACTGAGCAACAGACAGAAGTATCCCTGAGGGGGACATCTCTTCGGGGAGTTTCAAGTGTACGAATTATTCTTCGACTGCTCCTGAAACCCTTCGTCCACCTCCTGACCACCTCCTATCACGGTGGGAGCGTAAGGCCACTGACCGAGTGCTGGTCGGACGCCAGGCAGACCAGGAGGATGCGCCACAGTACTGAGATGTGATGCTCAAGGATGACCTCAGCTTTGGTGAGCGTCGCGCAAATACATCGAACGATCATTGAAGGCGGTGATAGGCCGGGTACTGAGATCTCTCAGAACGAGTGGTGTGAAAGCCATAACGTCACTTTCCGTGTGATTCATCCATCTTGGACTGGAGCGGTGTTGTGTGTGCTATCCTCATCGTGGGGCATCGCATGGCCGGAGGAACTGCTGAGTCGGTAACTGTCCGCAGACTTTTTTTTTCTCCTTTTTCGTCTTTACTCGACAAAATTTCTGGCAAGCTGGATGAGCGAAAAGTTCTGAGACGGTACCTATCAGGACGTACACGAGAATGACATGAAATACACGTGTAAGACATTGAATTGGTACGACGTGGTATACGGGGAGCGACGTGCTGTCAGTCGGGCTGAACCAAGGCATATGAAGTGGTCAGAGGGAAACCGGTGAAGAGTTTCCCCAGTCCTTGACCTGCAACCGGAGATAATACCTCGCCGGGATGACAAGCTCAGTGAAATATGCATAGTAAAACCACAGAAGATTAAAAATTCTGTTGGAAACATTCGGTGAAACAGCTTAAATGTCAGGGAACCCGCGTCCGTTCAACCGACTGTTGACAGAGGCCGAGGGAAGACCCGCCCTCCGTATTTTGATCAGAGAGGAACTAGACGGCTTCCTGCTGAGCGTATATATGACTAGCCAAGTCGTGCGACGTACCACAGACGGACAGCTGCGACAACAAACAGTATGGCACACTTACTTCTCTCTCACTAAGCATACGAACATAAGGTGTGTGGCTACGCATTTGTAAGTACCTATTTGTGATTACCAAATCATGCTCTATCACATGACTCTTTTCAGTTCCTTCATGCCGTCCACTCATTCACTATCTCATGACTAAGGTTATTCCATTCATCTCTCTCTCTCTCTCTCTCTCTCTCTCTCTCTCTCTCTCTCTCTCTCTCTCTCTCTCTCTCTCTCTCTCTCTCATCTTAGGTTCTCGTATACATGTACTCTGTTCCACGGGAGCTGAGATATACAGACTGATGGAGGGACTGAGAGAGAGAGAGAGAGAGAGAGAGAGAGAGAGAGAGAGAGAGAGAGAGAGAGAGAGAGAGAGAGAGAGAGAGAGAGAGAGAGAGAGAGAGAGAGAGAGAGAGAGAGAGCCGAAACCATCGGCACACGAGGACAAGTGCAGGCTACCGTCATCCGCGCGCGTTCCGCTGGTGTTGCAACATCCAACATCTACATTCACATGACAGACAGACAGACGGACATGCTGACAGACAGATCAGACAGGAACAGGAAAAGAAGTTCACAAGGGAGAAAGCCACAAGCCGGCAAACAAACAGACAGAAAGACACATAAGAGGGTGAAACGAAGCCAGGGAAGCAAAGACAGACTGACACACCCACAGACGGGACACACAGACACATATCTCGGAGGCCAACGCCACGCAGACACACGGCAGCATTAGACAGACAGAGACCTAAAGCAACACGGTGCTTCAGGGAGTAGCAAACATGCATCAACACAGCCAAACGATCGTACACCCCTACACAACCAGACAACACACACACACAGTCACTCACTCTGATTATACAGCCACAATATCACGCAGACACACATACAACCACACAATGTGCCGCACACGCGCACATACACCCACAAAGTCAGGTAAAGTCAGTAGGCAAGGAGTCAGAGGACACTGGGGGGAGAGGCGAGCTCCTTAGGGCCAGAGGGACCAAACATGCAGACGTGGGCAGACACCGTGTGAGACAGGCAGCCAGACAGCTTGGTGTTACCATCCCGGGACCAGAGATAACCAATCTGATAACCTTATCAAAACTTCCCTCAGGGTTGGAATTTTTCTCGCGTTTCAAGTGGCCCCAAGTGTCTTTGTAACCTCGGCCCACCAGCCCCGGACCAGCCGCATGCACTCTGCCGTAGCCTCCTCCTCCTCCTCCTCCTCATCCTCTTGCTCCACCCACTCATCCTTCTGGGGCGCCGCTCTGGTCATTCTAGATACGCTGAGGGAGATCCTATACAACGGCTCTATGCACATGGCGGGGTGTTCCCGTTGATGGCAGGCCGGGCGAGCGAGCATCAGCAGACAGGTGGAAGATAAGCCGACAAAAGCAGGTATAACGCTGGCCGACGTTGGCTTTGACCAGGTCGGATGTTGTAGGCAGGGAGGTGTTGAGGGGGAGGGGGATCAGTCTGCCCCAGAGTGTCTAAGGGTAAGGGAGACTCAGTGACTGATTGACGTTTCGCTACAAGAGCGACGAGGTTGAGTGTGGACGGACTCCTGCCCATCCCGTGGGCGGCCCCGCGAGAGAGAGACACATACGGAGGATAGGCCACCAAGACGTCCCGAGCGCTGGTTACTGGGCCTCAGATGATTGAGTCATATCACAAGTTATGACGGGCACTCAAGGTGGCGCCTAGGATAAGTCCTGGCCTTAAAGACTCTTTACCAAAGCCTTGTAGGTTGTCTTCCCATTCATCCGCCCTTGCTTTCTGCCTTACCTAACGTTATCTCTTATCGTGCCGTCTTCACTTTTACTTCCTCCTGCACAATCACCAACACCAACACCAGCCACACCAACACCAGCCACCAACACCACCATGGCCGCCGCCGCCGCCGCCGCCGCCATCACCACCTCCTCCTCCTCCTCCTCCTCCTCCTGCCCTGCGGTCATTACGTGCGAGTGCTTGATGCTATTTACGTAAGGCTTTACGTAAGCGCTTTTACGTAACTGTTAATACAGTCATGTTGACTGTATGCCATTATTGTCCCAAGGTCGGAAGGCAAGCAGTTATGACCGACTCTCTGTAAGGCAGATGAACCCTTTTAGTGCGAAGACCTCGTCTGTCTTCTCTTTTTCTCTTTTTCTTAATCTTTTTCCCTCGGGTTACGATGAGTTAACCCCATGAGTACCCGACGGCTACCACCCCCTTGACTCAAGATGGATCGGCCACCGAATCGCAAGGCCTCACTTGGCACAAGATGATCTGCCTCCCATCATTACGATCATTTCATTCGTCACGTACGACGGCTTAACGCCCTGCGTACGATAACACCGAATTCTTCGGTACGATAACCCAGGCCACCTTGGGTACGGCAACTGAACCGCAACGATTCTGGCGACTTGGCGTCGTAAGCGCGATGACCCAACTACCAGAAGTACGATAATTGACGCCGTCGGCGTCCGATGACACCCCGTGGAATACGATGATGACGACCCCCTCCTCCTCTACCCAAGCCCAACCAACACTAGTATGAACGATAACTGATGACGTCAAAATTTTGATGACGAAGGCCCTCCCCCACCAAGCAACCAACCCTCTCTCTCTCTCTCTCTCTCTCTCTCTCTCTCTCTCTCTCTCTCTCTCTCTCTCTCTCTCTCTCTAGGCACAACGACCCAGCAAGCCACCCCCACCCCCCTCAACCCCCGATCCCCCAACTCCAATCGACCCTATTGGCAAAATGAGCGTCACATGTAAACATGGGGTAGAACATGTGGCGTAGCTCCTGACCACAGTCAATGGGCACTACTACCAAACCCCCTCTCCCCCCTGCCTCTTTTCTCGTTGTTGTTGTTGTTTTTGTTGTTGTTTGTGTCTGGCGTCTCCTCCAGCATACGACGTCGCTCCCGAAGCCCCTTGTATGGACGTTACGGTCCCCACGCTGCCTTACAGGAACACAGGTCGTGTTAAAAAAGGTGATTGGAAGAGCTCCGCTCACCATGTTAAGTATCGTGCCGCTCGAGTGCAGTTCTGTGAGCCTTGAGCACACGGAGATACGGAAGCGTGTTTTACGACCAGGTCAAAGGCCAGATCATCACATCTAAGGGTCGCATATCGCCTCGCGCTCAAGGTTTATATTCCTTGGTGCTCAAGGCTCCCAACCGCAGCGCTCAAAGGCGTGAACAGTCGTGTTCAAGGACTGTAAGGCGTGTTCAAGGCTCATACAGTCGTGTTAAAGGCCCGTGCAGTCATGTACAAGGCCCGTACAGTCGTGTTCAAGGCCCATACAATCGCGTTCAAGGGCCGCATAGTCGTGCTCAATCCCCGTATAGTCGTGTTCAAGGCCCATATAGTCGTGTTCAAGGCCCGTACAGCCGTGCACAAGGCCCGCGCAGTCGTGTTCAAGGCCCATACAGTCGTGTTCAAGGTTCATACTCTTTGTGATCAAGGTTCCGTCGGGTTTGTCTTGCCAACTTGTTCACAATGTCGACGAGTCTGTCTATCTCTCCGTCTGCAACTTTTGTCCGCCGATTGCCGTGTGTGTGTGTGTGTGTGTGTGTGTGTGTGTGTGTGTGTGTGTGTGTGTGTGTGTGTGTGCATGTGTGTGTGTGTGCGTGTGTGTGTCCACGATATCTTGGTGCACTGGGGGGAGGGGAGGGGTCCCGTTTGGCTTGAGGGACTGTTCGACTATCTTGGTGTCCGTGGCCCTCCTCTCCGGCAGGAGGAGGAGGAGGAGGAACAGCAGCAGCTGGTGACGTCCCGCGCCCCTATCAGTTTACTCCCTCGACTAAACACATTTAAATCAAGAGTTTCCTCGTCCGTGTCTGCCGTGAGGGGGGAGTGGGGACATCCTAGGTAACAGCTACACGACGACGCTGTTCCGCGATTCATCAGTCTTTCCTTCAATTCCCACCACAAGCCCTGGCAGCAGCAGCAGCAACTCCTCCTGCCTCCTCCTTCTCCTCCTCCTCCTCCTCCTCCTCCTCCTCCTCCTCCTCCTCGTGGACTCAGCCGCCTAGAGCGAAAACGTCTGAAAGCATCTTGTTTTCGACGTCCCGTCGCTGACGTACACTGCCCCATAGCGTACCCTCCTGGTAACATACCTCACAGACGCACCTCTCGCTGCCCCTGCTGCTGCTGCTGCTGCTGCTGGCCGTGGATGTACCCTGGTGTACCCCGCTAATGTACTCAGTTACCGTACCCTGGTGCTGTACCCGGCAACATGATCTTGCTAAAGTACCAGTGTTACTGACGTGCCTTACCCCTCCGCTGACGTGCCCTACCCCTTCCACTGACGTGCCCTACCCCTTCTGCTGACGTGCACTGCACCTTTTGCTGACGTGCGCTACCTTTCTGCCGATGTGCCCAAGCTCTCTGCTGACGTACCCTATCCCTCTGCTAACGTGCTCTACCCTTCTGATGAGGTACTCTATCCCCTGCTGACGTACTCTATATCCCTCTAATGACATGTTCCACCCTCTGGTGCACCTCTAGTTGACGTGCTCCACCCCTCTGCTTGACGTGTTCCACCCCGTTGACGTGCCTCATCCCCTGTTGACGTAAGCTGCCCACTTTGTTGACCGACGCCACTCCCTGTTGACGTAACCAACGCCACTCTAACAGACCCGAGCCCCCACCAATGCACTCTACCCACTGCTGACACACTGCTCACGCTTCTCACATATCTAGTCCCCTGCTGACACACCCCATGCCCTCCTGACATATCCAGTCCCCTGCAAGCACAACCCACGCCCTCCTGAAACTGATGCCACGCCTTATGCCCTCTTGGCATACCGTATCTAAGCTCCTATGGACTAACGTACCCAACCCCCTCTGACGTACTCAATCACTCACTGATGTACCTAACCTCCTGCTGACGTTAATTACCCCCTGCTGACCCCCACCATCCATTCCCTGCTGACCTACTCTTCCTCCCTTCCACCAGACGTAGCTTCTGCACCTCCGCCCATTTGACGTAGCTACCCCCTCCCAGCTGATGCTGCCTCTCCTCCCACTTCCAACTGATGGAGCTTCTCCATCCCCCCTTCCCTGCTTAAGTAGATACTCCTCCTCCTCCTCCCTGCTTACGCAACCACTTCTACCCCTATTCCTGCTGACTTACTCCGCCCCCCCTCCCCCCCAGAGCAGGAACCTGTGAGTACTGTATAATGCTCATAAAACGACATGTCTGATTTCCAGCGCTGCTGCCCGGTTTAAGGGCGCCGATAAAGCAAGGGTGAGAGGGACCCTGCTGCATGAGGCGTGTGGGGTTTTAGCCTTTTACCGTAGCTATATGAGAGGTGATAGCACGATACACGAGGTTTGTTGGAGATCTGAGATAATGGAGCTTTGATGTGATTTCACGTGAAAACCACTGAGGAAAAATGAGAATAAATGTGTGTGTGTGTGAGAGAGAGAGAGAGAGAGAGAGAGCATGGAGAGCGTGGAGACATGATACCATGTCCTCGCACCAAATCAATTTGAATGGGTGTTCATCCACGTCACTCTCTTGACCCCCAGCGAGACGCATTCCAAGCAGGAGAGGAACTCCTCCACCTTAAGCTGATGTCTGCCCCCACCCCTTAATAGCATCGAACCCTGAGACCGCATGATGTATGTCGCCTGTACTCGCAGGCGCGCGAGCCACCGAGTGATCACCTCAGGCTGTCTCGAATGGATGTAATCACAGGGATACAGTCCTCTGTAACCCCATGCCATGGCTGAACACACACACACACACACACACACACCCCTCAAAAACAGACAAATAAAGTTGATGATGAGAATTATTACAAGTCCGTGACGAATGACCGGTTATGTGTGTGTGTGTGTGTGGAGGTCCTGACGGACAAGGTGTAAAGGGGGGTGAGGTGTGTCAACCAATACGTAAAGAAAATGGGGGCATGTCTTCCGGTAAGCAAAGAAAATGGTGAGGCACATTGCCTACAACATAAAGAAAACAGTGGGAAATATTACCCAATATTTCTATAGAGAAAACGGGGTATGTCAACCAGTAAATACAGAAAATAGTGGGACAAATCACAGAATATCTAGTTTTCCCTAATGAATGAAGAAAATGGGGCATGTCACTCGATAAAGGGAAAAAGAAAACGGGTATGTCATCCACTACGTAAAGAAAAGGGCAGCAACGTGACCCAATCTGGTGGTACGGTAGCACCAAAATCCTGAGCATTGTTGTTGATGATGTTGTTGGTTGTGGTGGTGGTGGTTGTGGTGGTGGTGGTGTAGGTTGTGGTGGTGGTGGTGTAGGTTGTGGTGGTGGTGGTGTAGGTTGTGGTGGTGGTGGTGTAGGTTGAGGTGGTGGTGGTGGTGGTGTAGGTTGTGGTGGTGGTGGTGTGGTGGTGTGGTGGTGGTGGTGGTGGAGTGGTGGTGTAGGTTGTGGTGGTGGTGGTGGTGGTGGTGTAGGTTGTGGTGGTGGTGGTGGTGGTTGTGGTGGTGGTGGTGTGGTGGTGTAGGTTGTGGTGGTGGTGGTGGTGGTGGTGTAGGTTGTGGTGGTGGTGGTGGTGGTTGTGGTGGTGGTGGTGTGGTGGTGTAGGTTGTGGTGGTGGTGTGGCGTGAGTGAGCAGGAGGGACTACCGCCACACTCCGTCCGGCACTCATCACTTCCTGCCCTAAATAGGCTGGCTGGCGCCATGGATTTTCCTCATTGTTTTCTTTTGTCTTTCTTTTTTCTTTTCCTCCCTCTCCCCTTCCTCGCCTACCTGCCCTTTCCCCTCTCCCATTCCCTATCCTCTATCCCTCCTCCTTCTCACTCTCACTCCACCTTCTTCTGACCGTCACTCTCACCGACTTCCTGGCCACCTACCCTCTTCCATCTACTCCTGACCCCTTACTCCCCCAGTGAGAGCACAAACTCCCTCTCTTAGTGACGCAATCAAGTTCACACCATCACTACACAGGACTTTAAGGGGGGAGGTCAGGTGTTTCAGGACTGACAGCCAGTGGTTCCTCCGACACCCCATGTGCGCACGTGCCCTTCATCCTCGCCATCACTGATCTGCTTCCTCTACGTACGTCTGGAGATATGCAGATATTTTTCCAGATTCAAGAGCCGAAATCCAGCTGTGAACTATGCAGGACGCTACACCTTCCTCCCAGTTCATCTCTTGATTTGCACAGTGGGTTAGAATCTATCACAACATGGAACCAGTGACATGTGCCGTGACCTCAGAAACAACAGCAGTTCACAAGTCACACGGTGACGACAACGACTCAACAGCCACGGTGACAACAACGACTCAACAGCCACGGTGACAACAACGACCCAACAGCCACGGTGACGACAACGACTCAACAGCCACGGTGACAACAACGACCCAACAGCCACGGTGACAACAACGACTCAATAGCCACGGTGACAACAACGACTCAACAGCCACGGTGACAACAACGACTCAATAGCCACGGTGGCAACAACGACCCAACAGCCGCGGTGACAACAACGACTCAACAGCCACGGTGACAACAACGACTCAATAGCCACGGTGGCAACAACGACTCAACAGCCGCGGTGACAACAACGAGCCACAGTGCCAACATCGATTCACGATCTCACTGTTCACAACGACCACTCACCAGCCACTCTAAGAGGCCAACAAGAGCGACACAGTATCGAGGAGTTCAGCGCCGTGTGTTGTCCTGCGGACCATTAAGCCACCGGAGGGCGGCCCTGCCCGGACGCCTCGCGATAACGACGAGGGGAAACGTGATAACGACGAGGGGGGGAAAACATAGTAACAACGAGGGAAAAATAACTAACCGAACCTGAACTGAAACATTTTGGCTCCTCTTCGTAGGCCACCGCCACTTTTGATACGGCTGCGTCTACGTTTTCCCTCGAAGCTGTAAACCGTTTTCTGACATCTTGGGCCAGCCGACTGTGCGCGCACAGAGCTCTGGTGGTCCATCCATCCACGAGGTGGCTTGAGTGCATTTTGCCTCAAATGACTCAGATGAAAATAATAGCAAAAAAAAAAGTGAACGCCAATTGGGAGTTTAAAACTAGCGGGAATTTAAACGCGCCATCTGGGAGTGTAAAACTAGCGGGAATTAATACTTGCACTTGAGCCTCATCGTGCCAGCAATGGTTGCAATGGACGGGTTACATGTGACTCACAGCAAACACTTGCCTCGTTTAATCCCTTCCACGCTAGATATGAGAGAGAGAGAGAGAGAGAGAGAGAGAGAGAGAGAGAGAGAGAGAGAGAGAGAGAGAGAGAGAGAGAGAGAGAGAGAGAGTGTTTGCATCTGCTTGAAGCCATGGGGGAAGGACAAATCATTTGATAATCATGAAAATGGTTCGAGACACCGAACGCTCACGCGAGCATGAACCATCGCATACGTTCCAAGCGACGACACTCGACGTAACTCCAGTATGCACACATAAGGGGAACCCAGTCGCGACCATATGGCTAAGACATGGCTACAGATATACGTGTGGAGGGTCCATGATAAGGAGCCAGAACCACTTAGCACAAAAAGCGGCATGCATCCGGCTGCTCCCTCCGACACTTTCCTGTGTGGAGACCAACCACACGAGAATCGGTCGTCATGTTACCTCCTCCCTCCCTCCCTCCCTCGTAGAGCAAGGCTGTGGAGTTCTCTTCCTTCCCCCCCGTCCTTCCCTCTTCCTGTATAGCCTTTCCAACGTTATAAGAATCAGGGAAGGATGTATTCGTTTTCTCGAACTCTCGATATCTCCATTCATCCGAGATGGCATCGTTAGAAAATGCTCACCAATGGATTTTTATGTTGTTGAATATGTCATCGCATTACTAAAATAAGTCCGTCTGGGAAGTTGATTGAGGAATTACCTGACAGCATCGCTGAGAGATACGTACCCATCCTGCAACTGACGGTGTACTACCTAGCGAACCGAGGGGGTTTCTTGTACTGAACGGGTCGTCCAATTCGGTGATTTCAATGTGTCAGACGGTGCCTATCTACGGTCGTCTTGTGTGTATGGGTATGCGCTAAGAACCCAACCCTCGCTGTGGGTGGGGCAGAACGCCATCATTTTTTCTAATCAATGAGCCAATAGGAAGTATCAGCCAGAGGTCATGCACCTCGCTCCACAAGGAGGAACCTCCTCCTCCTCCTCCTCCAAGACTCGACGCTCTTCTTCGACCACCCCACCGGCCCCTGGGTCCTCTCTCTCTCTCTCTCTCTCTCTCTCTCTCTCTCTCTCTCTCTCTCTCTCTCTCTCTCTCTCTCTCTCTCTCTCTCGTGCCACCCAGTGACACCGCCTCGTTACACAGCAAACATCTACACTTGATCGTTCTAAACACTTCCCCCCCTCTCCTCCCCCTCCTCCCTGTACGAAGGGGGTGGGGTTCTGGGTATGATGAAACACAGGACCCCCACAACCTTCGTCGGGGACAAAAATGTTCTGTGTGTGTGTGTGTGTGTGTGAGAGAGAGAGAGAGAGAGAGAGAGAGAGAGAGAGAGAGAGAGAGAGAGAGAGAGAGAGAGAGAGAGAGAGAGAGAGAGAGAGAGAGAGACAGCGAGCAGCAACAGGCAGGAGTGACCTCAAAGACTTACTCACACCGGGACAAGGTCGTACCAGCCACCCTCTTAAATTTTTTTCCTCTTTTTCCGGTCGGAGGGGAGGTGTGTGTGTGTGTGTGTGTGTGTGTGTGTGTGTGTGTGTGTGTGTGTGTGTGTGTGTGTCGGCTGGGCGGCGGACGGCGCCTGCTCGGGGCATTTTTTCCCCCGGCAGCCAGGACGACGTTGGCATAAGAGAGGCAGTGAGGCGCCCCCCCTTGGGAGGGCTCGGGTGACAACCTGTTCTGTACGGCGTAGTAGGAGTGGGGGTGTGGGACTACACGTGGTCTCTGTCTGCGCCGGGAGGAGGAGGAGGAGGAGGAGGAAGCCGCCGCGTCGCCGAAGCTGCCACCATCGCCCCCAACGGACTACCCAGAAGCAATAGCCAGGGACGAGAGAGAGAGAGAGAGAGAGAGAGAGAGAGAGAGAGAGAGAGAGAGAGAGAGAGAGAGAGAGAGAGAGATGCCCGGGATTGGGAGAAAAGGGAGTGATAGCGGGCTTCATGGGACGTGAGAGGGGGGAGAGGGGGCGTGGAAGGGCAAAGATAGGGCGTGGTGAGGTAGTCATGAGAGTGGTGTGGGAGGGATGAGAAGGTGTGGGAAAAGGGGAAAGGGGTTCAGGTGTTGCCTTCAGATGGCGTGAGAGGCGGAAGGGGGGATGGGGGAAGAGGCATGGCCTAGGAGCTTTGGGGGAATAGGGGAAAGGGGGCGTGGTGCGGTAGCCAGGGAGGCGTCTGAGGGAGGAGGGAGGGAGAGGAGTGAGGGGAGGCGTGGTGTTTGGCGCTTGACAAGGTCGTTGGGAAGGATGGCGTACGAGACTCTCTCTCTCTCTCTCTCTCTCTCTCTCTCTCTCTCTCTCTCTCTCTCTCTCTCTCTCTCTCTCTCTCTTTCTCTCTCTCTCTAGAAGCAAGTATAGAGTCTAGTTACACAGCCTTGTTGATATTATTCCCCCTTTCGGTGTGTGTGTGTGTGTGTGTGTGTGTGTGTGTGTGTGTGTGTATAATGAGCCTACAACTGGAGAACAACAAGTCCTAAACCATGACACAGAATATAATTACCTAAGGCACACATCCGGCAAGCAATACACCGTGTGTCCAGCCCAGCTCGTCCCTCTTTCAAAAAAAAAAAAAAGAAAGATCGAGAGGTGCGCCCGTATCATCCCGCACTGACCATTTCACTCAGCACCGTGCTCCAGAAGGGCAACTTCACGTTACCACCGCTACTACTTGGTGAAACACATTTCAGTATTCGCCAAGTATGCTGAGTGGTTCGGAGGTGTGGTGTGGTGTGTGGTGTGTGTGTGTGTGTGTGTGCCACAGCACCACCCGTGGAGAGGGATGGGTGGGAGAGAGGAAGTGTGGTGACAGGGTACGGTGGGGTCAGTGTACACAAGGCAAGGACTATTTCTGCTCTACTTGTACTCATCTAGTTTTATGAAGGCCAGCAGTTCACAGACGCTCCTGTCGACTCTCGTGATCAAGAAGTTCCCAGAAGCGACATCGGCTGCAAGGCGTCACTGTTCGCCATGACCCTGCTAACACACACACACACACACATACACACACACACACACACACATCGCTAACACCAACACCACACAACTGCTATACAGTCTATAACTATCTGCTATTTCTCAACTGTACCTTCTCCTGTCGAACTCCCTTCCTTATTTTTTCTAAAATCTCCTTAACCACCCAGTCATCCCCTTCATCCCCCAATCGTTCCCTTAACCACCCAATCATCCCCTTCAACCAACCAATCATCCCCTTAACCACCCAATCATCCCCTCAACCAACCAATCATCTCATTCAAACACCACCCAATCATCCGCTTCACCACCCAATCATAAAGGATGCTATGCCACAGTCACATCCACCACAAGGAGCCAGCGGATATACTCTCTTGTCCTGATATATGTTTTTAATCCATTTCAGTTCCTAGCGATGCCTATAATCTTTATCTGTACATCCTGTACAAGGTGTGTACATGTACACTTATATGTGATCTGTGAGGCTAGGGTGACATGGGGGTTCCGCTGGTGACAGTCCTGCAGGGCCCTACGAGAAACATCCTTAAAAATACGAGGAGCGGATTAAAATCCTACGAGAACTGACGAAATCCCAGAACTACCAAGAACAGACGAAGTACTAAAAGACACACTGGGGTCACACCAAGTCCCAGAAATACGACACACGTCATCCGAGAATGACATGGGACACACCAGATCCCAGAATGACTAGGGACAAGGAGAAATCCCAGACCTACAAGAACATACGAAGTCCTAGGGTTTTTAGTATTTTTTTCCCCAGCATTCAAACAGTCTCTTGCCGTTCGTGTTGTTGTATCGTCATATGCGTATGTTACGCAATTCAAGTCTAAAGAATTAAAAAAAAAACATATTCTTAATATCACGTTGTATCATCTCAGTTGTAGATGACGAAAAAGAAAAATAATGAGTGATAGATCATATCAGTGCCACCTCTCTCTCTCTCTCTCTCTCTCTCTCTCTCTCTCTCTCTCTCTCTCTCTCTCTCTCTCTCTCTCTCTCTCTCTCATGCAGGATGAATGGAAGCAAAAAAACAAAAAAAAAAACAAAAAAAAACAGACTGTTACACCAATGATTATTCCCACTTGGACTGATGCGTCTTAAACACCAATTCAGTAATTACGACAGATATGGCGAGATGCAATATTCTCGGAAAGACGTTGAGTCAAACGTTAAAAGACACATTATGCCCGACGGCACGTCACTCCCTGTGCGACCCCATAACCCCACGAACCCTTGCGCGTCACCCCTTGCGTTACACGTCGTAGCACCGCGATCCCATGGGCGTCCCTGCTATGTGACGTTGTAACCCCAACGTCCCCTTTGCACATCACCCGATTTTCAATGGCATCTCTCTCTCTCTCTCTCTCTCTCTCTCTCTCTCTCTCTCTCTCTCTCTCTCTCTCTCTCTCTCTCTCTCTCTCTCCATCCTACTCCTTATCCTCTCCCCGTTTTCCGTTCACGGAAAGGCAACGACGTGCGAACTACCCTTAGAAAACCGCTTGAGGTACCTGACTGTCTGTTGCGCGTCGCTTTCGTCGCGTTAACGCTTTCAGTTCGCCTCACCTCAGACATCGGCTGCCTGCGTTACGCACGTCCTTTTCCCCCCGTTCTCGTAATCGGTTCAAAGTTTATGTAATCGGTTCACGGCCAATGTAATCGGTTTAATGTCGAAAGTTAAATGGGGACTCACCTCACCTGCGCCCGCAAGTTCCGCTTTAACTTGGGAGAGTCCCGAAGTCGTGTCCCTGTCCGCTGAAGAGACATTTACAGTCGGTACGGAAATTACGGACGCCGGATGTCCGTGACGTGACATCTGTCCGTGACGCAGCCAGCGTGTCACCGTCTTCGACGCCCGAGCTCCTCATTCCCGCCATATGACTGGAGGATGAGCTGTCAGGATCTGGATAACAGGGTACACATACGTATGGGCCGGAACCCCTTGTTGAGCGGAGGAGGAGGAGGAGGAGGAGGACGAGGAAGGAAGGGCACAGTCTCTGCGTGCCTTGCTGTGAGTGGGAGGGTGGAGAAAAATGATGGATGTACCGAGAGAGAGAGAGAGAGAGAGAGAGAGAGAGAGAGAGAGAGAGAGAGAGAGAGAGAGAGAGAGAGAGAGAGAGAGAGAGAGAGAGAGAGAGAGAGCGAGAGAGAGATGTGGTGGTGATGACGCAGTTTTACTCGATGGGGAGGGAGACTAAAGAGAGAGAGAGAGGAAGTAGGCTAGAGAAGGGGAGGAAGAATAGAGAAGGGGAGGGAGAATAGAGATGGGAAGGTAAACTAGAGAAGGGGAGGAGACTAGAGAAGGGAAGGGAGACTAGAGAGAGGGGGGGGGAGGGAGACTAGAGTGAGGATGGAGTGGGGAGTTTAGGTCAGGATCACGCGAGAACCGAGTGATAAGTCTCAGCCAGAGGACCAGGAGGAGGTGGATTTTCTTGTAAAAGAGCGACGAGCTTTCACACATCATCTCTCGTACCTACACTTTTTCCTCTTCTTGTTTTTTCGTCTTTAATTTGGCCCTTTGGCTATCTATCGAGAGGAACGTCTGTCCGTGACTGGAGCCTTCTGTCCCGGAAAACATCGCACGTCACTAATACCAGACTGTGCCTCGGCGCTTCTCCCTCCCAACAGCAGATCTCTGGGTGCAGATCACGGCGTGCAGAACGTGCGTGGGCGTGTCGCGCGTGCTTGGGAGGGGAAGTTGCCCTCCTACCGATGACGTGGGCGAGCTGGGGGCCACGTGTGCCATTGTGTATATCAGTAAGAAGAAAAAAACTAGTCTGGGATTCGGTCACATACTTTGATGGGGAAAAAAATAACACAATGTTCACAGAGACGAACGCACCTGCATGAACGTGAACGAACGCACGCATGCGCGGGTTCCCGCCCGATCGCGTTGCGCATGCTCCTCTTACTCACACACACACACAAAAAAACTTTTTTTCCAGAGTGAAAAAAAAGAGTATTAGGGTTGTGAATATTCTCTTTGTAGACTTTGCAGTTCTGGCTTCATGTGAAACACTAGTTTTGTTTTCCGTACTGCGTGTGTGTGTGTGTGTGTGTGTGTGTGTGTGTGTGTGTTTTATGAACAAAAACCACACGAATGACAATAGTGTGCAGTGTGTCCCATGAGACGATCAACCCGCTTGGATCAAACCACCACTTAACCTTCTCTTTTCTAAGCTTGAATGAGTTTAAGCGCTCTGGACGGGCGCATCTGCTTTGCCTCCCCACTCCGGTATAATCATCTTGGCAGCTCGCCGCTCCACTGTCTCCATTCCGTCTATGTCTTCTTCCCTCAAGCAGGGCGACCAAAACCGGACACAGTATTCAAGGCGGGGACGCACCAGTGCGCCGCAAGGAGTGAGGATCGGTTTCTTAGACTTGGACGCCCTTCCTACGATGCCCTAAAATGCTGTTCGATCCCTTTTTATTCCTTCTACGCATTGCTCGCTCGGCTCGGAATGATGAATCATGGATCTCCACAATTACAAAGACCTCCTCCCTCCTCCCAGGTCCTCCTATTAGGCACCTGTTTGTATCTTCTTTCCACTTCCCCTTGCACGACCCAGAAACATGCAGACTGACCGTATGCCCTCATCTATGCCTGAGTGTACGTCTGATTGTATTACCGAATATACGTCTTAATCTGAGCCTGGATGCTCGTCTGAACGTATATAGCCTGAATACAAGCCTGGGTACACGATGCGAATGCACACCTGAACGTAAGTAAGCCTCAGTGTGCGTCTGAAAACATGAGGATGGATGCAGGTCTGGGTGTATGATTGAACGCATGCCTTAATGTAAGCCTGAGTGTAGGTCTGGACGCACGCCTTAATGCGTCTCCTCAATGTCCACCTCAACGCACAGATCTTAGATGTGCGCATGAATAACTGTACTTGGACACACTCCAAAAACGCCAACCCTTAAAAAAAATTAGAATAATCCAATTTGTAGAGGCCTGTCTGAATGCAACTCCCTGCAAAGAAGCACATGAACGCACTCTGCAAAACGCATACGTGTACGTGGAACGTAGTCTGCAGCCACCTCCCCTCCCGCCATCTCACCGGCCCTGAGCCAGAACCCCCATCCCGCCCCCCATAAATCACGCCGGGACCCAACCCAAACCGATAACCATTATCAAAGCAAAGGTGCAAGTTGGGGCGAAGAACGAAAGCCGCGTTCATCTTACCGCCGCGGCTGATGCCCCACGCGATACGCCCCTCCGACATTCACACGAGTAAACAGACCGTGGCGAGCAGGAGGACTAAGGGAGCGGGGGGGCTAAGGGGGGCGCTAGGGGAGACATTCACATGGACCGGGGGGACCTGAAGGATACGAGGTCGATGATAGTGTGGTGGTAGGACACCCATCACGGAGACTCCTGCCGGGAGGGGGACACATACAAAGACACAGAAGGGAAAAAGAGACGGCATTTCGGGAGGGAGGGACTGGGAATCATCGAAGAGGTACAGAGACCTCGGAGGAGAGGGGAACGTATATATTCACAGGGACCACGCGAGAATCACAGACCTCGGACAAGAGGAATGGTATTCACAAGGACCACATGACTCAGAGATGTACAGACGATGGCGGAGGGGGACGACATTCACAGGCTTCGAGAGCTCCGAGGGCAGAATGCCGGGTCGTAATAGGCTGTGAAATAAGGAGGAGTTTGTGGGTGTGGGAGGAGTTACGTGCAAAGTGGGGAGAGGGGAAGAGCCGGGTACTGCAGCAGGTCAGGATTGGACGGACGCCCTGGCCAACACACACACACACACACACACACACACACACACACACATTCCCTCACCTAACCCACCCTCCCTCACCCTCCTCCACCTGATATCCAACGTCATATAAACGCACGACGGCGAAATTGGTATTTAGTTTAAAAACAATAAAATTCGTACCTACTGCACCCCCCTCGTAAAAGCTGATGACATATTATCAAGTTAAATTTTTCTGCTCCAGACCGCGGAGTTCTGGGCCAATCAGGAGAGAGGCTGTGGGCTGCGTTCTAGCGCGCCCCGCCCTCCACACGTTACAACTAGCGAGGTGTACGTGTGTATTAAATGTAAATAAAAAAAAAACAGCGAGAGGCATGTGGGGATGATGGGTGGCACCTCTGCCGACAGAGGACGGGGGGACGGCGCCTCCGCCAGCCGGCTGGTCCTGAAGGAGGCATCGTCCTGAAGGTTCAGCTCCTGCTCCTCCTCCTACCTACCTAGACTTGCCTCACTAGTACACACAAAGACATAGAAAGAGAGGGATATATATATATATATATATATATATATATATATATATATACAGTTGCCAATACAGTTGAGACTGTATTGGCAGCTGAGGACCCTACTCAAGGCCATCCCATTAACTCTCTATTTATACGTGTATACCCTAGCCTGAGCCAGTTACCCATTCTATCGACCAACCCCTAAGGGTGGACGAACAGCTGGGTTGACTGTGGACCAACTGCCGCAACCAGGATTCGAACCTATGCGCTCGACCCTGGGCGGCCCGTGAATGCGTCAAGGTCAGGAACGCTGACCGCTACACCACGGGCGTCCATATATATATATATATATATATATATATATATATATATATATATATATATATATATATATATATATATATATATATATATATATATATATATATATATATATATATGTTTGCGGCAGGGGTGTGTGATGTCTCCATGGTTGTTTAATTTGTTTATGGATGGGGTTGTTAGGGAGGTGAATGCAAGAGTTTTGGAAAGAGGGGCAAGTATGAAGTCTGTTGGGGATGAGAGAGCTTGGGAAGTGAGTCAGTTGTTGTTCGCTGATGATACAGCGCTGGTGGCTGATTCATGTGAGAAACTGCAGAAGCTGGTGACTGAGTTTGGTAAAGTGTGTGAAAGAATAAAGTTAAGAGTAAATGTGAATAAGAGCAAGGTTATTAGGTACAGTAGGGTTGAGGGTCAAGCAAGTGGGAGGTAAGTTTGAATGGAGAAAAACTGGAGGAAGTAAAGTGTTTTAGATATCTGGGAGTGGATCTGGCAGCGGATGGAACCATGGAAGCGGAAGTGGATCATAGGGTGGGGGAGGGGGCGAATATCCTGGGAGCCTTGAAGAATGTGTGGAAGTCGAGAACATTATCTCGGAAAGCAAAAATGGGTATGTTTGAAGGAATAGTGGTTCCAACAATGTTGTATGGTTGCGAGGCGTGGGCTATGGATAGAGTTGTGCGCAGGAGGGTGGATGTGCTGGAAATGAGATGTTTGAGGACAATGTGTGGTGTGAGGTGGTTTGATCGAGTAAGTAACGTAAGGGTAAGAGAGATGTGTGGAAACAAAAAGAGCGTGGTTGAGAGAGCAGAAGAGGGTGTTTTGAAATGGTTTGGGCACATGGAGAGAATGAGTGAGGAAAGATTGACCAAGAGGATATATGTGTTGGAGGTGGAGGGATCGAGGAGAAGTGGGAGACCAAATTGGAGGTGGAAAGATGGAGTGAAAAAGATTTTGTGTGATCGGGGCCTGAACATGCAGGAGGGTGAAAGGAGTGCAAGGAATAGAGTGAATTGGATCGATGTGGTATACCGGGGTTGACGTGCTGTCAGTGGATTGAATCAGGGCATGTGAAGCGTCTGGGGTAAACCATGGAAAGCTGTGTAGGTATGTATATTTGCGTGTGTGGAAGTGTATGTATATACATGTGTATGGGGGTGGGTTGGGCCATTTCTTTCGTCTGTTTCCTTGCGCTACCTCGCAAACGCGGGAGACAGCGACAAAGTATAATAAAAAAAATATAATATATATATATATATATATATATATATATATATATATTTTTTTTTTATTATATATATATATATATCTATATATATATATATATATATATATATATATATATATATATATATATATATATATATATATATATATATATATATATGTATATATATATATATATATATATATATATATATATATATATATATATATATATATATATATATATATATATATATATATGTGTGTGTGTGTGTGTGTGTGTGTGTGTGTGTGTGTGTGTGTGTGTGTAATCCCGGAATGGGTTGGTTGGCGCAACCAGGTGAAGCAGCCATCCGTCTTGTGAGAGACCTGTCGGTCGCGCAGGTGCCTGGCGAGGCGAAGCCCCAGCCACTGCTGCTCAGGACCATCAACTTCGGCTAATAAAGAGGGAACCAAGTCACAAGCATTTGCATGACCGTAAGAGTTTCCGATTCTAACATGTCTACAACAACAACAACAACAACAACAAAAGAAAAATGAACTACGTCCAGAAACAACAGATTTGGTAGAACACCCACTTAATGGAACTTGAATGTCCTTTTTTTCATATGTAATTCCCTTTGGTCCGCCATCGTAAGAGAGGCTCAAGTACAGCAGCTGCGTTTGATGACTGGGTCTAATGAGTCAGTCAGCAGGACGCGCATCTCTTCTGTCAACACGGAGAACGCTTCCTCTACCACAAGACAGCACGTGACGGAGGCCACACGATTTAATTTTCAATCTATTCATAACTACCACATGACACCTTTATAAGGGGAGTCCTGGTGGTACCCAGGTACCTCTCTCTGGTGGGGGTACTGGCTGTGCGCAACATTCAGCAGCTGGGGAAACAATGGACCTTTTTTTTTTTTTATTTTGGTATAAAAGTTCTTTGACGAGGTTGTACTCCCGATGACGCAACCTCGTCAAAGGTGACTTTCCACTCGCGGTGCAGCCAAAGGCAGACGGAATCCGGCAACACCAGTGGACCTGAATATACCCGGCAAAGAGAATCCAAGTCCAGTCAGCTGGGGGGGTAGGGAAGCTCTCGGGACTACCCTCCATGATAAGAGAAAATGGAATAGAGAGAAGAAATGGAAGAAGGTAATGGACCCAAGGGCGGATCCCACGGTGCTACACCACTATCAGTCTAACCCATCTGCCCCAGTGGTATACCATGTATGTGTATCATTATCATATAACCCCAGGACCCCCTCATCCACAGGGGTCCATGCAGCACCAAGGCTGTTTACAAATGGTATTCCCACCACTGAAAGAAAAACGCATTCCAGTATGAATTAAGACAGATTCTCAACACCATACTGGTCCCAGCATCAGTGTTTGTAAGGAGTTCGAATACGGATAAAAACCACCAGTAGTATAGAATGAATCTAGAGGCTATAAGGAGAAAGACATGTCCCCGAGGATACGACACCCCTCTTCAACCACACATTTCTTCATGATATTCTGTAAAAACCAAAGCTATTTGAACTCACGAGTTTATAGACCGCGGTGTTCAGCCTCCATGATCACTGGCATGTGATTGATACCCCATAGGCCTTCATCTGCATCTGATCACTTGTGACAAGCTATCAGAATCTCCAGGGAGAGTACGCGCCACTCGTGCGGTGGAAGCACATTTGATTAGACGTCTGTTTATTATTCTTTCCTCCTCCTAACAGCCTGTGACTCAACGAGGGGCTCGTGTACGCGACACACTGAGGAGCGACATCCTTCTCAATACGCGAGGCAAACCGACCTTATTTTCAGCCCCCAGGACTGTGTGGAAGACCAATAAGGGGGGGAAAATAAGCTGGTAGATAATCACTGTAATGAGCTCTGTAGACATATCCTCTGTCAGTCCGGCACACGCAACGGCGGGAAACGAGGGAAATAAATCGTGATGTTAATTTTCCTATAAAACGCACGTGACCCAGGATGATGCAGCCGCTGCTTTCAGTCGTCGCTCCTTAGCGTCTTCTTCCCTTAACGTAATTGCCAGGACCAACGCCTTGGCTCCGTTTTAGAGCATCATCCGATGGATGAACTCTGGCGAAAAAATAAATGCAACAGACGTGAATCCACCTCCCATCATCGAGGAGGTTGGTAATAATGAACAGGTGTTTCGTGAGGCAGATGAAATAAGAAAAGGAAAAAAAGAAAAGAGCGGTAGCAAGCCAGCGGTAGCCTGGCTTGCCCCCGGGGGCCACATCCACCGGCCATAGACAAAACAGAAAGCAGCGGTATTGTTGCCAGAGAGACGACCCCCTACTCCTCCTCCTTCCCCATTCTTCCCGGAGGGCCCGCGCGCAGTCACTTCGTCTGCAGCAACGCCAGGCGTTTTCACTCCTGCCTGGCAACAGTGCTACCGTCTGCGTTGCCATAGACGGTTTCCTCGCCGCTCTGGCTACACTGGCCTTGTAATAGAGGAGAATTATAAGTTGCGATAAGAACTAGATAACCACGATGAACAAATGATTTAACCCACATGCCGCTCGAGCTTTTGCTTTTGAACCATCTAACGTGCACGAAAATGAGGTACCACACCGTAGGCGTGGTTCGGGGAGAAACCCGACCTTATGCCCCGATACGGATAGTCCCTTTTTGCCCCGAGGTATCCTGACATGGTGGGCGGAGCCTTGAGTAATGGTGACGGATGAACGATGATTAACGAAAATTACTGAGGTGGAGTAAGGAAAAAAGATAATCTTCCCCCCCCCCTCCCCCCGCACCCACCCCCTCTCCCTCCTCTTCCTCCTCCTCCTCCTCCTCCCTAACCCCACTCCCAACCCCCCCTTGCTCCTGCAACCCTAAAGTAAGGGGCAAAAAAAAAAAGAAAAAAAAATGATCATAAGATGAATGGCGCTCGTGAGCTGGACATCAGCAGAAGTTTTTAATCTGTGGTTAAATTAATCGGCGGTACAATTTATGAATACAGATGAGGAGGCATCAGTCCGGAGCGGCGACGCTCAATTTCGAAATCGACTCGTGTTTAAATCAAGGGAGGGGAGGGAGGGAAAGGAGAGGAGAGGAAGGAAGGAAGGAAGGAAGGAAGGAAGGAGGAGAGGGGGATGGGGGGAGGAGGGTTTAGGAAGGAAGGATTCACATACGCGCCACGCGTGTATCCATTATGGGATGGGGGGGGGGGGGGGCTCTCCTGCGAAAGCTATTCACAGCTCAGCAGCGTCCACGGTGGCCGATCCTCGCCCCCGATAACGATAATAAACACCTGCAGTTCCGTCGGAGCGCGCGCGCCGTCTCGTACCTCCCTCGCGTCCTTACAATGAATGCAATCGACCCCTAACTCTCTGGCTTGGCCGTCTCTTGCAAACGAGTTTGAAGCTGGCCCGGGAGTATGGACGCATACATTCTAATTCAGGGGATTAAATCATCTTCTGGAGATGGAATTTAGATTTTCTTGGACGTTTTTATCTCTCTCTCTCTCTCTCTCTCTCTCTCTCTCTCTCTCTCTCTCTCTCTCTCTCTCTCTCTCTCTCTCTCTCTCTCTCTCTCTCTCTCTCACATCACACAACCAGTATCGTTACAAGCACCACAACATTAACCGCGGGATCTTCGCCTCCGGTCACCAGGTCACGGCCTCCGGTCACCAAGTCACCGTGTTCGCATGTCATCACATGATGACCTAGTGACACCGGCTATATCCTCTCAGGTCGTCGGGCCATCTGCTCACGTCGCCAGGTCATCATGATGACCTCACGTCACCGGGTCCCCGTATCACGTGATCACATCCCGTCCTTACCTCCCCCCACCACGTCACCACGTCACAGGTTCACGTTCGCCGAACCACAAGACCGTCCTCCTCTTGTCACAACTTGGTGACGCGTCGGCGAAGAAACGGTCCCGGGGATTTATCGCGTCACGGCATCAAGCTTCCGAAACGAGGGACGGCAAAGCGTCACCAGCTCACGGCCCTCGCGTCACACGATACGTTCATCGCGTCACTGGGTCACCTCCTCGCGTTACCGGGGTCACGGCCTCGCGTCGCCAGGTCGCATCCTACAGGAGTGAGCCTCTCACGCCGGGGTGTCTGGCCTGAGAGAGAGAGAGAGAGAGAGAGAGAGAGAGAGAGAGAGAGAGAGAGAGAGAGAGAGAGAGAGAGAGAGAGAGAGAGAGAGAGAGAGAGAGAGAGACTGATGCCCGTTCAATAAGTTGGGGTCTACACAGCCCTCGCTAATAATGATAAATTGGATGTAATTATTGAGACGCAAGCTGATGATAAATGTATTATTAGACAGTGGCTCATCATCACCCCACACACACACACACACACACACACACACACACTGGGGTGCAGGGGAGAGGGGGAGAGAGGAGCCACCATTTGAGTGTGGGGGAGCCACCTGGGTAGGGGAGGGACTCACCTGGAGGCCTTTTAGCCACCCACACCAACGAAGCTTCCCGGACAGCAAAGACACCTGGAGGAAGGAGCCCCTGGGTAAGCGAGGTGGCCGCCTCTGACATAGGAATCACCTGGTCAATGAAGCCAACTAACTGCGCCCCTTGGACAAGAACCACCTCCACAGGTAAGCCATCTGAGCAGGCGTGGGAGGGATGTGTACCAACTGGGTGTGATGGAGCCACCTAAGGGACGGACGGAGTCACCTGGATAGGAAGCCGAGCCACCTGGACGATGTTAACAGTTCGTATCTGATAAAAGATAAGGTAGTAAACTGACCGACTGTGCACGAAGGAAGACGCTCGGTATCTGCAGGGAGGCGAGGCTGAAGATGAACGTGTGTGTCGTCTCCCAGTTCAATTTTCTTGTACAGGGGAAACTGACCTTCAAAATCCTACGCACACACACACACACACACACACACACACACACACACACACGAATCATTTCTCCATAAAACTAACTGCTGGTACTGGAGTTTGACTGAACCACTCTTTCAAATAATTTTTGTGAACGTAATGTAACTCCTGAATGGACGGCGATGATCAGCTACTTACCGTTCGATCTCTACTTCTTCTTCGACGACTCCTGCTGGTTTTTCAGTCGTCTGGACTCTGGTTCTGTCAGATCCAGAGGTAAACATAACAGCACATACCTTATTCTCCGATGATCTAATGGAATTTGATATCGTATGTGACGTGAGTTTACAAAATCAAATCCTAGGGATGAAATCCAACAGCACCCCTATCTTCCCCACGGGAGAAAAGTGGGTTGGGGTTTTCAACTCCTCTTCCACCCTTGTGGGAAAGTTACCGGACGACGGAAACACCTGCAACAGGTGAGCAACAGCACAGAGGAGCCGCGTGGAGGAGTATGTGTCCCGAAAGCAAGCTGAGCATTGATGATCGTGGAGTTTATCTGGACGGGGGAAGTGTAATCCAAAAAGAACCCTTGAACCCTTGAAAAATGTACGTAATTACAATCGAGGAGATAAACGCCCCCACCACCACGCGAGTGGAGATGAACAGAGCTTCCTAGACAGGTAGAAGGAAGAGGGAGGGTGGCTGACGTGGCCGTAGGTCTAGGCAAGCCTCTGGGAGACTAGAGGGCCACGAAGAACACCACCAGGCCCACCCTCATGTTAGAATAATCCTGATCACTCGCCACTGATGTCCTCGCCTACACATTCTCCTCCTCAAGTTTACTAAGCGTTAAGATGAACTGCTTGAGATACACGCCAAGGATGCCCCTCCCTTCTCTCTCTCTCTCTCTCTCTCTCTCTCTCTCTCTCTCTCTCTCTCTCTCTCTCTCTCTCTCTCTCTCTCTCTGCGTTTCTCCCTCACATTCCCACGTGCCTTTCCTCTGTTCCTTTTCCCCTTTCTTGTCCCGTCCCTTCGCTTCTGACCACCACCTCTTCCCCCCCTCCCCCTCTCTCACAAGTCCCTTACCACACTCGACTTCTTCCCTTCCCCATTACCTTCCTCCCTACCCTCTACATATTCCCCGCCCATCACATCCCACCAATTGCACCACCACTCCCCATGCCTCCCACTCCCGTACGTTCTTATCAATCTATCCCCCCCACACACAAAATTATGCCTTGACCCAAGAACCAGAGCTAAACGTGCCTGCAGGAGACCTAGTGGTAACCCCCTCACAACTTCTGCAAGGTCTTCGCATTCCCTTACCCCCAACTTTCGAGTCCTGGAAACAGCGGAAAGTGATACAAGTGCGTGCGGCCTGAGTCAATGACCTGGGGGGCGGCTGAGTGTGTCAATATCACGTGGAAGTTGTGAAACTGTGGCGCGCTGCTTCATCATCCGCCAACTGAAATCGCCCAGCAAAGCGCACGTGAACATGCAATAAGGTCTCACACGATGTCCCACACAGATACATGAACAGACATCTACGCTTACGTACAGAAACACACACACACAATATATATATATATATATATATATATATATATATATATATATATATATATATATATATATATATATATATATATATATATATATATTATCCCTAGGGATAGGGGAGAAAGAATACTTCCCAGTTTTTCCCTGCGTGTGTAGAAGGCGACCTTTAAAAAGGGGGGGGAGCGGGGGGCTTTGGGAAAACCCCCCCTTCAATTTTTTTTTAATTTTCCCAAAAAAAGAACAGAGAAGGGGGCCAGGGGAGGATATTCCCTCAGTGGCCCCGTTCTCTGTTCTTAACGCTACCCTCGCACGCGGGAAATGGCGAATAGTTTGAAATAAAAAAAAAAAAAATATATATTATATATATATATATATAGTATATATATGATATATATATATATAATATAGATATATATAGGTATATATATATATGTGTGTGTGTGTGGTGTGTGTAATACCCGGAAAGGGTTGTTCCCTGCTGGCGCAACCATGTGAAGCACCACCGTCTTGTGAGAGACCTGTGGTCGCGCGCAAGTGCCTGCATAGAGGGCGAAGCCCCAGCCACTGCTGCTCAGGACCAATCAACTTCGGCTAATAAAGGAGGGAACCTAGTCACAAGATTTGCATGACCGTAAGAGTTTCCCCGATCTAACTGTCTACAACAACAACAACAACAACAACAACAACAAAAGAAAATGACTATACGTCCAGAAACAACAGATTTGTAAAACACCCTACTAATGAACTTGAATGTCCTTTTTTTTTCAAATGCAATTCCCTTTGGTCCGCCATCGTAAGAGAGGCGCAATACAGCAGCTGCGTTGATGACTGGGTCTAATGAGTCAGTCAGCAGGACGCGCATGCTCTTCAGTCCAACATGGATGAACGCTTCCTCGACTCACAAGACAGCACGTGGACGGAGGCCACACGATTTAATTTTTCAATCTATTCATAATTACCACATGACACTTATATGGGGAGTCCTGGTGTACCCAGGTACCTCTCTCTGGTGGGGGTACTGGCGGTTGCGCAACCTTCATAAAATCAGCTGGGAAACAATGGACCTTTTTTTTTTTTTATTTTGGTATAAAAGTTTCTTTGGACGAGTGTTGTGACTCCCAGATGACGCAACCTCGTCAAGCAGGTGACTTTCCACCTCGCGTGTCTGCCAAAGGCAGACGGAATCCGCAACAACCAGTGGACCTGAATATACCCGGCAAAGAGAATACCAAGTCAGTCAGCTGGGGGGGTAGGGAATCTCTCGGGACTACCCTCCTTGAAAAGAGAAAATGGAATAGAGAGAAGAATGGAAAAGGTAATGGACCCCAAGGGCGGATGCCCCGGTGCTACACCACTATCAGTCTAACCCGTCTGCCCCCGTGGTATACCATGTAAGTTATCAGTATCATATAACCCCAGGACCCCCCATCCACAGGGGTCCATGCATCACCAAGCTGGTTTACAAATTGTATCCCACCGACTGAAATAAAAACGCATTCCAGTAATGAATAAGACAGAATCTCAACCCCATACTGTCCCAGCATCAGTTGTTTGTAAGGAGGTTTCGAATACGGATAAAAATCCACCATTAGTATGGAAATGAATCTAGAAGGCTATAAGGAGAAAGACAGTCCCCGATATACGACAACCCCTCTTCACCACACATTTCGTCGAATGATATTTCTGTAAAAACCAATGCTATTTGAAACTCCACGAGGTTTATAGTTCGCGTGTTCAGCCTCCGTGATCACTGGCATGTGATTGATACCCCAGAGCCCTTCACTGCATCTGATCACCTTGTGGACAGAAGCTATCAGAAATCTCCAAGGAGAGTACGCGCCACTCGTGCGGTGGAAGCACATTTGATTAGACGTCGTTTATTATCATACCCTCCTCCTAACAGCCTGATGACTCAACTGGCTCGTGTAACGCGACACACTGAGGAGGCGCCATCCTTCTCAATACGCGAGGCAAAACCCGACCTTATTTTCAGCCCCCAGGACTGTGTGGAAGACCAATAAGGGGGGGAAAATAAGCTGGTAGATAATCACTGTAATGAGCTCTGAGACATAACCTCTGTCCAGCCCGGCACCGCACGGCGGGAAACGAGGGAAATAAATCTGATGTTATTTTCCTATACAACGCACGTGAACCCAGGATATGCAGCCGCAGCTTCAGATCGTCTGCTCCTTAGCGTCTCTGCCCTTAGACGTAATTGCCAGGACCAACGCCATTGGCTCCGTTTTAGGAGCATCATCGATGGATGAACTCTGGCGAAAAATAAATTGCCAACAGACGTGAATCCACCTCCCATCCATCGAGGGGTTGGAAAACGAACAGGTGTTTCGTGAGGAGATGAAATAAGAAAAGGAAAAAAAGAAAAGAGCGGTAGCAAGCCAAGCGGTAGCCTGGCTTGCCCCCGGGGGCCACATCCACCGGCATAGACAAAACATAAGAATGCAGCGGTATTGTTGCCAGAGAGACGTCCCCCTCTCCTCCTCTTCCCCATTCTTCCCGGAGGGCCCGCGCGCAGTCACTTCGTCTGCAGCAACGCCAGGCGTTTTCACTCCTGCCTGGCAACAGTGCTACCGTCTGCGTGGCCCTAGACGTTTCCTCGCCGCTCTGGCTACACCTGCCTTGTAATAGAGGAGAATTATAAGTTGCGATAAGAACTATGATAACCACGATGAACAAATGATTTAACCCACATGCCGCTCGAAGCTTTTGCTATTTGAACCATCTGAACGTGCACGAAAATGAGGTACCGACACCGTAGCGTGGTTCGGGAGAAACCCGACCTTATGCCCCGAACGGATAGTCCCTTTTTGCCCCGAGGTTATCCTGACATGGTGGGGCGAGCCTGATAATGTGGACGAATGAACGATGATTAACAAATTACTGAGGTGGAGTAAGAAAAAAGATAATCTTCCCCCCCCCTCCCCCCGCACCCACCTCCTCTCCTCCTCCCTCTTCCTCTCCCTCTCCTCCCTAACCCCACTCCCAATCCCCGTTTCTCCTGCATCCCTAATTTAAGGGGGGGCAAAAAAAAAAAAAATAAAAAAAAATGATCTAAGATGAATGGCGCTCGTGAGCTGGACATCAAGAGAAGTTTTTTAATCCTGTGGTTTAATAATCGCGTACAATTTATGAATACAGTTGAGGAGCATCAGTCCGGAGCGGCGACCTCAATTCGAAATCGACCTCGTGTTTACATCAAGGAGGGGAGAGGGAAAGAGAGGAGAGGAAGGAAGAAGGAAGGAGGAAGGAGGAGAGGGGGATGGGGTGGGAGGGTTTAAGGAAGGAAGGATTCACATACGCCGCCAACGCGTGTATCCATTATGGGATGGGATTGGGGGGGGGGGGGCTCTCCTTCGAAAGCTATTCACAAGAGAGCTCAGCAAGCGTCCACGGTGGCCGATCCTCGCCCCCGATAACGATAATAACACCTGCAGTTCCGTCGGAGCGCGCGCGCCGTCCTCGTAACCTCCCTCGCTCCTTACAATGAATGCTAATCGACCCCTAACTCTCTGGCTTGGCCGTCCTCTTGCAAACGAGTTTGAAGCGGGCCCGGGAGTATGGACGCATACATTCTAATTTCTGGATAAATTCATATTACTGGAGATGAATTTAGTATGTTCCTTGGACGTGTTTTTATCTCTCCCCTTCTCTCATCTCTCTCTCTCTCTCTATCCCTCTCTCTCTTCTTCGGCAATCTCTCTCTCTCTCTCTCTCTTCTCTCTCTCTCTCTCTCTCTCTCTTCCTCTTCTTCACACAACCAGTATCGTTACAAGGCTCCACAACATTAACCGCGGGATCTTCGCCTCCGGTCAACCAGTCACGCCTCTGGGTCACCAAGTCACCGTGGTTCGCATAGTCATCACATGATGACCTAGTGGCACCGGGTCCCTCGTATCATCGACAATCACATCACCGTCCTTACCTCCCAACCCACCACGTCACCACGTCACAGGTTCACGTTCGCCGAACCACAAGACCGGCCTCCTCTTGCACAACTTGGTGACTGCGTGGGCGAAGAAACTACGTCCCGGGGATTTATCGCGTCACGGCATCAAGCTTCCCGCAACGAGGGACGGCAAAGCGTCACCAGCTCACGCCCTCGCGTCACACGATACGTTCATCGCGTCACTGGGACACCTCCTCTCCTTACCCACCGGGGTCCACGGCCTCAGCGTCCGCCAGTCGCATCCTACAGGAGTGAGCCTCTCACGCCGGGGTGTCTGGCCCTGAAGAGAGAGAGAGAGAGAGAGAGCAGAGAGAGAGAGAGCGAAGAGAGAGAGAGAGATGAGAGAGAGAGAGAGAGACTGATGCCCGTACAAAAGTTGGGGTTCTACCAGCCCATCGCCTAATATGATAAATTGGATGTAATTATTGAGACGCAAGCTGATGAGAAATGAATTATTATGACAGTGGCTCATCACACCCTCACACACACACACACACACACTGGAGTGCAGGGGAGAGGGGAGAGAGGAGCACCATTTGAGTGTGGGGGAGAGCCAACTGGGTAGGGGAGGACTCACCTGGAGGCCTTTTAGCCACCCACACCAACGAAGTCTTCCCGGACAGCAAAGACACCATGGAGGAAGGAGCCCCTGGGTAAGCGAGGTTGGCCGCCCTCTGACATAGGAATCCACCGGTCAATGAAGCCAACTAATAACTGCGCCCCTTGGACAAGAACCACCTCCACAGGTTAAGCCATCTGAGCAGAGCGTGGGAGGGATGTGTACCAACTGGTGGGATGGAGCCACCTAAGGGACGGACGAAGTCCAACCTGGATTAGGAGCTGAGCCACCTGGACGATGTTAACATTCGTTTCTGAAATAAAAGAAAGGTAGAAACTGACCGACTGTGCACGAAGGAAGACGATCGGTATCGCAGGGAAGGCGAGCTGAAGATGAACGTGTGTCGTCTCCCAGTTCAATTTTCTTGTACAGGGGAACTGACCTTCAAAATCCTAACGCAAACACCACCCACACACACACACACACACACACATCACAACCAGAGCTCTACCACTCACGAATCATTCTCCATAAACTAACTGCTGGTTACTGGAGTTTGAACTGAACCACTCCTTTCAAATAATTTTTGTGAACGTAATGTAACTCCTGAATGGTCGGCGATGATCAGCTACTTACCGTTCGATCTCTACTTCTTCTTCGACGACTCCTGCTGGTTTTTCAGTCGTCTGGACTCTGGTTTGTCAGATCCAGAGGTAAACATAACAGCACATACCTTATTCTCCGATGATCTAATGGAATTTGATATCGTATGTACCTGAGTTTTACAAAATCAAATCCTAGGGATGAAATCCAACAGCACCCCTATCTTCCCCACGGGAGAAAAGTGGGTTGGGGTTTTTTCAAAACTCCTCTTCCACCCTTGTGGGAAAGTTACCGGACGACGGAAACAACCACCGCCAACATGTGAGGCACAGCACAGAGAGCCGCGTAGGGAGGAGTATGTGTCCCGAAAGCAAGCTGAGCATTGATGATCGTGGAGTTTATCTGGACGGGGGAAGTGTAATCCAAAAAAAGAACCCTTGAACCCTTGAAAAATGTACGTAATTACAATCGAGAGATAAACGCCCCACACACCACGCGATGGAGATGAACAAGCATCCTAGACAGGTAGAAGGAAGAGGGAGGGTGGCTGACGTGGCCGTAGGTCTAGGCAAGCCTCTGGGAGACTAGAGGGCCACGAAGAACACACCAAGGCCAACCACATGTTAGAATAATCCTGATCACTCGCCACTGATGTCCCACGCCTACACATTCTCCTCCTCAAGTTTACTAAGCGTTAAGATGAACTGCTTGAGATACACGCCAAGGATGCCCCTCCCTTCTCTCTCTCTCTCTCTCTCGCTCTCTCTCTCTCTCACTCTCTCTCTCTCTCACTCTCTCTCTCTCTCCTCTCTCTCTCTCTCACTCTCTCTCTCTCTCTCTCTGCGTTTCTCCCTCACATTCCCACGTGCCTTTCCTCTGTTCCTTTTCCCCTTTCTTGTCCCGTCCCTTCGCTTCTGACCACCACCTCTTCCCCCCTCCCCCTCTCTCACAAGTCCCTTACCACACTCGACTTCTTCCCTTCCCCATTACCTTCCTCCCTACCCTCTACATATTCCCCGCCCACACATCCCGACCAATTGCACCACCACTCCCCCTGCCTCCCACTCCCGTACGTTCTTATCATCTATCCCCCCCACACACAAAATTATGCCTTGACCACAGAACCAGAGCTAAACGTGCCTGCAGGAGACCTAGTGGTAACCCCCTAACAACTTTCCTGCAAGGTCTTCGCATTCCCTTACCCCCAACTTTCGAGTCCTGGAAACAGCGGAAAGTGATACAAGTGCGTGCGGCCTGAGGTCAATACCTGGGGCGGCTGAGTGTGTCAATATCACGTGGAAGTTGTGAAACTGTGGCGCGCTGCTTCATCATCCGCCAACTGAAATCGCCCTGCAAAAGCGCACGTGAACATGCAATAAAAGGTCTCACCAACGATGTCCCACACAGATACATGAACAGACATCTACGCTTACGTACAAAACACACACACACACACAAACACACACACACACATACACACACACACACATACACACACACACACATACACACACACACACATACACACACACACACATACACACACACACACATACACAATAAAAGCACACACACATACACACACACACACACACAAACACACACACACACATACACACACACACACATACACACACACACACAAACACACACACACACACACACACACGAATTCATTTCTCCTTAAAACTAATGCTGGTACTGGAGTTTGCTGAACCACTCTTTCAAATAATTTTTGTGAACGTAATGTAACTCCTGAATGACGGCGATGATCAGCTACTTACCGTTCGATCTCTACTTCTTCTTCGACGACTCCTGCTGGTTTTTCAGTCGTCTGGACTCTGGTTCTGTTCAGATCCAGAGGTAAACATAACAGCACATACCTTATTCTCCGATGATCTAATGGAATTTGATATCGTATGTGACGTGAGTTTTCAAAATCAAATCCTAGGGATGAATCCAACAGCACCCCTATCTTCCCCACGGGAGAAAAGTGGGTTGGGGTTTTTTCAAAACTCCTCTTCCACCCTTGTGGGAAAGTTACCGGACGACGGAAACACCTGCAACAGGTGAGCAACACACAGAGGAGCCGCGTGGAGGAGTATGTGTCCCGAAAGCAAGCTGAGCATTGATGATCGTGGAGTTTATCTGGACGGGGGAAGTGTAATCCAAAAAAAGAACCCTTGAACCCTTGAAAAATGTACGTAATTACAATCAAGGAGATAAACGCCCCACCACACGCGATGTGGACATGAACAGAGCTTCCTAGACAGGTAGAAGGAAGAGGGAGGGTGGCTGACGTGGCCGTAGGTCTAAGGCAAGCCTCTG